>NC_092425.1:6468787-6785624 GCF_036169615.1 Heliangelus exortis
ACAACACAAGAAACCTTAATAAAAAACAGAAAGGACTAAGTTATTTTACTGAAAAGGTTAATAAAGCTTCAAAGATTTAGCTTGTTGGCCAAACTTTCTACTTATGATCTCTGAAAATCTGTTAGGCCTAGTGAAAAACTTTGCTGTTAAACCTGACTTACAGTCCTTGCTGGCTAAAGCATATATATTTACAAATTCTATGTCATGCTAGCTCATTTTTTTCCCTTTTTCCTCCTTCTTTTTTTCCCCCTCCTTCTTTTTTTCCTCCTCCTTCTTTTTTTCCCCCTCCTTCTTGTTTTCCTCCTCCTTCTTTTTTTCCTCCTCCTTCTTTTTTTCCTCCTCCTTCTTTTTTTCCTCCTCCTTCTTTTTTTCCTCCTCCTTCTTTTTTTCCTCCTCCTTCTTCTTTTTCCTTCTTTTTTCTTCCGCCTCCTTTTTTCTTCCTCCTCCTTTTTTCTTCCTCCTCCTTTTTTCTTCCTCCTCCTTTTTTCTTCCTCCTCCTTTTTTCTTCCTCCTCCTTTTTTCTTCCTCCTCCTTTTTTCTTCCTCCTCCTTTTTTCTTCCTCCTCCTTTTTTCTTCCTCCTCCTTTTTTCTTCCTCCTCCTTTTTTCTTCCTCCTCCTTTTTTCTTCCTCCTCCTTTTTTCTTCCTCCTCCTTTTTTCTTCCTCCTCCTTTTTTCTTCCTCCTCCTTTTTCCTTTTTTCCTCCTTTTTCCTTTTTTCCTCCTTTTTCCTTTTTTCCTCCTTTTTCCTTTTTTCCTCCTTTTTCCTTTTTTCCTCCTTTTTCCTTTTTTCCTCCTTTTTCCTTTTTTCCTCTATCCCAAAGATGGATGGTACAGAGAGAATGCTACATTTAAGGGTCTCAAGTGCTCTTCCAATGCTGAATTACTTGGGTCTCACCAACGCCACAGAGCTGGGTGTTAGGTTGAATTTGGAGGGAAGAAGAGCAAATCCAGCAGAAGCCTGCAGGATGGTTGTAAATGGAGTCAGGATCACTGCCTTGAGTTGTTTTGTTTGGGTTTAATCTGCAGTTCAGGGCTACTTCCGTCAACTGTACTGCATTCATCTGAATGAAAAAGTTATGCTCTAAAGGACCCCAATGCCTTATGAGTCATAAAAGCTATGAGGTTGCCTAGGGAATTAAATCAGTATCTTTTTTTTTTCCCTCTTGTTGAGGTAATATTATCAACAACAATGCTAAGGAGCTCAGATAGGTTTTACTGGCCTGGCAACAGCTGAGCATTTTCCTGTTAGGTGGCTTCTGCCAATCCCTTTTATTTTCAAGAAGCAGAGTAGCTTTATTTCTTAGTCACATATTGAGTGAGAGGTTGAAATGTTAAACTCTGTGGATTAACAGTGTATCCTCTGAGAGAAAAAGCTTCTGTTTTTCTTGGTCCCCTAAGTGCTGGATGTGATTGTTTGAGAAATCTTGAATTTCATCAGCTGGATACAAGGAAACATGCAAGTAAAGCCTGGAATGATCTGTGCAAAGAGGCCGACTCTACTGCAATCATTTTGGAAACTTGTTTGAACTGATAGCTGTTCCCCAGGCACTTTTTTGCTTGAATTTAGTGCATTTTACGTGCAGTATAGCAAATTGAAAAGCAATCAGCACAGGATTATTAGAAATTCAAAGCTTCTTGGAGAGCTATCTCGCAAGAGTAAATTTGCTAAAAATAATGGCTGGAACATGAATTGCTGCACTGTTATGATATGGTGTTTTTATTTATTGATTAAAGACATAGCTTGTTTTATCCAGCCCCAGCATATGTGTTTATACTTGAAAGTTTACATAGTGAGCTAAAATAATAATATGGTCTCAATGAATGAGGTTAATTGCAGTTCATACTGAAATCCAGGAATAAGAAGTGGAACAGAATAACAAGTGAGACTAATTCTGTTTTTTTGTTAATTTTCTCTTTCAATAAAGTATCTCCTAGTTTTGCTCTTGGAGATAGCAAGGTGTTCCTCTCACCTTTTCCTAAAGCATCAACAACTTCACATGTCAGCCAGGTAACTCTGCAGCTCTACATGGACAAAAGAGGAGCAGCTGTGTCTAGCCCTGAGTAGCTGAGGCTAACAGGGTAATGGTGAGGTGTCCAGGCTGAAATTTTGGGTTGTCTGCAGTCAGATGAGATTATAGAGAAACCTTTGCTATGTAAGCCTTCATTTTAGGATTTGGACAAACCTCAGTGGTGCTTTCAACTAGGAGGAGATAGTTTTCCCTCTCAAATTCAGTCACTTAAGATCTGAAAATCAGAGTTGAGTATGGAAAGCAGAATTCTGTTAAGGGATGGGGCTGTAATTAAAGGGTGCCCTTGTGCCAGTGTCATTCATCACTGAAAATCTTGCTGAATTGGCCCTTGAACTATCTTGCTCCAAGCTTTTTGGGCCCAAAGCTGCACCAGTTTTAGCAAGTTGTCCCCATTACAAACTCCTTTCATGCAGATGTTGCAAATGTAGCTTTAGGGAGTTCCTTTCTGCTTCCTCACCAGTTTCTGAAGGCGAGGGTAACTTTTATAGTTTCTTGCTCAAATATAATGCAGTGATCTTCTTACGCAGCAGATCTCTGTCCAGAATGTGAGTGCTGGTTTTCCTTCTCTTTCTCATGTAAAATATCTGTGCTGTAGCAAATAGGTAGTTCCTAAATAACTAGGAAGTTTGGAGTTGTAGAATTCAGCATTTGGATATGTCAGTTTCCTTGTGGGTTTTTTGTTTTGTTTTGTTTTTTTAGTCCTTAGTACTTATACCAAGGTTAGATTTACACTGTACAAGACCAGGTTATGACCACCAACAAATATAACTCCGTTAATTTCAAAGCCAGCAAACATCAGAAGCCAGTCTGGTTCTCTGCTAAAAATATGTTGACACAGTACAGTGAGAGTCTAGGGTGGATGAACCTTGATCTCACTTTTTTTGTTGGCAAGCTTTATTGTGGTTTCTGGTTTGTTTGATTTTTTTGGTGGGTTTTTTTGGTGTTGTTTTCTTTTGTTTGGTTGGTTGGTTTGATTTTTTCCGGGCTCAATAATTTAAATAATTTTCTGCCTTTTAGTGTCCCTTACGTGTAGTGATGTGGCTCTTTGCTGCAGAGAGGTTAATACAGTGCCACACTCATGTTAGTGAGATTCTTCCAGGTAGATGTTTTTTCTCTTGGGTTTTGTCATGTTTTTTATATAATTTTATAGTTTTATATAACACTGAAAGCAAAATGTCACCAACTGTAGGCAGATATCCACATGAATACCTAAGGCATACAAACATGTGGCAATTTCCTGCCTCAGTAGTAAGTTTTTTTAACTAAAGGCCTCCACTACTAAAAGCAGGGGCTTTGAAGGCTTTAGTTAGAAACCTGATAACTGGTAACAAAAGCAGTTATTATCCTGGTTTAAGCAGTAGAATGAGAAGTGCTATGTGCCTTTCACAAGCACTGGAAATGGCAAAATTGTTCAGTTCTTGCTAGCTTTAGTCTTTTGCTTGTCCTGCATTATTTCTTGTCCTGCACTATTTCTGTATTGATTCTATTTTTTTTTATTCTGTGTTGTAAACAAAGCTCTTAGATAAAACTTTGCAAATCTTAATTCCTATTTTACTTACTTGTATTGTAAGCATTTATTTTTGTAGTCTTGAGAGCAAAGTCTCAAGTTTGCATTTGTAAGAAACATTTGCAAAGAAAACTGAATTGAAATGATGAAGTGACATTGTGTGGACTATTCATCTGGTTTTACCACTGAGCTTATTTAATGAGTACCTGGTTTCATTGCAGAGGTCCTTTCTTTTGGGGAAAATCAACTGATGCCAGAACTTCGATCAGATTTTGCTTTCTGTCTGGTGGTTTCAGTGGATTAATTTGAATTTATTCACTGAAGCAAGACAATGAAAAATCAGTCTTTTGTCTTTAAAGTTTTATGTCCACTAGTACCAATGCAGAACACATATTTTGCTCAGGCCAGGCTGAGGCTAAGTTGGTTTTAAAGATAACAGTAGATTCCAGCGTCCTTGCGTTTGTTTTGTATTTGGTGACAGTCACTAAATCAGAGGAAGGAATGTTTAAACAGCACACTTGAGGAAAAGTGATTTTTATAGAAAGGACCCATTCCTGCTAATAGCCAGTAACTGCACATAACCCCACTGACATTAAAAATCCATTAGCTAAGCCCAGTTTAAACAGCAGCTGATGCTTTGTCAGCTAAATGTACATTGGAATTTTTCATGTTATGCAGCTATATCACTTCTGTAAGTTTTCTAAACCTGTGTATCTTAAGGAAAGCAAATGTCATCTGATAGCAGTAAGAATAAGAGTTCATCTTAAAGTAGTGAGACTTGTAATCAAACTGAAGTTATAGTCTGGTTGCATTAACAAGAAACAAAAATGGTTATCAGAAAAGAAGACAGTGTCAGGTTTCTGACCTAAAGCTAGAGTAAAAAAATCTAGTGTACAGGCTTCTATAACACAGGATGACCACAGAGCTTCTTAGCCCTTTGGTTCTTTACCATTAAATACACCATGGCTCAAGAAAATACACACTGGCTCAAGAAAAGTTTCTTGAAGTCAGTAAGATGCTGTGTCATCTTGAGCACTGGGTTGCCACGGTGGGGGAAGGTTATTTTCAGCCTATTTAGGAAACAGCCATGTGGAAACATTTAAACTTGTCAAGACAGTGTTTCAATGCCTATGGCCTTAAATTCTAGCTAAGCATTGGCACAGCGAATAGCACCTTACCCAGCTGGGCCCAAGCTGTGACAGCATCAAAACCAAGGTTGAGAAGCAGACTGAAAAAATGGTGCATGCTTGGTAAAGAAAAGTGTGACAGGTGATGAACTTTTTATTAATCTTCAAAAGCAAACAGTAGGCTGAGGGCTTGGGACTCAGTGACACACTGTTTAGCACTGAGTTTGGCAACTGATCTAATTCTGAAAAGTTTCTTTGAAGTCTGCTTTGAAAACAGATCTTGTGCTATTAAAGCCATGGTGGAGACAGAGAAGGGTTGCTTAGTAAGTTAATGTGAGAGCTGGAAAAGAGGGGTAATTAGTCCCTTACTGACATGCTCCCAAATATAGTGAAGTATTGCTGTAACCTCCACCTCCTCTTTGCTATTATCCATCCATTAGTGAAACCCTGTACAAGTACTAATGAGAGCAGAGCTTAAATGACTGGGGTGTGTAGCCATACCCACTGCAAAAATCCTGTGAACACATCTGGAGGGCTCCCTCTAAGCTCTTAACAAACTGTGTTAGTAGTGCAAAACTCTTGAATGTGTCATGAGGTTGAACTTGAATTTTTTTTTTGTCTTCCCAAGCTGAAGGAGTTGACATCAGTAGCGTGCCCAGAGCAAATTGTGTGTTTGAGAACTACAGGGTTTAAGGAGACTAATTCAATTGCATTTTTTTTTCCACTTCTGGAACATAACATGTAAACATAACATTACTGAGCTAAAGCCTGGTTTTAATTACAAGCTGTAACTTCTTAATGTTGACAGATTTTCACATGGAAAGCTTTACTGAAAATGAGAGAAGACCTTTTTGGCATCATTAGATCTTGCAGCTTAGTGCTTTTATCAAGTACAGTAAAATACTGTTTGTAATTAATTCCAAGCTTATATGGACATGTTTAATATAATTACCAAACAAAATCCTGTTTACTAACATATTGCTTGTGAAACCAGTCTGAATAGTCTGGTCTCTGGCACACATAAATCAGGCAGTAATAACAGCTGTAAATATTTCACAATATACTTAGTGCTTTCATTTTAATACTGAATACACTTTTGGGTTTTAAGGATAAAACATAGGTCAAAAGTCACTTACAGTCAAAAGTAATTTTTCCCATATGTCCTTCCCTAGTATCTTTTGCTACTTTGCCTGCAAGTTATTAAAAAAAGCATTATTGAATTTGATTATAAAAGCCTAAATATAAACACATTCATGAGCTGTAACTGAATTATGCTGGAGTTAAGGAAATGACATTGGTGCAGGGCAACTGCTCTAATACAGCTGTGAATATTTTTCATTGGAAAAAGCATTCCAGTGCCAATACTCTTTTTCCAAGTTTTACTATTTTTATCTGTCTGGGTGTCTGTGTATTGGATACTAAGCCTCAAACATGGGCATAAAATTATTAGAAGAACCTGGTTATGCAGCTAATTCAGGCACCCAAAGGGCTCTGAAACCAAAGGTGACCAGGAGCCAGGTTGGTAGTTGTGTATTGGACCTACTTGCTGGGTTCTTTCTTGGAAGGCTTTGTCCCTCTCTTTAAATATAAAAGAGAAAAAAAGAAAAAAAGAGCCTGTAGTCTTCTGCAGAATCTTTAGGGTTGCATGAGGCTACTGAACCATATTTGTGAGTTTGGACTGTATGTGTAGTTTGTCCAGTTCAGCAGAAGGCCTTGAAACTTCAAAAAAAGATTTATAATTATCCCTCAAGTAATTTTCCCCTGCCCTAGACAAAGCTCTTAAAAAAAACCCAAAGCATTTTGCAACTTTGGTTTACTTGTGAATATTCTTTAAACTCTGAAATAAAATAAAATAAAATAAAAAAGTAACCAGAAGACATTTTTGAAAGACAAATTTGCAAAATGCTCATTTTGAGGTTTGTTTTTTTCATTCCTGTTATGTAGTTGGAGTCCCTCACTAAAGCTGACAAGATATTTCAAAAGTCTTGACCATTGCATTATCTGAAGAAATTTAATCTCCAAAACTGTGCCAGGCTCTTTCATGAATGTTTTCCGAGCCACAAACCTCTCAATCTTAGGACCCCACACCCCAAAAATAAAAAACAGAACTGGAAATTGTTACCAGCTATGCTTGGGAAGTGTTGCAGGATAACATTTTATTTATTTATTTTCCCCTGACTCCTTTATGGGATAAAGAAAGGCAGTGGATGTGTCTTTGCAAAGGGAGCCCGAGGGAATCCAGCTCATGGAAAAGACCAGTGCCAGAACAGGGGAAAATCAGTTTATGTGGCTCAGCTGAGGTTTGGTTTTGGTTTTTTCCTAGGAGGCAGATGGAAATCTGTGGCATAAATGGCACACTAAGGTGCCACTGATATTTTCTTCAGTAAGTTAAGCACAGTAAATGCCTGTACCAAGAAAAAGTTTGGGGATCTGATTGTCAGCTCTTGTGATATGTTTTAATATGATTTTCTCTTTCTGCTCTTATGACATGTATGCATTTTGGAATTTGGTAAGCTTATAAGAATGCATATCTGCCTCCCAAATTATGAAAGGGCTCTTATTTGATGAAAGCAAGGCCTTTTTCTACTTTATTTCCTTCTTCTTCTGTTTATTTTCTACAGATATAAAAATAAAGGAGTTCTGGTTGCTCTTGTTGAATTGAGCCATGGACTTTAGCACTTCCATGGAAGTACATTAGTGGGAAACTGTATTTGCCACATGGTCTGTAAGGTCAAATTTAATCTTAAAAACCATTGATTACCTTCTGTCAGCTGCTGAAGTTTGGTTTATTTGAGCAAAATAACCCTTACCCACAGAGCAAGGTAAAAAATGGTGTGTTGCTTGTTTTCTGAAGTGGTATCTGAGAAAAAAATACAAATACTGGTCTATTTATTATCACTTGTGCATATTAGAAAAGGAGTGTAAAAAAAAGGTTTTACTTAAAGCAGTCCTTTAAAAATCAAACTCTTTAATCAGATTTCATATAAGTTAGCATTGCTTTTAGGTGGTCAGGTTTGAAATATACATCAACATATTCTGATCAGAGAAATAAGATGTGGTGTCCTCATTTTGTGATGAATATAAATATCTTATGGACATCTAGGCATACATAGCTATGATTTGCACAAGTGTAACTAAAATATGTAGTGGGTTCTCTATAGAGAGACTACAGGAGTTCCTGAATCCAGTACTTGGTGACTTCAGTTGTCCAAAATAAATTATTTTTCATGGTATGGGAACTTGTATCGAAGGGTGACTTATTGCTTAAGAACACTGAAGTGCACAAACAATATTAAATTGCTTTTTTATGTGTCTGTGCAGGCTGCATCCAGACACTGTCACTGGGAAGTTATTAGTATATATAATTACCTAACCACAAGGAATTTGTGGACTGAAATAGGTTATGTAAGGCTACATCTTTCCTTCCCAAAAACGCAGCTTAAAGGCTCATACAAGTCCCTCACCAAGGAAATTTTTTACTGGCCATTCAATATTATTTGGGATGACACAACATGAAGGATGGAGAGCTCACATAATGATAGTGCTGCCTTCAAATTTCAGTTCTCACTTGTGCTCTGGGTTGGTTATCAGTGCTAGATTGTTTCATATCAGATTATCTGACCTTAAGATTTCAACCACTATCTAATGGGCGGCATGAGTCTTCCTATAGGAGCAAAAATCATTAATTTGTGCAATACCAGGTTTGCATGACTTGAGGCCCACCAGGTTTGAGTTGTGTGTCTGGAAACCAAGTGATTGTAGCAGCCCAGGTCTGGAATTCAAGAGAGCCCAAGGTGTTTTGATTAGCAAGGCAATGGATAGCAGCTGGTTTATTTATCCTTATCAGTATATACATAGCTGTATTTAGGTGCACAGGTGAATTGCATGTCCCACTTAGCCCCATCTGTTCCTAATAATTTTCAGCCCACAAGTCTGGCTTTTGAAACTTCTAATTATGCTCTGATAGGAGAACTTTCTAAGTTGAAGAGCCTGGGTTTCACTGGATGTGTTTGCAGCTGAGCCTCTCATTTGGTGGAAACCAGCCCAGCTTTCCTGAGTTGGGTGAGTGGCTCAGCTGAGGGCTGTTAAGTTCTAGTTCTGTAAGGATGGAGAACTTTTTATCTCCTCTGTTTGGACAGAAAAAAAATCCCATGACTCTAAGAGCTCTTAAAAAACAAACAAACAAAAACTGGAAAGAGAAGGAGCAGACCTACAAAGGACATCAGGGAACAAGCCTGGTATTAAAGAGATTGTTTGCTGCTTAAAAGAGGGGGGAAATGTATCTTTACAAGATCTCTTTCTGTTTAAGAACTGAAAGAAAAGATAGGCGTCTAGAATGGAAATTATTGGGTAAAAATGCTGGTTTGTTACTGCTAGCTTGAGGCTTTTTCTTTTGTAAAATGAAACTTTTCTTTGGAAGTTTTTGCAACTACCCACAAACCCACTGATGCGAAGCCTCCATGTAAAGACTTAGTAATTAAAATGGAAGGGCTGTAGGATTCTGTTCCCCACACTCTGCAGTTATTTGTTCTGAGAATATAACCCTGCTTCTGATCAAAACCTGAGAAGAACTTTTCCCAGCAGGTCTCTGTCCCATTGAGGCTGTCATTCCAGCTGCGGTGATACTTTTCACTTTTTATTATCTTAACAAAAAAACCACTTTATTTTCCTCATTGACTTCTCTCAAAGTAGGCAATGGAAAATCAAAACATTCAAAGAAACAGCTTTTTAGGATTAGTGGTTTCAATTATTAATTTGTAAGAGTGGAAAAAAACATTTTGTAAAATTAGGAGTTTTGAGTATGCTAAAGTATTTATTTTTATTTCCCTGGGTGGTAAGACAAATACTGCATGGTATAAAGAAGTTAAAGCATCCTCTCTGCCCCAAAACACATGTTTATAAACACAAGGTATACATTCTTTTCTCTTGCATGAAAACTTGGGATGGAAACAAATCTATCTGTGGGATCGGAGGTTGAAGAAAGGCAGTGTTTAATCATCTGGCTAAATAAAAAAGATTTTTTGGGGAGCAGAGATTTATTAGGACCACTTGGAAACCACAGTTCAGACACCAGTGCGTGCAGGTGGTCTGTTCAGGGGTTACCAAAGCTTGATGCTGCTTGAGGCAAGAAAGGGAAGGTCATGATAAAGAAACTTCTCCTTTTTGTTAGGAAACTTCTCCTTTTTGCAGGCACAGAGCTGACTGATGCCCCTGAATGAGCCCGAGGGGCCGTGCAGTTGGCTCTCACCCATAGTTGTTTGCAGTCGAGTGGCCTGAATGTGGCCCTGACATAAACCAGAGGAAGCAGTTTGGAGACAGGCTGGGAATTACCAGCAGTAGGTGATCATAAAGAAATGCCAGAGAAATCTTTGAAGAGGCAAATGCTGCTTTGGGAAAGACCTCAGGGTCCTTGGTTCAGGCTGGAAGATGATACAGCATGAGCTGAGGCAAGCTGGAGGAAGAACTCCTTGAAAGCTGAAAGAAAAGTCCCATGAATTTTTAAATTTTGGGGTGTTTTTAAAGATATGTGTCATTATCTGCATAAGCTATCTATGAGGCATATTAAATAGGAGAGGTACTTTTGAAGCAAGACAGACAATTAAAATTACCACCAGGTTATCTCTTGATGCTGCTGTTGGTTGGTTTTTATCCACCAGAGAAATCTTGCAGAAGTTGGGAGGACAGCACTTTGAACAATTTTCTGAATTGGCTCATCTAGCCACCAAAATAGATCCCAGAGGGTCATTATTATCTTTGAATGCAAGACAAAACTGTAAAACCCAAAGGCAGCATAAAAAGAGATCCCACAGGCTGTCTCGAGTGAGAGATTTGGAGCAAACCAGATGGAAAGTCACAGTGAAAAAGCCATGGATCAGGTCCTTGTTTTGAGTGCTAACAGTGCTGCCAGGGCAGAGCCATTTGTTATCAGTGACTCTCTGGTAGGGATGCTGAGATAGATGTAATGTTGGTGTGCTTGCTGGGTATGCTAAGCTGTAAATTACATAGAAGGAACCAACAAAATCAACTTAAGCACTGTGGGATTTCATACCCATGGAAAAGTATCAAAGGAAATTTTAAAGCATAAATGGGAGCCAAAGGCACAGTTCCTTTCTCTTGTGAGCAGTCCTATTAATTTTTTAAGTGTGGCAACACTTCTGGGAGCATCTGTGTTTCAGTGGGTGAGTAATCCCACATCTCTAATATTCATCTTCATGAGGTTGGGGCTTACAATGAGTAGTCTGACCAAAGGTTCCCAATAGGAACAATCTCTTAGGAAGGAGTTCAGAGCAGGAACATAACTTCTCTGAAGAGTTCTTCATCTAAACTGCTCATTGCAGGAACTGTCAGCAGAGAAGTTTTGATGATGTCTATTGATTACTTTTTTCTTATTTTAAAAGAGTAAATCGAAAGGGCCCTTTTTTTATATCAGCATGCAAGGAGTTTTATTGATTCTCTTTTATGAGGCATTAATGAAATCTATAGAAGCCTAACAAGATTGTATCGTTAACCTTGGCAAGACTGCCTGCTCTTTCTTACATGTGCAGAAAAAGGGAAATACAGTGTTCCATTTTGGTGGTTTAAATTATGTGGGAGGAGTGAATTTCATGGAATCAAATACCTCTTAGCACAGAAAGAGAGCATGATGTATGTATGCTACCCCATTAACTCCAAAATGTGCTTAGCAGAGATTTTTTGGAGAGTACTTTGTTTTCCTGCCTAATGGTACCACATATTTATCACTGTGAAAACAAGCAGGGAAATCAGTCATTCATTTTGTGTGCCAGAAATGCCTTCCACAGTCACAATGGTGGGATGTCAAGAGTCTGCCCCACTTTAAAAGTGTAGGCAGGATTTATTCTGGAAATGTACCAAAATGGACCAATCTTTCTAAAAAATATAAAGCTGGGTTCAATTTTGCAAAGTTAAAATAAACAGTCGTCACACTTGACCCAGTATGTTATGCTAACAGAAGAAGAAATGTAGAAAGATGAGGGTATCTATATGTTTGGCTTGGTAAAACATTAAACATGATACATCATATTTTTAAATTATTCCATAACTTAAAAACTGTTCATAATAAAATTTGTGAAGGATTTTCAGTGTATTATTTCATTCCACATTATTTGCTTAAACATGTTTTCTTTTTATGCCAAGTAAATTAATGAAGACCATCTTGGCTCTGAAGTACAAAGCTAATGCCCCTGAGAAAGGATGCCTTTGCATAATGAAAGCTCAGATCATCCTCATCAAAAGCTCAGAAGCCTTTGAGTGAGTGTTGTGAATTTTTATTTGCAGTTGGAAAAATATATCGGAGAGAGGCAAGTATAATTATCTCCATTTATAGATGGAAACCAGAGGAGGAGGAGGTAGGACTGGGAAGTGAGCAGACACAGGAATTCCCCTCTGGTTGATTCACAGGAAACATGGAAGTAATTTGTGGTATGAAAATGGCTGGTGTTTCTTGTTTCCATCAAAAAGGCCACAGAGAATGTAGGAAGCTGGCACTGGGTTTTTGCTCTGCTGCCTGACTCATGACCAGTCCCATTGCTGCTTGTCCACCTTGTCTTGGCTCCTCGTCCTCCTCAAGAAGCTGCTGGTACAGACTAAATGAAGAGTGGGGTTCCTAATCCTGTTTCTCCAACAGTGGGGGACTGCAAAATCCCAGCGGGAGGAGCTCTGTCCTGCAGTGCCTTTGGTCCTTCTGTGGTGGTGTTCCTGAGGACCATCCCTCCCCAGCTCCATCCCTGCCACACGGTTTTCCCCAACCTCCTGCCCTCAGCCTGTGAGTTTGTGTGGCTCTAATGACAGCCCTCACATGGCTTTGCTATTACTCACTGTCCTTGTAAAAGTGTCCTTTTCTCCCGACCAGATGGGCAGTCTTCCCAGAGCACTTCCAAGACCATCTGAGCCGGGAAGGGGAGGGGGTGAAGTTCAACCCCCGTGTCCTGTGGGGGCTGAGCTCAGGTGGGTGGCTGTGCCGAGCTTCAGATGAAGAATCCACTGCATGTTGTGTTCTTCAGATCTGCACAACTGGAAGTCCCCCAGGGTCATGGTGCAGTTACTCAAGAGAAATCACTCAAGAGAATTTCTCTCAAGAGAAATCCACTTGCATCATCCCTGTATCTGGCGCTGGGTGTGTTTGAAGAGGGAGGAATGGGCCAGAGGTGCTGGTTGGGAGTTGCCCAAGGGGCATCACAGAGGAGGTCAAGACCTTGCCTGTGCCTTGAGGGTGAAGCTTTGCTTCTCATTCTGCAGCTCCTGTCTCCTTCAGAGCCCTAGAAAAAGCAAGCTGTAAAGAATACATCCCAAAACACAGAAGCAGCCTGTAGCTTGGCTCGTGCACTTTTATTAGCTGTGATGAAACTGGGGCCTAGATATTGCTGCATTTCTCAGCTCATGAAACAAGCAGAAGTTAATTCTCCCGTTGTGTTTTTAAAGTCATTATGTGTACTATGACTGGTTTGGATTTGGGATAATGATCATTCAGGCTTTGGTGTTTATGAGGCAATGTCTGCACTGGAGAATAGAGATCTGCAGTGCTTTAGGCTCTCTTTATCTCAAAAATCAATTTCTTGGGTATCCCTGGGTGAGAGCACCCCCAGAAGCTTCCTGGAGTTACACTCTGGAACTACTGTAAGAAAACTGCAGGATTTAGGTGAACAGAATGTCTAAAATTGATTGCAAAATACCAGTGAATCAAAGTGGGACAGACAGGCATGATACCTTTTGTTTTCATGTATAAATAACACAAAGAATAAGGGTTTGTTCATTTTCCTTTTAGTTCAACATTTTCCTTAAACTTCTTCATAGTTCTGAGGTGTCAATACATCCATAGACTTATACATTTGAAAATTAGACATTTTGACAGCTGCTAATATTTAGTTTCTACTTCAGCTAAGCTACCAAGTTCTTGTATTTATTTAGTAGAAGAGCATTTAGAGTCAGCAGATGCCAAGAAGTATTTGGATGCTGGCACTCCACTAGTAATATAAGGAGTAAGGACACTTGTATACAGTATTTCCAGGTACATTTCCAGTGTTCTAAGACACATACTCCTAGCTTTGTAACAGACAACACTGAAAAAAAAAAAAAAAAGATATAACTGGATAGATGGAGAGACAAAAAGACCCATGGGTAGATGTAAAGATAGAGGTAGCTGGGGTTAATCAGTCCCTTGCAAAAATAATATGTGCTCTGGAAATAGCTACTTCTTTCTGGGAGCATTGCACTGAGCAATGGCTTTGGTGGTCAGGCTGGGGGTAGAAGAGAGGATGCTGAGCTGCCTAAAAATGCTTCTGCACAATCTGACAAGAGAAATGAGTACTAACAAAGCTGGTTTCAGCTGTCAGTGCCTGGCAGGAGCACATAGCAGCAAGAGGGAGCATTGGGCTGCAGGGCAGTGATGGCCACATTTGCTGTCCTGGTGATTTGTGTTGCCTCTGAACTGCACACTCCAACTTCTCTGTGCTTGCAGGTGAGTGCACCAGCCAAAAGCTGCTGCTGTGTCTTATCAGTGAAATAAAAGCTGTTAAGAGGCCCTTGCCACAGATGTTGCTGCCCAGCCCTCTGGCTGGATGCTGCAGATTGCCAAGGTGACTGATTTATGATGGAGAAAGAGGGTAACATAATTCAAAGGGAAAAAAACAAACAAACAACAAACTACTGACCTAAGGGTGTTCCCCCTTAAAGCAGTTTCTGGAGCTTCTCCAAGCAGGAATTATGCTTCAGCTGTCCAGTGGTGGGGTTGGGGAAAATCATTTTCCATTTCTGAAAGCCTTGGCCCTGCTCTCTGGATGGGCTTTCCCCTGGTGCCATTGGGTCCTCCCAACCAGTGCTAACTTATTATATACCTTTGGGTCCAAATGGATCTTTGATTTCCAGAAATGGTGATTTTCTTCACAGAAGTACCAATGGGGTACATGAGAACTAGTATCAAGTATATTTTTAGAATAATTTATGCTATAGGGATAGCCTGTGTTAGAAGGGACTTTTTGGATAAGATATAGCTGGAGTTTTTTGGCATATGGCATGTTTCTGCTTCCTGTGTATAAACAACTAAGTTGGGGTTTCTCATTGAAGATCATCCTTTGGTCTTCACTGAACAGAATTTAAAAAAATTAGTGAAGCATAGTATCTCAAAACAACTTCTTTGATGGCCACTTTCATGGTATTGATTTTACCTGCAATGAGGATTTTTTTTCCTTCCTTTCCCCTGCCCTCCTTCTTCCAAATCAGGAAGCTCTATAACCCCTGGATATTAGATTATTTCTCCAAAATTCTGTAGTAACTACTGCATTAAATGAAAGGAGAACAATGGCAGAGTTGCACTCACCTTGGGCTGTCCACCATCTGGCTGCCCTTCAAGTAGTAGTCTGACTTCTACTCAGAGAGGCACTTTTATTCCATCTCTGTGCAAAACATTGTTAGGGTTTAAATGGTCAGGACTGCTTCTGACTTGTCTGTTACATTCAAGGTCAGATTATTGAGTTTAAACTGCTGATAAAAAGAGAAGAAAATGGAGTTGCAGTTTTTTATGTTGTCCTAAGGACATTCCATTCTCTTTGGTGTAATATTGTAATTTTTAATGGGTGAAGAGTGACTTATATACCATTTATGTCTTTCTTAAAACATTCTGGTAGGAATTCAGTGTCAATGAGATTTTCTATGGGTCTTTTGTATGAATTATATTCAGAAATGTCATTCATTTGCACAGAGTAGGAAAGTCTTGAAGATTTTCTGTTCTTAAGTGTATTTTGTGATACAGTTTCTCTAAATCTTGCTTTGATATTGGGATTATTCTACATACTTTTGTTGTCTTAAAAGGCTGTTTTCAAATTGGTCTGTCTGTCTAGCACATAATATAGTACTTTATACTCAAATAAATATGCTTCACTTAATTTTAAACATGTTAGAACAAATGCTTGAGCTGGGGAATCATGTACCTAGTACAACTGCCCACTTCTGGTGATGTGGAGGGACTGTGCTTTTCATCAGAGTCTGTCTTTTTGTGGAATACTTTTGGATTTTTAGATTAGCCAATCAATTTTGTATTAATAACATACTGAAACTCAACTTATAGGGACAGCAACAGCTTTCTGGAGTGTGATGCTTCTGGATGAAAATGGGATGCTTCCCAGCTTTTCTTATACTGGAAAGCCATGTCTCCATGGCAAAATAGTGTGTTTGTTTTCTGGAGTGTATCAGCACCATTTACATGGAATGGGCATTATGAGAAGTGGAGAAAGGTGGATGTACTCTGGAGAAGACTTGTGGACTCAGGTTTCATATATACATGCCATGACATAGACACATGACTGTCCCTTGGATGCAATGTGCAGGAAAAAACTATTTCTCTTGATCCTTACTCACAAGGTTTTCACTGGGGGCAAATGATACAGGAGTTACACATGCCTTGCAATCCTAGAAACTCTGGTTTTTTTGTTTCTTTTTCTGTTTCTTTTTAAGCCTACAAGAGGATTGTATCTTAGTGGGTAAAGGAAAAAAATACTGTAAAAAATTCCTAACGTGCAGTTTTGTTGTTTTATGGGAAGATATGGAAAATAGCAGAACAGTCAGGGTGTCTCTTACAGGCAACAAGAGACCTGACCTAGTACTGCTTTGAAATAGTGAACTGTGCCTTCAACCAAAGTCCCCAGAGCTTATTCCAGGATGTACAGAGGGGGTGGCCAAACACTGGGACAGGCTTCCTAGAGAGGTGGTTGGTGCCCCATGCCTGCCATTGTTTAAGAGGCATTTGGACAACACCCTTAATAATCTGCCTTTTTGGTCAGCTCTCAAATATTCTGGTAGTTGAACTTGATGGTTGTTGTAGGTTCTTGCCAACCTATGCTTTGTTCTGGTCTGTTCCATTCCAACCTTTCTGTTGGGAGGGGAGCTTTTTGGTGAAAGGGCAGAGAAGTATCTTATCCCAGATAGATACCACCAAGCTGGGCTGCCTTAACCTCTTGCAGCCACTGTGTTAGTTACATTTCCATATTTACTTCAACTAATCCAATATTTGCCAGTTTTCTTGGTGTTAACTCCAATACAAGAAAAAAATAAGCTAATTTTTGAAAGTTCAGGAAATTCTTTGTGTGTGAATGTTGATGCTCAAGACTGTTGGCACATTTGGATCAGTGAGGGGCGAGATGGAAGCTGAGATGCAGGAGTCAGAGTTCTCCAGTCATTTTGGGTCTCCCAGCAAATTAGTTCTGCTGCAGGCTTGCTCTCTGACTAGAGAAAGGCAAAGTTGGGGTGTTGCATAAACTATTTCATGTGTATGCTTGGCTATTGAAATCCTGTAATTGAGAACAGGCTTTTTTCCTTCCTTTTTGAAAAACCATGGTGCTGTTTTGCTCTGTGCTTTGTCTTTAACATCCACTGTTGGTCTCTGTTTTCACTGCTGTTTTCACATAAATAAAAGCAGAGCCATGTTAAAGCATGTTAAATTCACTCTAGCATAGCCTCAGCCTTTCCTTCCAATTTCTGTGAAACAATTCTTAAAAGTTAATCTCTGCTTTGCTCCCCAGCTCCTTCCTCCCCTCAGTTCTTACAAGTACTCTGTTTTAAAATTGGAATATTTTGGAACTTTATAAAACCTTTAGTTAAATGTCATGCTTTTTCCTGTGATATTTTGTTTCTGGACATATTTTGAACGAGCAGTCTTGACTGAGCAGTAGGTTTGCCTCCGGTGGTAGTCCTGAGTGTCAGGAGGGCAGTCTATCTCTCCCCAAAAAACACCCCCAGCAACCTTTCTGCAAAAGTTTCTGGCTGAATTCTGCGGACTGTTTTCAGAAGCTGTCCCAGCAGCTATCCAAATACTTGGTAGCTTCTCTGGATGCTGTTGATAAGGTTGATGCTGTCATTAGTTGTAATGCTTTTTATCTCCCAGAGCAAACAGACGTGTTAATGTGGATTAGCATATTCATCAGGATGTCTCTAGTTTTATTTTCTGTGTCTCTTTTGGTCATCGTTTCCACTGATTTTCACCACCTGGATAGGGCAGTACTGAAATTATTTATGAATCTAAAAATCTGAGTTGTGGTACGGCTGATCATTTGTCTGAAAATTTGTATTAAAAATGCATTGTGTATCAGAGGGATGTCAGCACCATACTTATGATTTACTGTTTTGTAGCAGTAAGAAGTAGGAATGGCTCTTAATACCTTGTATGCCTTGCCAGGTGAAATGGTATATTGCCAACAGAAAGAGTTTGGGAGAAAAGTGTGCATAAAATTTTTCCATTAAAATAATTCTGTGAATACTGACTAATGGCAAACACAGCCAAATAATATTCAGATGAGAAGGTTAATAAAACTAAGAAAGAAATCAGATGGTGTAGAGCTTGTGAAGAAGAATGTGATAATTTTTTGCCACTACTTTATCTTCTTGCTGCTATTTTTTGCAGCAATACTGTGGTTGTTTTGAAATGCATGTTTGAGTTACTGGGTTTCAAAAAACAAATCTGAACAGCTCAGTTATCAGCTTTGGCTTGCACAGAACATAAAAGGCAGGGGGGGGGTTAGGAAACAGTGAAAAGGACCATCAGTAGCCTGGCACCAGTAGAGTTGAGAAGTTTTGTGAAGTCAGGCTGGTACCTGAAGCAGGGATGGTGGCACAAAGAGGAGGAAGGACTCAGTAAGGGTCAAACCCTACCTTGACAGCACCCAGCACTCAGTTCACATTGGCAGAGACAGGACTTTACCTGTGGCATTCAGGGACCACCAGCATGAAGCTACGAGTGAACCAGCCCTGTACAGGACTTCTTTAAGATGCATTTTTAACTAAAAACCAAAAAATCATGCACAACAAAACCATCGATTCCAATGGCAGAGCACACAGCCTTTCAGAACAGGATGTGGTGTGCTGATTGTCTTCCTTAAATTTGTACCCCTGAGGGCACAGAAGAAAATTGGAGGAGAGACTGAAGCCAGAGAAACATTTTAGTGTGCTCTCTGCTCCAGCTGCAACAATTTTTTTCCTCTCCCATGGCCAGGCATTTTACCTGAACATATACTTCTCTTTCCTAATTTCAAATACTGGTTTAGAGAAAAATGCCTGAGCATTTAAAACTTCTCTAAGGAAGAAAAAACATGAAAACAGTACAACCTATAAAACAGTACAATCTATAAGATTTCACATCAACCTTCTCTTTGTTAAAGTGGGGATGGGGAGCTGGGTGGAGAAAGAGGTAAGTCAGAAAGAGGGAGCCATTCCTTCCTCCTGGAAGTACCATGGGGGTGATGAACAGGGGGAGGCTGTGCAGGGTTGAGGTCACACCGTGTTCCTTGGGTGACAGTCAGTGGTGACACTCAGAGCTGGCAAAAAGGGTCTTAAGCAGCTTGTCCTCCCTATAGAAGACCTGCACAACCAGAGCCTCCCTCTGGTATTTTATCAGTCCTTGCCTGAGGAGTGCCAGCATATGCTGAGTAACACCACATCCTCTATCTTGCTTGACTTTTTCTTTCCCCTTTATGTCAAGAAGAATCAGCTCTCAGATAGCATGCTCTGTGATAACAGCCAGTGCAGTCACTAACATCTTCCAGATGTTTTATAGCCCCTTGCATCAGTTTCACAATGAAATTCCTCTCTTCCTTGCCCATAATTTCTCTTATTTTCAGTTAAATCTATACTCTAATGGATATGTCCTTTCTCTGATGTAAATCACTGCATTTTAGCAGCCTGTAACAAACATTTACTGACATTTCTATGTGAAGTTAGTGTGGTTTTTTTTATATGCTGGCTTCAGTAGAAACAAGATTGAATATGCAGTAAACATTTACTTACAGAAGCCTACTGTCAAACAAGGCATCAGGGAAATAAGTATTTCTTACATGAGGTTAAATAAATCAGGACAGCCCTGTACATAAAGAATAGGGATTTAATTCTTGCAGTCCTGCCTGGCTGCTGAAGTTGGGGAATGAAAGGGGGTTTGGGGATTCAGCTGTGAGTGTAGGACAAGTGGTTTTGTCTTCAGCTGGAGTCAATAATTTTCAAGCCCTTCAGTAGGGTTTGAAAGCCCTAAAGTCTCAAAGCTTGGAAGTGTATCTGCACGAGTCAGTTGAATAAATGTGTTTGACATTGAAGACAAATATTGTACTCAGAAGAGCAATTTTGAAGTCTAACACTCTACTCTTCCAACTAATTCTAAAGCTTAATTACTGAATACCAATATTGTATAATTCACAAATAATTCCCTGGCTGCCTTTTGTTCGCTTGTGCCTTTAGTACCACATTATCAAATACCAAAAAAGATTATCAGATAGCATGACTGGCTTGCAGATGCTCTGCAGTGCCAAAAATTATCAAAATGCAATGACTTGCCAGTTAGCAAAGTGGTGTTTCACTGGCTTTGTAGGAGTATTATTCCACTCTTTGGCTTTCCAAGCCTGATTTACACGTAGTAATAAACCTTCCCTTCTTAATACTATTAATCTCCCAAATTTGAGAGGCAGACAGACTGAGTTTCCTTTGTTTTAACTCAAGAAAATATATGCTTTGCCTGTATAGCTTACTGATTAGTTATCTGCCATCAAATTACTGTAGCCCCAGGAAACAGGAGTTGACTGAGCCTTTCTGTGTGGACAGCTTCTGTCCAAGTGTAAACAAATGCAGCTCTCCTGACTTTATATTGCAGTCTTTTCCAGGAGGAGGGCTCCATTTGGTCTGCATTAACAGCTTGAGAAAATACTTTTTTTTTTTAACATTACTTTCTTGAAAAGCCGAGCTGTTCATATGAGAACTTTTGAGTGTCAGTTTTCAGTTAGTTGAAGTACTGTACACAAAAGGATATAAAAGCAATATATCTTGCAGTGGAAGTTGCTAGAATTTATTTTTGTAACATAAATTCATCTTATTTTTAGCAATAATCATGTTACATTATTACATTTAGAGATTTGATAGATACCTGCAGGTTTTTTTTCCCTTTAATGAAAAGGTGTCAGTCAGACTCTTAGAATTCTGATGCTCAATGTAAAAATAACACTGTGGGCTGGACTGAGGTTTTCACTGTGAATATATATCCTATCATCAGACAGAGCAATTCCAATATTTTGCTTGACAAAGGAAAAAGTGTGAAAACTGACAAAAGCCTTGGAAAACAGGAGAACTTTCTAGACTTTGCTGGGTATTACAGTCTCACCTGATGATTACCCCATGCCAGAATTGGAGCTTTACACCCTTACTATCACCTAATCTTGGAGAGGTGCATAAGGCTCCATGGAAAGTGTCTGCTTCCCTTAGTTTGCTAGTGTATAAATGAGAGTTCTGAGTTGAAATTCACTTTAGTCATGGCTCTCAAATTCCTCAGGCCAAATGTTGAGTTCAGAATAGTCCTCATTGTTTTATGAGTTTCTGGCCTAGATCTGTTACTAAAGTGGAGTGTCTTTAATCCCCCTGAGATACCACATGTGGCAGCCACAATAAGAATAATACACTGCTTCCAGCCTGCCCAACAGAGATGGAGTGAGATGGAGCTTCCTTTCCATAGACTTTTCTCTACTGCTTGGCTTTCAGTCCTGAAGGAGGTGGCTGCAGCTCAAAGTGTTACCCCAGGCATCAGCCACCAGTAGGAGCAGCAGCCTGAGCAGTCCTGGGTACAAGTTGCTGCCACATTCAGTGCCAGCAGGGCTGCAAAATCTCTTGTCACCAAATGCAGAGCCACACACCCTTTGAAAATGATTCAAGGCTGCTGGGTGGTAGCCACGGCTGTGATTGCAGCAGGGGGACTTGTGTGACAGGTCAGGCAAGAGGAGGAGGTTAGAGAGGGGTAGGGCTGAAGCTAAAGCTGTTGAAAGCAGTTCACAAGACCCATCAGATTGCTTGTAATGTGATGCTGAGCTGGCAGCCATGGCTTTCCGTAGGGGTTGAGTTCCATTTCCCTTGGCATGTGTTTATAGATGACACAGGCTGTCATGGAAAGAGGAGGAGACTTCCAGTGCCTTCTGTAATGTGCCCAGGCAGATGGCGGTGTCTTCCCACAGTTTTCTAGGGAACTACAGCAGAGTAGGAGAGCTTCATGCAGTGTTAAAAGCAGTGGAACAGGGCTTCAGAATTCCCAGACATGCTCCTGCACACGTGGAGCAAAAGCGAGATGGCATGAGCCCAGGAGAACCACTCAGGCACTATGCTGGGCTAAGCCCAATGCTCAAACACTTGGGAGCAAGTGCTGGGTTAACCCTCAGATACACTTTTAATGGTGCTGTTAGAGTATAAAGTGAAAGTGCATCAGTCAGATGTCTTAGAGAAGCCTTGAATTGCTCCTGAATCACATTAAATCTATCTGTGCATGAACAAAGGCCACTGGTTTATAGAGCTACCTATCCATTATCTCAGATGAACAAATACAAGGGTTGGAGGAGAAGGAGCTTATGTGCAATTACATGAGGTTGTATTAAGGAGCCACAGCTGGCCACTTAGCTTGTTATTAGCATCCATTGCTAGGTTCCAGTCAGGAAACCCTGGAAATCTGCTGAGGAAGCCTGAATTAGCAAAATTGTGTGGACAGTTTTGAGATGAGATGTTCAAAGGATTCATTAACTTCTGGAAAACCCACCTGCTGTTACAGACCCATACTGAGCCTTTGAGACTTGAGGGTTCAGACCACCACAGAGTGAGGTACGGTGCTGGGGCTCTGGTGTGGCAGAAGCCATAGTCACATAACCACCCCTCTCCCCTGACAGAGCCTGAATTCAGTGTTAGAAGTGCTTGAGAAAAATAAAGGAGAGTTAAGGAGGTTTAATTTTGAATGACAAAGTCTGTTCATAAATAGCAAAGCTGGAACAGGGTGGTGAATCCTGCTCACTTGTCCATCCATTTGTTATTTTGTACTTGTGCCCTCTAATGGCTTCATGTCCCCATTTTAACATAAAGAACCTTTTTAACCTGCTGACCTACAGGAGCTACTGTAAAGCTGACTTCATTAAGCTTTTTAAGTTTTCAGTCTCATCAAGGGCTGAAGAACTACCTGCATATAAAGCACTGTTGAAGGAGTATTTTATTAAAGCAACACATCACACATATTGATAATCCTATGGCACTGGTGCCTAAATACATAAATAACCAGAGACTTCTGGTTCTGAGACTTCTTATTTTTATTTTGTTGGGGGATTTAGCTCCTTATTTGAGAGAAGCATTTAAGAATAGGTATTAAGAGAGTACTTTGGTGGCAGAAGACTTCTTTAGCCCCTTTCCCTTTTGGTTCAGTATTATTGCAATGTGCAGGACTCTTACAGCTATTATTGCATTATAATACAATGAGTGACAGACCCTGCTTAGCATATGGAATAGGGGGCACTGTGCCTAGATTAATCTGCCTAATGCCCCCACTGCAAGATATAAATAGATTAAGAGAGAAAATCCAATAATTTCTCCGTTCTCCCACCAGAGCAATACGCATTACATGTTCCTTGCCATCTAATTGCATTACATGGCAGGGATGCAATAAACATTTAATGGCAGTCACAGTCATCTGTCACTTCCCTTTATATTGGTAATGTTCCATGTGATTTACATTCCTAATGCTGTACATTTTCGGGTGGAGGGAGGAGGATATAAGTAATCCACATCAAAGAAGTTGTGCTTTTAGCTAAAGTTTTTTTTGTTAGAATTAGTAAAAGGAAGAGATTGAGTACTCAGTGCTCCAGAGGTACCTTAATTGTTCCCCAATGAAACCAGGATGGGACTTTTAGAATCTTGGGCCTGATTTACCTCCAATGGCACTTCAGTTTTGTACAGGTATCATGCCACCAAAACAAAACTGGAATCACTCCAGTGAGTTTAATGCAAATAATTAAAGTGCTTGGGAGAAATGTTTGATTTAGACATCTTTATAAATTACTGTATTTCATTGGGAGGTACAGTAGGTTCTGGGAAACAGTGTGGTCTGGTATATGTATGTATTTTGGGACATACATTTAGATCAGTGTAACTGATCTTAACAGCAAATCTTCCATTAGCTTCAAGGAGAACAGGGTAATTCCATCACATAGGTCTGTTAAAAACATGGAGACCATGGAATATCTTGTTCAGCACTTTAATTGAAAACTTACAAATCCCTCTGAATGAGTTAATATGTTTTGCTTTGGTTTTCCTCTGGGGCAAAGCGTGGGGGAAGATGCTCAGCCACACTTCTCATAAAGCTGCTCTGCAATTACCTTGTGCAGAGTTTTACCCTGTGATGAGTAAGATGTTACTCAGCCAGTGGCAAAACCCAGCTGTTGCTAAACAGGAAGAACAAAAGTTTTCACATACAGCATCAAAAGCTGTGCTTTTGAATACAGGGATTTATTGAGCAAAGTTAAGCCATGCTGATCAAAAAGTGTCTTCTCCTCACCAATGTTCTGCAAATTTACCAGATAGGTATGAAATGTAAATAAATGAATAAAAATATATATAAAAATAAAAATCCCAATGTAGATAAAAAGAAATCATAAAACAGGCACAATAACAAAGTTAGTTTAAATTAGAAGGCTGATTTTTAAGGCAGATAGGAAGACTCCAGCTTCTTCCAGGCAGACCACCCGCACGTTGTCATCTGGTGCAAACTTGGAGCCAGTGTGATATCTGAGCTGAGCAGTAGCCTGCAGGTGACAGTCTCTGTAGCCCATTAGCAGTCTCTGGAGACCTTGTAATCCTGCAGCTGAGCCTTTTTCTGACTCTGAGCTTTCAGTTCATGTTTGCATTCGCATCGCTGTGCTTGGGGCTTGCGAGCCCATTGGGGGAGCAGCTGTGCTCTGCTTCAGCAGGGTGGTTCCCCACCACTTTCCCCCTTTACAGCTTCTCCTGTTGATCTAAGATTGCTCTGAGGTTTTGTCTCAATTTTGCTTCTGTACTCAGTGTTTGTAGAGAAGAAAAGTGAGGTTTTGTTTTCTCACCTGTTAGAAAGTAAGAGTCGGGCATCCTGGGATCTTTCACCGTGGGATGGGGCAAGCAGGAAAGAAGTTATAGCACTGAACTCTTCTGTCCTAAAAGGAGTTCCTAGAAATTGTGCTCAGCAAGGATGAACCACGGGGGAAGGGGGGTGAGTGTGTGTGTTATTCAAAGATTCACTTACTGATAAACTCATCTCTGTAATTTGCCAATGAGTTACCTGCTGTATGGCAGCCTGGGCTTTTGCTAATTTGACAAGGTCATTTCACATGGCACCATCTGCAATGCAAACAATTACCAAAGGTGGCAAGGCAGCTTTTCTTGTATGAATCACTAAATCATTAACTTCTGTGTCACTGAAAAATATATCCTAGCTACTGTTTGTGTCTTTCTCAATCAATATCCCCAGACAGAGTATCCATGTCCTTTATCCCCCACAGGAATGACTAAATCTTTCCAGCAGGTCCAAATCACTCAGTTAATGGGCACAAGAGCAGAGACCTTAATTGTCCCTGACACCAACACAACACAGCTTTTCTTCTTTGCATATCAATACTATACATCTCTGTCAGGGCAGAGGCAAATTGAGTTATGAAAATGCTAAGGCTGGTCTCAGAGCAGGTTACATCAAGTTTGGGACAACCCGACGTGATTCTGCTGATGTACCTGGGATTTTAACAAAACACTCCCAGGCCACGTTTGCATGCAGGGAAGTGGGAGAAGAGAAAATAGAACATAAAAAAGAACAACACAAAAAAACCACACAAGAAAATAAAGCAAAAAACCACAAAAAAACAAGAAAGAAAATAAAATTATTTTAAATGATTTATTCCCTAGATACAAACCCAGCTGATAGCTCAGCCCGCAGCTGCCAGGGAGCCGGGGCGCTCTCTAGCGGCAGCACCCGGCAACGCGGAAGCCCCAGGGCTTCCATGTTTTAAGGAGAATTTCTAAGAATCTGTAACAGTAGGAAAAACCCCAAACCCACAAACACTGTCCCTTGCTGGTCACTTAAGCATAAGCATGTGCATTGATTTAATTTCCTACTGATAAACTGCAAAGGTTTGCAAAAATTACTGCCTCTCTGTGCAACTGGGGTTTTGTGGTCTGAGATGCTGAGAGGTTTGTTTTTGCAGGCAATGGCTCTTTGAGATGCCTTCCCATACAACTAATATCAGAACAATATTTTGAAGCTATATCTGTATGGATAGTGTAAATATGTATGCTTTTTTCACCCTGTCCTGTATTTGGTGTAGCAACCTGATCTAATGGGAGGTGTCCCTGTCCATGGCAGGGGGGTTGGAATTAGGTGGTCTTGAAGGTCCCTTCCAGTCCAAACCATTCTGTGATTCTATGATGAAACCCAAGCCAGCTGCCTCAGTGTCAACCCCTTCTACCCCTGCTGCAGCCGCTGCTGGACCAGAAGAAAACTCACAGTAGTCTGTATGGTGTGTGTCCCCCCTTTTCTCTGGCAGCATCTTTCTCCAGGAAGATGTCAGCTCTTAGATGCTGGCTTGAATATTCAGTTTTGTTGCTGGTTTATTATTGTGCTTTAGGCCTTGTTGGAAGTTTTGATAGAAGCATGGGCATATAAATATAGTAACACAGTTATTATTTGCAAGTTTACACTTAACTTTGGCTATTAAATAAATGGGAAAAGCCTATGCCAGTATTACTAAACTGCCTGAAATACTCATTTCAGTCAGGTCTTGCACTGGTATAAACTGCTGTAACCATATTCAAATCAATGTTATTGCCCAATTTAGAGCAGTTTATATACTGTGGCCAGATTTTCATTATTTGTTAATAATTTGGGGATGGAGTTTTATTTATTCCTTTGAGGACTAATGTAGGGAAGCCTAGAGTTAAAACCAAAGTGAAACAGCCAGTTATTAATTTTATGTCTAATACATATCTCAGCAGTTTGTAATATAAATGAGTATAAAAAACAGTAGCCCCTGGAAATCATCATATTTATATTTTTTTAAAAACAAAACCATATTTGGATAGTATAAAAAGTGTGACTCCATCAAAAATAATGAAGTTTTGTAAGCTTTTTTCACTCTGTGAGAAGGCATGGAGGACCACATTAGAGAAGAACTGTGTACAGGAACACTTGGCAGAGGTTACTCAGCATCCCTGTTGACTGGCAAGCCCAGTAGGGAAGAACCAAAAGTGGAAGAGGGTGCTTAGCTTGGCTCCTGCTGGGCCTCCTGTCAGAGTGATGTGTCAGTCCTTGACAGCATGCAAAAAAGGACACTCATGTCTTCTGCTCATTTCGAACGTTCTTGAAGATTTTATATATATATAAATAAATATGTATGGAGACACAGATGCATGTAGTAATTAGGAATGGAAAATTTTGAAAGGGATTTCCATCCTGCAGCAGTTAAATGAGAGCTTGGTTATTGGCACTGTGTTGATAGTGTGCTCTGAATGCAATCCTAGCAAATGTTCAAGGCTCAGCAGCATCCTTAAAGGAACCAGCTGAGAGGCAGGGGAGGCATCACTGCCCCCATGTAATCACACTGGGCCCCAGCTTGCACTCAGGTTGTGGCACATGGAACACTCAGGGCAGAGCAGGACTTGACATTTGGAAGCTTTGGGGACATGTGGGGTCCCCCATCCTCTCCTGGGGAGAAACCCAGTTGTCAAGACAAGGGTGAAACACTTCAACCACTAGGGAAGCTGGTGGTGAAAAACCAATATTTCCCTGGGAGTTCTATGGCATCTCAATGCAGGAAGGATTTTTAGTTTTACAGGTCTTCTTGATAAGGATTTGGGCATGGGGAGACTGGTGGCTTTTCCAGACCCAATCTGCCTGGCAGCAAGTATCCTCTTGCAGTGCTGCACTATCAATCATTACCTTTTCATCAGAAGCCCTGAGAGTCAGCTGCTTAGTCCTCTGAGTGTTCTGCCTTCCTTTAATTTATTCCTAAATTGCTTAAAAGTTTATTAGTAGCTGTAATAGCCTGTGCTATCCTAATTTCTGTCTGCATGTTTGTAAAATCATATAGCAGCAGCCATCAACATTTTAAATCATTGAAGCATATTTCAGTTATATCCCTTTGGTGCTGATAAAGACTGTTTAAGAATGAAGTAACAACCCTGCACTTAATGCAATCAAAGTTTCCTTAAAACTTATGTATACCACCATCATCATTCATTCAGCATGGCTGCAAACATTTTCTATAATGCTATTAGAGTGCTTTGCCAAGGAACAATACAAGTCAATATTGATTTTAATACATGCACATGATTCCTTAAATACCCAAATGCTTAATGAGAATCTTAGTGTAGTTTTATAAAAGAATTCCTGGATGCAAGCTGGATAGCATGCCAAGTACAGTAGATGTACTGTAGATTCTTCCATTCCAGTACATGACCTGATATATGGCATACTTGTGTATCTTACCAACCCTCCAGGTAAACACATTCATGGCTCTATAAATATTTGATGTAGTTTATTCATTTATTTAATTCCACTCCCCCCCCCCCCTTTTTTTTTTTTTTTTTTTAAGATTACAAAAGTGTGTTTTTAAAGCTCTGTTTGCACTGGTAGAATTCATAAAATAATTCCCAGGGTTTGCAGTAATATGAGTCTTGGCCAATACTTCATACTCAGACCTATTTTTAGCACCATTTCTCTGTTATGGAAACTGGTTGCACTGAGTACCAATGGGAGTTTCTCCACCTGACCTTATCCTCTAACCTCATTTTGACTGTTTTAATTTCTGGGCTTCTGTTCTCAGTAAGTTAAGTGGTGATACAAGGAGAAGAGAGATCTTGTAGTTCATGAGGGAAAGCGCTAACAGGATTGGTCAATTCAGGGTCTTGTTGTTTAATTGAGTGAACTTGCATTGTAAAAGTAGGAAGCCCAAGAAAAATATGAGGTAAATAAAAAAATAAAGAGGACTCAGAAGGGAGATCAGAGGAGGAGGCATGCAAGGGTCATGCAAGCAGGACAAAGTTCCTGCTGTTCAGATCTGTCCAGATCAGTTGGGTCAGCTGGGAAGGGAGAGCCTCTTCACTCCCTTGACCCTCCTCCTTCTTGCTGCAGCGAGTGATTTGACAAGATCTGTATAAGCTGGACACTAATATGCTCAGGAATCTCATCTGGGGTCAAAAAATCATTTTACTTGTAAGCCACCGAGCAACAGGAGACACTTAATACATCTGAGTCTCTAGTAAAGTAGGTTAGATTTGAACTAGTGACCAGTGGTGAAAAATTCCATGTGATGCACACTCCCTGGAGCAATGCAATGTCCTTTCCTCTCTGTGGTCATTGTGCAAAAGTTACATTTTTATCTCTCCAGCTTATGCATTAAGTGCTAAGGGAAGGAAGATACAGAAGGCCTACAGAAGGGTAAAGTACACTCTAAAACTGTATAAGCTCACTAATATTTGTGTAGCTTTATATTTCCTTTAATTTTTGCCTGATGTTTTTAAGTCAGAGTTTGCTGTGCTAAAGAGACTTGGCACCCAGATTGTGACGTACAACTGCAGCAAAAAAGTAGCTCTTGTTGCTGCATGGGTTTTTTTGCCAGAGCACTATAAAAGCACTAAGGGCATATTGATATTTTAACCACTCATGTCCAGGAAGCATTGAGTCATAACTTTGAGCAGCAAAGGTTGCAGGAAATGGTCTCTCTCTGGTGTACTCTCACCCTGCTTTCTTTTCTGAAACCTCCACTGGTTCATTGCCACTTCATTTTGCTGATTGACACACGGAGAATTGTTTCCCCATGGCCTAGTGCCTTCATCCCATTGAATTCAGCAGAGTAGATGGTTTTGCATCCTTTGTTGGTTTTAGGGCACCCATTGCCACCCTTCCATCCCCCTGGGGTGCCAATGCAGGGCCCAGCACACCTCCTCCATGGGCAGCATTCTTCCAGGCACACCCAGGCACGCTCCAGCCTGGCTGCAGCATGTGCATTAAAGCACAAACTATTTCGCTCTGAAAATTGCTTTTGAGATTGTAAATTGCTTTTTTGATCCTTTGGGATGAAAAGTGCTATATCGGTGTATTATTATTAATGACAATAAATTATTCTTGAGCCAGTGGGGCTGCTTCCCTGCCTATGGAGCAAAATGAGCTGTCACGTGAGGATACCCGAAATGCGAAATCCTGTTGGATTAGCCTTGTGTCTGGGCAGCACGATGTTCAACCACTTTGATTGTGTTTTTCTGACTGAAAACACCCTGAAATAAACAAGTGTCCTGAAGAGGAGAAGCCCCTTCCTGAAGAGGGGGCACATTCCAGATGGTGGGGCTAGTGCCAACCTTGCAGCCCACCAGTAGTCTTTGCTAGGAGTCATCTCTACCAAGCCTCTTTGAGAGGCTGACTGAAGTTCTGGCTCAGTAGCTGAAGTGTTTCCACTGTTTGTTTTTCTAGGATGGCTTCCAGTTCCTCTGAATTGGCCTCTTGTTTGCCGGCCTGTGCATGGGCTGTGCTGCTCCTTGGGCTGCTGCTTTCTTGCAGCACTTGGCCCTGGGGGTTGTTTGGGGCCAACAAATGATTCAGAATCAAAATTCAGCAACAAACAAAGCAGCAGTTAACTCCATCTCTGGCTTTTGGCAGCACCCTTGGCTTCTGCTTTTTTCTAAAGCACTCAAGTTCATTATTCCAAGCTCAAGAAAGAAGAATAAGCCCCCACACTATAATCCCTGGCAATGGAGAAACTTGTGGGTTTTTTTCTTACCTTGCCATTGACTTTTAAATATTCAGGATTTATTGTTTTGAAAGATGCCCTGTGCAAGGGCATATTTCAAAAGGCAGAGGGGCTGACAGTGCTAAACGTGTTCTGGCATTTTGGGAGCACTGTTAACAAAGTGAGCTCCACAAAGATGCATTTCAGCCAGGAACAATAGAGATGTTCAGCATGATGGATCTGCAGCCAGGCACGAGCAGGAACAGCATTGCACAGTCTTGAGAAGGGGAGAAGCAGAGGAATGACAAGTCCTGTAATGGTTGATTTGTGCAGCTATTCTTTTCCTTCTGTTTTATGGTAAGTAAAATTTGGCAAAAAATTTTGTGCCAAAGAGGCTGTTTTCTGGAAAAAATACAGATATTGTGAAGAAAAAAAAGCAGCAACCAAATTTGAACCATCCCCCAGCCACTCCATACCGAAGCTGAACTAAAGCCTAACAGTGAAAAGTGTCCTCATTAATTTCTGTCATTTATGGAAAATGTGTTTATTTACTAATATGAGAACAAACAAGATAAGAAGACAACCTCCTCCCAAAAAAACAACAGCATCAAAAAACACCACAAACTTTTTTTTCCCTGCCTACAAAACTTACAGGGAATTAAGTCGCTGGTGCTTCAGAAAGAGGGATGGAAAGAGGACAAGGGAAGTCAGAGTTTATCCAGGTCTAACACAGGGGGACCTGATCTCATGGCAAGTGCTTGTAGGCAGTCTTGCAGTACAGCTGCCAACTAACCCAAGGGGTGGATGCCCACCAAGGTCAAGGAGCCCATGGCCCTGTGGCACAAGGTCTCTGGCAGCAGTGCTACCCAAAGGGGGACTTGCAGTTCCCCATTCCTGTGGCTCTGCCACCTGGGTTCAAAACCGCTGGTGAAGCTGATATTGATGCCAAGGCCACTGTACTCCTCAAACTTGGCTTAGGTATGTGCAGCCTCAGGTTGCTTACTCATATTTTAATAGGCAGTGAAGTATTTCTTGGCCCTGTGTTTGCACATCTCTCATTTTCATACCTGCCTTTTCCAGGAGTGTGGAGGTTGCTAGATTTTATTGGTAAGCTGAAAGATTGTCTTTCTGGATATACTTTTCTAGCAGTCTGAAAGGAAATAAGTGAAGTCAGTCCTCTGAGATATCAGGAAAATGTTCTGAACAACAGAAAACTCTCCATCCCCTTTTTAAAAGAAAAGGGTAAAGAATACAGCAGCTGCAGGCTTTGGTTGCTGGTAGTCTGCTGGGAATGGTTTGGTAGGAAATTATTTTTGAGGGCTTGATGGAGCCTATTACAGCTAAAAAATTTCATTTCTCTTTAGAGAAGGCTAGAGGAATGATAAAAGGGAAGTAAGCCCCTTTTATCCAAGCCATTGAGAGGCAGCACTGGTAAGAAGAAAAGAAGGTTCAGGTTTTATGAACCCTTTTTTTTTTCCCTTTGCATAAATGTTTGTATGAATTTTCAAATACATAAACACATGATTTTGATCCATCTAATGCTGGTCTAGGTGCTACCCACTCTGTACCTGTATTGGCTGTAAAGAGGAGGGGTATAAGGAGAAAGCAGAGAAGTGTTTTCTTTTCAGTACAGCTGAGAGCCCTTGTCTGAAGAGTGCTCTGTGAGTTCAGCATCTGGGCAGCTTTCCCATCTTCTCTGAGTGGTAGCATAGGTAAGATAACCAAGGGAGGAGTTTTGAGCTCTCTTGGATCTATTCTGAATTGCACAGATGGCGAATTGTGACCCTGGGTTCAGATGTAGCCTGTGTGTGCCTTTGGAAGATGCTAATTTTGAGAAGCTACTGGCAGTAGTTATAAGAGATGTTCCTGTGGACAGATGTAAATGAGCAGGATACTGTGGTTCACTGTAGCTGTTGTTTTTTGGGACTACCAGGGTAATCAAATAAAACCAGGCAGAATGGGTTTTATAGGTCAGATCCTTCACAGAGTTGCTCCGTTTTAACTACAGGTTTCAAGGAGAAGAGGTAAATCTGTAGGAAATAGCACTTATTGCAAGATGTAGTATCATCATGGAAAAGGTAGATATAATGCAAAGACTAAGCACCACTAACTACACCACATCCTGACCATGTTGTTCTTTGTTCAGAATGTGCCAGAACTTAATACCCATTGCAGCAAAACATCCTGAAAAATGTTAGGCTGGCATACAGGTTCCATCAGTAACATGGAAGAATATAGGTCCAAAGAAGTGGTGTTGTTATTCAGGGCTCTAAACTAGACCTAGGGGACAAAAAATGGTTCACAACTGCATGGATTTTCTTTTTTTTTTTTTTTTTTTTTTTTTTTTTTTTTAACTGACTGTAGTTGTCTTCCACTCAGATGGGAAAGAGTGGATGGCCAGGGGCCTTTTCTCTTTTTGTCTTTGCTTCTTTGCTTTTCATGACTTAGGTTTTTTTAACAAGACAAAAATAAAGGAACCATTTATCTCTTTTTGCAGATAACAATTTAATATTTCTTAACAAGAGCATTGACTGAATAGAGCCTGAAATGATGATAAACTAGATGACTAGGAATGTATTCATGTCGCATAAAGTGTGTTGTGTTTTGTGGGTTGTTTTTTTTTTCTTTTTTAAAGTGTGAGCTATGCAGTCAGTCTGGTAATTAGGAAATTAAGAGCAAAAGGGAAATCAGGCAGAACTGTTCTACTCAGAGGGAAGCAAGCATATGGGATAAGTTGTAGAGCAAAGCTATCAAAACCAGTGTGTGAGCTGCAAGAGAGACAAAGAGGGTGATGTGTTTATTGTGAACAGGGAGGGGATTCTAATAACACAGAAACAGATGCAAGCAAGGGAAGAGGAGGAAATAAATTTAAAAGGGATGGACTTGATTTTGTAGGACTTACTTGGTCCTTGGATAGGTCTGCCCTGCCCTCTGAAGTCAGTGGATGTCCTGTTGGGAAAAAAGCTGCTGCTGTACTTCTGGTGCTTTGGCAAGATTCACAGGAGAGGCAGAACCCATATAAAGAGGGTGTCATCTTCACAGTGCTCTGCATGGAGAGGATTCCTCCCTGCCTCAAGAAAATGGCTCTGCTGGCCTTGGTGAGACTTGCTCAGGGGAGCAGTGGACAGACTGCAAAACTTAAAAAATGAGCATCCTTGTGACACAGGGAATTAATTGGGAATGGGTGCTGCTTTTCCAAGTAGTCAGGATGCTTGCTTTTTTTTCTCTTTCTTTCAAGAAAAGTGTGGTGTTTGAGTGATCTGAACACTGCCAGGGCATCCAGCTTCCAGTCCTTCCTCTCCCTGCAAAATCAGCCTCTTCCAGGAGACAGCTCTGATGGAAGATAAGGCTGTTTATTGAGAAACCATCCCCTGCCCCCTGGGGTCTCCTCTGTGAAGTGTGCCGAAATGAAGAGCAGAAGGGGAGATCCTTTGGTCCAAAGGGAGAGTGAGAAAGAAAGGAAACATGACCTGAGATCCCCTAATTATGGCTTTGAGCACAGTTATCCAAAGTCCAGGGTCTGGTCTTTGCCCCCATTTGCCATTTTTTTTTTTTTTTTGTCTTTGATGTGAAACAATCCCCTAAGTGTGATAGCTGGTCTATGGGTATCCTATCTATGAGACATGCAGCCTGGAAGGACTGTCTGCTGCTTCTCATCAGAGCCCTCCTTATTTTGTGATTAAATCTCCCATGTAACATTAAGCTTTGTATCCTCTCTTAGGTCTCAAAAATTCCTGGCTTCTGAGGCAAAAAGTGAAGCTAATATAAAAGGACTCAGATAGTTTGATAACATAATTTCAAAGTTCATAGTAGATAACATAGTCTAGGAATTTTGTTGCTTTTATCATTGTATTTCGTACAGATTGATTGCAAGGACCATATTTGAAAAGTTGTATGAAGCCATAAGCTGAAAAAAACAGCCCTGGTTGTGAGCTGGCTCTAGCCATGCTAGAATTTAGTGTTCTTTAAAAAAATTTGTTTATTTGTACATCTGCTGAAAGCATTTTCTATTAGATGATGTGCAAGCAATGATTAATTAGTTGCTTTTGTTTAGGCTTTAAGATTTGAGCAAGTAACAGTGGGAGGAGGGGGTTTGTGAGCTGGTTTTCTGCCAGGGGTTGTCATTCATACGGTTGACAACTCCATCTTGCTAGAAGGCCATATAATAATGTATTTCAAAATAAAAAGTCGGTTAAGGGGACATTCATCACTTTGAGAGCATGTTCAAAGCCAGTGTCAGGCATATAATTCAAGAGCGCTTCAAAGTAGGGCTCCGGAGAGAAGAATTAATAGGAGAGAAGCACAGCCAGTATTCCCTGTGTCCTTCCCTACCTAACTTTTCCTAAAAGGAGAGCCATGGCTTTTCATCTCCATCTCAAAGGTTCAGTGTTACTGGCTGTGCCTGTGCCACCTTTCCTCAGAGGCAAGGAGGTGACACAGATTGCGCTCGGGGTTTTTTCATGTTTCTGTTAATGTGACCTCAGTCTGAGGTAAACACTGGGTCCAGAGTCTGCTTGCCAGCTGCTCTCCCACACTCCCATGGTAAGAGAAGGCAGCAGATGCAGGGATGTGGCTCTGTGGTGTGCACTGGTGATCTGACAGCAGCAGATGTTGCATATCTGAATCATTTGCACACTGAAGCTTCAGAGTCTGGTCTCAGTCTTGATGATTCCCTTACTCGCTCTCACCACCACAGCCACCATTCAAAGATGAAGTTTGGGGAGCCTGATACAAACTGGTGGTGTTTTGCTATGTAGGTGCTAGCAATGAGTACTTGAGTCCTTCAGCAGAATTAGTACTTTCATGTTTTCTGAATCAGAAAACAGGATGAAACTAGCACATGTTAAATTGATTGTAAGGTGGGTTGAGGATGGGTTTATTCAGTTCTTGTCTCAGTCTTAAAATCAGTCTTGCTGCTTTTTTCCATGACATTGCTTTGGGGTAATGTAAGGACATTAGTTTTCTGAGTTTGCTGTTTCTGTGCAACATGCCTGCTCTTCTGGGTCTCTATCTGGGTAGACCCCTCCCTTGTTCTGTGCCAGATATTTTGGTGGTGCCATGACCGGGTATCCATTGGGGCATTCGAGCCACTGGGAGTTTTAAACCTAGCTTCTCTTGATCAAATGTAGAGTAGCAATGAGTTTTTGACCCATTTCTGCCTTACATTGAATGCTGGCTTTTGAAATTCTAGTCTGTCTGGGCCCAGCACATACTCCTTGTCAGTGTTGCTGGGCAGAAGACTTCAGTGATTGCTGTGTGCTGTCTCCAAACCAAAAATGTCTGATGACTGCAGACAAGAAGATCAATGTGCTATCAGTGAAACTCCAGGTTGTTTTCACCTTCAGATAGCTGGTAAATTAAACTTGCTCTCCACTTTCTCAGAGAGGGAAGTGTTAGAAAGTATTAGCTAAAAGCGTTCTGCCTGACAGCGTTAATTTCCTATTCATTTCATTAAAAGGAATTTTTTTTTTTTTAGGGAATTGTAAATTACAGCATTCTTCTAGAACAATAATAGCTTCAGGAAAAATGTGTAATAGCTCTCCTTAATCAAAATAAGAGCAAGTTGTTGTTTATCCAGCTGAAGAGCTGGGGATCACTAAAGCATGATTATCTGTTTTTCACATCAGACAATGGTACAATTTTTGTACTATGTTTTAAGAGAAACATGGGTATAATTCAGTAAAGTACAAACCTATTTGATTATTTGCTTGTTCTGATCATGTATTTCTGTATTTTCATATAGTTCATCCTATATTTTCTGAATTTTTATTCCTGTATGGGTCTACTTGTCCACATCTTTCCTTGACTGTGACATGTCAGCCAAAAAGAAGCACCCTAAGTGTTGAATAAAACAAAATTCTACCCCTGTGGGATAATGTAGCATATTTTATCATTGTTTAGATATAAGCTGATGATAAAACTTTTTGCCAGAGCTGAATGGTTCTTGTCTTATTCATGGAATAAATCAGGTTGGATTTTCTGCTGGTGCTTTCCCTGTGATGCTCAAGACCAGCTCACTCTAACTCTGCAAATATAAATAATTAGCAGAAGGTGGAATAAGATCCAGCATTAGACCATTGTGTCTAGTGGGGCTTTTCAGAGGAGAGTGGTTGTAACCCATCAGGACATATGTAGTATTGCAATCTTCAAAGACATTTAGATACCAAGTCTAGATCCCTGTGGTTATTTAGAAAAAAAAGTTCATTTAAAATAAACATGCCAAAAATTAGATATTTTTATGGGGTACCATTTTTCAAATTAGCTTGGCCTATGCCTGGTCTAAATTGGGTTCTATATCATTTATACGGTTCAGTTGTGATTCTTGCATTGTCTTCTTTGTGATCTGCAATTAAGAGCAGTTTTATTTTGTGTTTCACCAGTTCTTAGGTTTAAATAAACCTCAGGACTTCCATTTACAATGAAGGGTTTAATTATTATTTTAAATAAAAGGAAGGAAAATAATTTGGATAAAGTAAATACATTTTTGAAATAACACAGTGAATTAGTAACTGTGATTCCTTGCTTAATAGCTTATGTACTGATGAGGACTGGCAGAATCCTCTAGCATATTTTAGCAAGTCCCAAAACTTGGGTGCTTATGCTCTTTCATAAAATACTTAAGACACAGCAAAGCTCAAGGGGCTGTTACTTGAAAGTTAAAGCTATAGAGTTCATTTTTTGGGGGTATGTACTGTGTTGGATTTTCAGAAAATCAGCCCTCCCTGTTTGGACAAAATGATGACTGAAAGGTTGATGTGTACCTTGGCTTCCTTTCTCTGGTCCAAGAAATGTATTTACAGATGACTTTTTGGCAAGGAGTGGGAGCAAGATCTGAAGCCTCTCCACGTCATGGCAGAGGGCAGGAAAATGGTGATTACCACAACAAAATCATGCTTTTCAGTCCTAATGGCTGACTTACAGGGGTGACAATGCTCATGGGGAGGAGCAGAATGAAGAAATAACTGAGAACCCCATGAAAAGCACTAACATTCCCCAGAAATAGCTTTTTTTTCTTAGATATATGAAGTGTAGCATGCAGTGCTCTTGCCTATATTGCATTCTCCATCTGGCTGGGTACTGAAAGCTTGGATTCTCTTGGGCTTTTCTGAGTTATTTACTTTAATATTCTGCCTTTTATAGAAGAGATTATCTTATAAACTGGATTCTCCATAGTGGATAGATTTTTATGGTTTAATCCTGGTTTTGATATCTAATTCTATTTTTTCCCCTTGAATTTAATAGCATTTCCCCAGACACACATACATAAGCAGGCACAGGATTTCTTCTTTTTTTTTTTCTTCTTTTTTTTTTTCTTTTTTTTTTTTTTGTGTGATAGTGTCTCATGCAGACATTCTTTTCTTACCACACTTGATTGAGAAATAGCTCCCGTGGGATTCAGAGTTTTATTTTATGCCTCCAGCTTAGGGACCAAGAAATCCCTGTGCGCCTTGTTCCCTTTAAATGGGGACTACAGCCAAAACCCAATTAATACAGAGGGAATCCTTCCATTGATTTCAGCTATCCCTTGGTCAGGCTGTGTGTCTTTCATGCTTCATTAGCATTATCTCTGAGCATATCACAGCACTTGCATTTATGCCTATGAGGTAAAGAAGCAACAGTCTTTCCCCTTTATTGATGGGGATTTGAAGCCCAGCAAGAAGTGGTGCTTGATCAGGCAAAAGACTGAATTCAGCTATTGAAATCCTGCTTTTTAGATCAGTTGCAAGGTATTTTCACTGGAAGGTCATGCCAAGCTACTTGTAGGTAAAATGTCTGTATCCTTTGTGCAGACCATGCAGTTTATGTGAAGTAGTGTGGAAGCAGTTCTGGTAGCACTGCTTGGGATCCAGGACTAGCTATCCTCCTGGGATGAGGAGGGACTTGTCCTTAAATCTCTTTCTCTCCCTGCTCTTGTTCTCCTGGGTATGCACTCAATAGTAATTAATGTTAATTAATATTATTCTTCTTTGTAAAATACTGAACTCTACCATGTCCTGGTCATTGTCACCAAGGCTGTTTAAAATCTTCACATCCCCAACCAGACCTTCTTTATTTGTTTATAGAAGGTGCAGCAGTTCACCTTTCCTCTTTGTTTCCTCAACTGGCTGCATCAGAATGTTGCCATCCATGCACTGGAAATATTAGGAGGCATTTTTTTTTCACTGAGAGGGTTGTCAGGCATTGGAGTGGCCCAGGACAGTGGTGGAGTCACAATCCCTGGAGGCATTTAAAAGGCATTTGGACCTGGTCCTTAAAGATATGGTTTAGTAGTTGACTGTGGTATTAGTCAAAGGTTGGACTGGGTGATCTTGGAGGTCTCTCTCAACCTAAACATTCTGTGATATTATGCTCGGTAAAATACTTAATATGAGAGTAAAATCTATCCCACACAGAATATTGATTGGTGGCTGTAGGGCTCTAGTGAGATATTATGGACCTAAATTAACTGAAACTGAGCTTGGGTAGTGAATGACCAGTGAGATATTGTTCTGCTTTGTTCCTGTGAGATTGCTCACAAGATGTTGGCTTTTCGGAAGAGGGTTCAGGGTCAGCAAGCCCTAAACTGGCAATTGTAGGTTTGTTTTGTTCTGTTTTCTGTTTCTTTTAGTTGGAAGGTAATTACTTGGTCTGGTGACAGAATAGCTGTATATATCCAAAGCAAAACAACTGGAATTTTGTCAACCCTTGGATCACTCCAGTGATTTCTGTGTTCTTCCTCTATCCCACCCGTCACACTCACTGGCATACCACTGCATTATACAGTGAGAGATGGATCTCTTTTAGTTCAGGTCTTTAATTTTATGTGGGGAAAATAAAGGTCTGTTTTTTCTCTCTAATTTTTAAGACATCCGTGAAAAGGTCCTGTAGTGCCTTAGGCAAATCACTGTGAGATTTAAACCAGAAAGCTTAGGACTGTGTTTAGTCTTCCCATTAGGCTGAAAGGGGTTTAGATTTCCCACTGATTGACCACTGAACAGCTCCCTTCCTCCATCCCCCCGCCAGCTCCACTTCTCTGGCCCAGATCAATGTCAGTAGTTAAATGGATGGGTTATTTGAAAGCTGTCTGTTGACCTTTCCTTCATGATTGATTGAATGAAAAGTGCACAGGAGTGTGGCTTCCAGCTAGGCAAGCAGGCACTGCTGACGGCTCTCTTTCACCGCTCCCCATAGCCCACTAGGATTTCCCACAGAGGAATAGACCCCCTGTGAAGATGCCTGACCAGAGAGTGCTCTCAAGTAACTATAATGAAGCTGAAAGCCAGCTCTAGTCTTCCTCAATGGCTGAGAGGAATTATTTATGAAGAGGAGACTAGGGCTGAGTGGTTTGCTGGGCTTCCAAACGCTTCCTGACCGGAGGTCTGGAATAGGAGAGCCACAAAAGCCCTTGGTGGCAGTCGCCTATGGGTGTTGGCAGGTGTCCTACCAAAAATGAAGAAAGAGGACAAAACCAGGGCCATCTGACTCTCACTGATGCTCACACCAGCATGTATTTGCCATCTCACGTGCTCACCATCTCGCACACGTGTCATCCTAGCCCAGAGAAATAATTAACTTTTCTATTTTTCAATATGCATTTGAAACACAAAAACAGCCTGCAGGAGCAGATGCATAGAATTAGTCTTTGTGCAACTCTTCCCTTCTTATGCTTTCCCAGTCTCGTGTTGTTGGAGCTTTAATTTGCTTTAAATCTCTTGTAACCAATGCCATGGCAACAGGTTTTGATTTCTGGCATATGGAGCATTTTAGTTCCTCCCGATTGTTAGCATTATGAATAATAAACCCACCTTTTAACTTTCAAAATAAAGTTTGACAGTGCAGTAAGTGACGTTCTGTTTGCACAGAAGCAGAGAATACAAATTACCCTAAATCAGGTAATGGAAAGCTGATGTATGATGATTATGTTGTTTCATCACCCAATTTTTAGTAGGTTGTGCAGGATCAGTAATTCACTGCATGATCTCCCTTTTAAATCACTTTCTTAATAAACATGTAACAACACTAGCCTGATGTAAGGCACAGCATGAGTATATGCTTAATCTATATTTTACAAACCAGCAACACACCACGAGTAATGAGAAGGTTCATAATGTCAGTGTTTGATTCTGATTATCAGGGGATTGTTCTCTGTAGAGTGTGGGGCGACATGGTGAGCTGGAGAGGAGGGTGGAGCAGGCTGATAATTGGGGTTCCTCTTGGTCAAGAACATGTATAAAAACTAGGCTGGGGGGTGAAATGACTTTTCTGACCTAGGTTAATGGTGGATGCTGGTCAATTTGGCAGTTGGAACAAAGGTTGGCTTCTTATGGTGGCAAAGTTCTACCATCAGCTGGCTTCTCTGATGGCTGTCAGTGCTCTTGAGCTCTGGCACCTTCAGGTCATCTTGCTGAAGGGCTGGCCTTATGGCCCTTCACAACTGGTGGAGAAAATAGCTTGTGGAGGAGCTCTGAAAGGCACAACCCTGGGAGTGAGGAATGAGGGAGTCTGTTGGAGACTGAAGAGGGCTTGGAAGCCTTAGAGAGGTCAGTGGGTCTTGTGGCCCAGAAAGCCAGCCAGATCCTTGGCTGCATCAAGAGAAGCTTGGCCAGCAGATTGAGGGAGGGGATTCTCCCCCTCTGCTCCTCTGAGATCCCACCTGGAGTCCTGTGTCCAGTTTTGGAGCCCCTGTTACAAGAAAGCCATGGATGTGCTGGAGTGTGTCCAGAGAAGGGCCATGAGGATGCTCAGAGGGCTGGAGCACCTCTCCTGTGGAGACACTGAGAGAGTTGGGGTTGTTCAATCTGGAGAGGAGAAGGCTCTGAGGAGACCTCATTGTGGCCTTTCAGTATCTGAAGGGGCTACAAGAAAGCTGGGGAGGGACTTTTTGGGATGTCAGGAAGGGACAGGACTTTAGGAATGGTTTCAAACAAGAGGGTAGATTCAGATCAGATATTAGGAAGAAGTTCTTCACCATGAGGGTGGTGAGACCCTGGCACAGGTTGCCCAGAGGGGTTGTGGAAGGCCCCATCCCTGGAAGTTTTTAAGGCCAGGCTGGACAGAGCCTGTTTTCCTACCCAGTGTAAGGATGGCATGAGATTTGGGAAATCACCTTTCATCCCTCATGGAAAGCTCTAGGTCCGGGCTTCAGATTTCAACTGTTTTATTTCTCAAATGAGCCTTTCCCTGTAGATAGGCACAGAGCAGTAAGTTAGTGGAAGGCACTCAACTATTTAACTCCCTGCTAGCTTAACATACTGGTCTGCACTAGTGTTCTGTTTTGAAAAAAAAGGGGGGAAATATATCAGCCATTCTGGTTTGTTTTCATTTAGAGGGAGAAATTGAAACATTTTGAGAGATTAAGTGATATGCCTAAGGCTTGGCAGGGGTTCTGGCCAGGGCTCAGACCTGAATTTACTGTTGCCCAGTCCTGTAACTTGAGCTCATGAGTTTTTATAAGCTTTGAATAAAAACGTGTTTAAAGCCAAACAATTACAGTTCTTTCTGGCATGGCTTCTAGCAAAGCATCCCAGTAAATCCAAGAGTATTAGAAAGTTTGAGAATAAACCCAGGTCACAATATCCGGCATTTTTCCTGAAGTCTCCCGTTGAATTTTGAGAACGTAATTTCTATTTTATCATAGTGAGAAGTAGCACCTGCAGTGGGTTTATTTCTTTGCACATGCCAAAGCTAATGTTTCAAAGAAGGCTGGAGATGAAATGAAAACCAGAGCAGAAGGGTACATAGCTGTCATTAGCCTTAGACTGTTTATGAAAACCTGAGCTGACCTACAGCTTTAAATGACATTGATTGGCGTACTTTAACTTTGTGCTAATGGACTAATGACTTTCAAAGCTCTGAACATTCAGAGGAGAGGAAAAAAAAAAAAAAAAAAAGAAAAAAAAGACTGGCATCTGTGAAAGATGCTGATTGCAATCTGTGGTATTCAGCTGACTTTTCCAATAAGTGTTAAATATGCAGGACTCTACACGGAATTGTAATTGTTGCTATTAAAAGAAAAAAAAAACAAAACAAAAAAAAACATTCATCGAGTAAAATCTTTTGTCTGTAGTGCCAGGAATACAACATATTGAAATTCATACTTTGAACTGTAACCTCTTGACATTAGATGCAAACCTTGCTACAATTGAGCAGCATGTAGCTTCTGAACAGTCCTTCTAAATCTTCAGTCTAAAGGAAAGAGTACCGAGGGCATAAACCTAAAAGAATATAATAAAACCCCTTTTCCTCCTCCTGCTGCAGATCACATACCAACTGCCTTTGATTCTTGTTTTCCCCCTTATCTCACTTGGGTGTTTGGGATAAAAGGGAGAGTAGGATTTGCCTTAAATTTCCAGTGTAGTGGTGACTGTTTCTTCTCCTTTTTTATTATCCTGGGTAAAATGTGCCATTACAAGAAACCTTTTGAGACATGAAACACTGCTGAAAGGTCACTGTTTAGAATATAGGCAATATAGCACAAGACACTGCTAATCTGTCCATTCCATGATGAATATGTTGACAAGCAGCTGAATTTTAATAATTAATCATGGTAAAACTAAGGCGAGTTAATAATTCAGAGTCTGATAATGGAGAGTGGTGCAACTCCTTTAGTAGACAGTTTCTGTTAAATTTCACCTCTGTTAATTTTAACCAAAAGAAGCATTGTCACTTTTAATTAGCTAGGAGAAGCTCTTGGAGCTGTACAGCTGGCACAGAGGAGGTCAGCTCCAGTAAATGTTAACAGCTCAGGGAAAATTGGGGGAGTGTGTATAAGGTCAGTATAAAGCTAATAAATGCAGTTGGCTTCTCAAGGTGGACGTTTGCTTTACCATAGTGCTGTTACTGGAGAACAAGTAAGCAAAATAGTAAAAAGGTGAATATGTAAAAAATAGGGTTTTTTTGTAATTCTGAATGTGTCAATCATAAAAAGTCAGAATAACCTTTGTAGTGTGGTGGCAGAATTGTCACTGTCTCTAATCGAACCAGAGTTTACCCACTTATATGCCCACTCATGACCTTTGTAATATCTTCCTCTCCTTAAGTGGAAAGACTGAAAACATTTTGGATTCCTGCCGAAGTGAGACACAGGTACTGATGCTTTTGTCAGGCAGGTTGGCCTTCTGAAAACTTTGTAATTTTTTATTTAAATAGAACGTTCTAACAGAAAGAGGTAAGGGACTTCACAAGATGGTTCTCTGAGCTTTATGAAAATCAGTAGCAGAAGATGAGAGGACATAAACAGTGTCCTGGTCGAGAGAAGGATCAATGTATGGAGGAGAAGGATGTGCCCACGCTGCCCCTGCAGCCTCCATGGGAATCCTGTGGTGTGAGCTGTGATGTGAGTGGTGAGAGCCCGCTGGGGCCAGGGAAGCAAATCAAAGGGATGTAAGGCAGGAATCTAAAGGAAACAAGACTTCAGCTATTCTGCTGCTGAGGGGAGAACTTTTGCTTTTATATCCCAACTGCTAAATGCTTTCTGAGGGCTAAATATGTCAGTGTGGGGCACTGGAGTGTTTGCTGACTAGAAGATTGCCAGAGTGGCCTTAGGTGCTGCAGTGCCTGAGCACTGATTTGTGTTTCTCAACTACTTTCCTACTCCTCTAGTAGGAAATTCCTGTAATACTGGGACTACTGAGGTACCTATTCAGTTATCAGAAGCATTTGGCAAGTTTCTAAGGCTGGCCACTACAGCCAAAATGTTATTTTAGTAATTTTACCAAGTTCTTTGATAAACAGAGGTTGAGATTTCTAAGGAACCTTGTTCTTTTCACCCTTGTGGTGCTCAGAATTGGCTAGCAGAGAGGAAACACCTCACATGGTGTGGCTCAGGTTACACAAATCAGATTATTTAACAGACTTTTCAATGTTCACTCTTTCAATAGCTGCTTTTGTTCCAAGCTTGGCCGAGTTTTCAGAGGGCTGCCATTCCCCACTTAGTCTTGTTTGCAAAATTTGGCCATTTGCATTTAAGATGCATTGGCGTGGTTTTAAAAGAAGAACTAGCAAAGCAGGGCAGTAAGTAGTTAATGTGTCTGGTGTGTAACATTCAGAGTTATTTTACTTCTCAGCACTGTAGCAATGGCAAAAAAATTAACACCGAAAAAATGCGTGCAAAGAATGGTTGGTTCTGAGAAGAACTCTGAGCAGCACCCACTTGCCACTCTTACATCTCTAAGTGTGTGATCCTGTCTCTGTTAGTTGTTTGTTTTGGCTGGACTCCAATGGATTCATACTAGAGGCTGTTTTGTCACTGCAGTTGACACAACTCACAGTTTTTCCCTTTGTTTTTTCACTAAATTTAATCATATTTGTTGTAGTGCACAGCATAACTTAATCTCGCTGCAGTTTCCTGTCATGTTGTGTTAATGTGTGATGAAGGCACTCTTGTCATGATTTCATGTCATTAGATGCCAAAACACCTTCCTCATAAATTAACACAATTTCATTAAGTTGCAGCATTGGGTCAAGTTACTCCTTTCCTAAGTTTCAGGAGTCCTGAAGACCTAAATTAGTTCAGAACAATCACAACACTTCAGGCTAAGCTTGTGGGATGTAAGATACTCCCATAAAAATCATGATTTTTCCTATTAACTTCTTTGTAGGCTGCCTTTGCATCCCAGCCTGAGGTAGTTATTAAAATTGTTCCTGAACTGGCTGGCAAGCATGAGGGAATGAAATACTTGTGATTTAGGCACCTGTTCTTCTAAAGACACCATTCCCATCCAGCTGAATCTTGTGGTCTCCAGAATGAAAGGGGTCCCCAAATGTCTGTCATTCTTGCTCTCTAAATTCATTACATAGCAGTACAATGCATTGTAGCTGATGTATGGATGTTTGAAAGGATGAAAGCCTGTAAGTACAAGGACCTACACACAGGACACCCTCTATTCCTGTGGATCCATGATCCATACATCATTACGTTTGTGTTTAGCAACCCACTGCCTAAAGTGTGGCACATAGATGAGGACAGGGAACATTACCTGGCAGTAAAAAATAGAGTTATGCCTATTTCACAGTAAATCACAATTAATTGACCATGTCCTCAATAAAATAGGCCAACATATCTGAAATCATATATGTGAACCATATGGAATTATAGGCAAATGTCTGCATGGAAGAGTTGGATGTTTTTCATGTGCCCTGGGAAGCCCAGTTACTTAGCACCACACTTGAATGCTAAGTCTGTATCTCAGGGGTCACCAGATTCAACCCCCTTATGTTAATGCCATTGCCTACTGACTTGATTTATTTGTTGAAGTAATTGCAGATGTTATTACTCAGTTACTGTAGAATTTTTATTATAATTCTCTCCTCTATAAATTCCAGTCCAAATTAGACCCCATATCAAATTATCATTGTATTTCTTAAATATACAGAAAGGAATAGTTGAATCATGGCTTTCTGTGTGATTATTTGTATCAGCAGTCATCAGCTTCCTTTCTGCAGGTTGGAGAAAGTAATATTGCATCTGTCTTAAAAATACATGCTGTTGAGTTAGATTTCATGTATAAGTAGGGAAGGATTTTTACAATCTTGTAACTTCTCCAAATGTGGAGTATTTTTCTGTTGGTGACAGAAATGAGCTTGAAAATACAAAATTACAAAAAAACCCACCCAAAGTTTTCCTTCTTGCCACTCATTCATCACTCTACAGCACGCAAAACTCTGGAGTTTTGGGGTTTTTTTTATCCAGCTTTGTACTTAATACATAACATCAATAACTCCCTTCAGTACAATCTGTGGACACGAAGACAAATCAAGTGTAGTTTGTTAATGATTTATTGTAAAAGGGCTACCTATTAGGTTTTGATCTTAAGCCAACAGAAAGCCCTTGCACTGTAACTATCCCTACCTAGTAAATAATTTTTCTCAATCATTCACCTGGTAGATGTAAAAAGTGAGCTTTCTCCTACAAGCTCACATAGTTGTTGAATGGGTAAAATTGCCTCTTACATTTTGGCTTTTGCTGCTTTTTAAAACAATGGATGCTGCATTTATTCCCTCCCTAAACAAATGGTGCAATGAAGTAACCTGTTCTACATGAGTAAAAAGCAGTGATGAGAATATTGAGATGAATCAGAGCCACTGGGTGTTTATGGTAATGTTACCTCTCCTCTGCTGCAGATCTACAGCTCAGAGATGATGCCTGGGGACCCACTGCAATCTCTTTCCTTTGTCAACCTGTGACACATCCACTCCTTCCTCTATCTAAGGTGGAAACCCATTCACCTGCCAGTCAGAGGAAGAATGAGAGAGAAAAAGGGCCTGATCCTGCCAAGTACTAAGTCTACTTCAAATTCTCCCATTCCCTCAGCTCCTCGGTGATTAAGATGCTCAGATTTGCTCATTCTGCATTAAGCAGAAGAGTTTCTGGCTTTCTTGTTTCTGTCCATTGGTTGATCCCTAGTTGGTTTTCTTTTGGTTAGTTTTTCTCTGGCAGCCAGAAGGCTTTTGCATTGTATCAGTAAAAACTAAAACCTTTTACATAAACCAGATAAAGAAAATATCAGTCAATTCCTTATGGGCCGTTATCTGTTTTAAATTGCTTTAGGATGACTGATGTTCTGTGCTGAACTAAGAAGAAAGCAAGCTGACAGTACCTCTGGCCATTTTAAGATCTCCTGTGGAGAGTTTAATGCTCTTTTTGCAATTCTTTGGAGTTATCTACTTGGGCTGATCAAAAGAAGAACAGTAGAGTAAAGACCATGAAGTCAGCAGTGAAAGAAAGTCAGGGTTTTCCTCCTGGGCTGAGACCCAACATGAGCTGTGTGTAGATCACTGGTGGTTACAAGTTGCTCCTGAACTAAGCTGCGCTTTGTGTAGGCTGAAGATGTACTCCCAGGGTTCTGGTTTTAAGAGAGATAAATAAAATGGGGTTTTTGTTTGCCTTTATTTTGCAAAGGTGGGTTTTTTTGGGGTTTTTTTGTTTGTTGGTTGTTGGTTTTTTTTCTTTAAGGAAGTGGCAGGACAGAAAGCCTTTCCACATGTTGCAGCATGGAAAATTTGAAACCTAAAACTTAATATTGCTGAATTATTATAATTTGCTGTTTGTATTTGAAGAGCCAACAAGCCCAGAGATACCAGGAAGGTGGGATTGCTCCAATTCAAAGCTCCCCAAGTCAGCTTAGGCACATAGAAGACACAGGCCAGAGTAGATAAAGTGTTAAAGCAGAAGTCTGCTTGCTGTAATATGGCCTAATTGTTTCTTAAGGTTATTTCATGAGTAATGAAGCTAAACAGCTTAGTTTCATTATCCAAGCTGAGAAAAACACATGGGGAATACATTTTAATTCATCATCTAAGCCTCCATGTGATTTAAGTTTCCAGTCAAGTCACTGTCTGCTCAGGACAAGGTTAGGTTTGTGGAACCTAACCATAGGAGCTGGACTTTTAAACACAATTAAAACTTCACTTCCCAAAATTACATGAAGTTTTAATGTTTGTAAAGGATTGAGTGACTGCACAAAGATGTTTCCTGAACTAGTTAGATTGGGATCACTGCAACCTTTCATATCTTTGGCCTTGGACACTGCTCAGAACTTGAATGAGAGAGGAAGAAGCAAACTGGAGGGTTGCTGGAGTTGCTGGGCTGTTAATACTGGGCCATTGGCTTCTAGATGTTTGGGCTTAGTAGCAGAGTAAAAACAAGAATATTTTCTGGCTTGTTGTATGGAAAAAGGCCTTGTTTCTCTAAGGGCTGTCCTGAAAACATAACAGGATGGTGGTAGAACTGGGAAGTCAAGTAGATCCTGTAGATGTAGGGCTGTAGAGATAGCAGCCAGTCTGACATGTTCCCAAACTCCAGGCACATGCACTTACTCATGGCTTTGAGAGAGAAGTTGATACCCAATACATATTTTAAGGATTTTTGACTTACAGCGTAACTTACGCAGTGTAAGCTGCAAATCATTTGCATTCAAAGCAAAGCATTGCTTTGAAATTTCTTTTAGCTACAATGATTTCAGAAGGGAAAAAAAAAAAAGGAGATAAGCATATGATGGCACAAAGAAGGCAGAGCCCTGGCCTCTGCCTGCCTCTTTCCAGCACGGCTCTGATCAAGGATTTGGCCTGTGTTGTTCATCTTGTTAACGTCCTTTTACATGTCTTAAACTCTTCAACCCAAGTAGCTTGCTCCAGAGCATCATTTATGTTTCCTCTTGTGCAGTGCAGGCACAGAATGAAGAGGAAAGCTTCAGTGAACCAAAGCTGTTCCCCAGGAAGTCAGTGGGGAAACACTCAGCCATGGAAGTGAGATTCAGCTTCACTTACTTTTTAGATTCCATTATGCAGAAGGCAAAACTTTCTATTTTATGGACTTTGACAGCCCTGTACTAATCACTGCTCATGGGACTAGCGTTGTACTTCCAGTGATGATTAGAAGGCAGAAGATGCTGTCAGTGTGTAAGATCAAGAGATACAGGAGACATCATAAAGCTGGCTGGTTCATTTGCTCCCATGCCCTTCTATGATCTCAAAAATTGGCTGCAACTCTGCACCCTGTGGAAAAGCTGTAATATGCAAAACAAACATGATGCTGGGTGATGCAACATTAAGCGACTGATGATGTTAAAAAGAAGCACTAATACTTGTGTTTGATGCCTTCTGGTCTGGTCTAACCCTCCTGAGCCTCTAATTGATGAATACTGTGTATTACACAAGTGCTTTTTAGGATAAAAGTCTTAATGCTATTGTTGCTGCATGCTCTGAAGTTGATATTTTTTGTTTTATATCTGCACTGCCTTTCCCTTCTTCATATGTATGTATGTATGCAATGTATATACAGTTTGAAAAAGAATTTTATGTTTCTCTCAGGAAAATTCTTTTCCCTAAAGAGCCTGGTTTTCCCTAATGTGGGCTAGTGGCAGTTAGTTAATGAATTTTTGCTTTTTTCTGTAAGGACTTGCTCCGGAGACAGTTCAATAATAGAGTTGTAAGTGGAATATACATTTTCCACAGTTGAAATCTCTGTTTTGATGAAAAGGGGCAGAATTTCAAATGAGAAACTCCAAACTGTTTTGAGATGACTGGATTCATTTGAAATACAACATTGGTGCTGAGAAACAGCCTGGGGGTGAACTGATCTTGTTTACGTACTGACATGTTCCTTCTATAGTTGTTTGTCTGTGCAGCAATTTGCCCATGCAGAACTGTATGCAGTGGGAAGGCAGGTTCATTTGAGACCTTTTGACTGATTTTTTGTCAAAAATAAAAAAATTTAAAAATGTTGCACTGTTCTCAAAACTTTAAAAAGGCACCTCATGATTCATTTTCATTTAAGTCTTTAATGTATTTCAGTGCTTCAGTCTTACGCTGCGTCTCAGGACAATGTTGCATCACCTGAAAGAAATACTTGATATTTTTCATTCTGATATTGTAGAGTTAGACAAAGGCCTCAGTGTACAGGGTGACATTTGTACTAGCACGTGGTACTGTTTCTCTGTTGGTTTATTTCCCACATTCTGATGAAATGGTGCTGCTGCACAGATTCATAAATGAAAGAGCCCTTACTTCCCACCCTTACCCATGCACCCTGCTGAGGCACTTGGGTAAAAGGGAAAAGAATGTGGGTTTTCCTGTGACAGCATTGTTTATAATGATTTATTATTTCTATTACTGTGGTCCTTAGAGGCCACATTTAAAGATCAGGGCTTAATTGCACTAGGTGCATTGCAAACATGTCATGGAAAAAAGCAGGCATCATCCTGAAGACACTTGGTAATAAAATCCCATCTTTGGCCATGAGTCAAACAGGTGTGTGAGGTGGATACAGGAAAGAGAAGGGAAAATAGAGGAGTAAATTTACCATACAGTGAATGTGTGCAGAAACTAAATGACAGTGTTCTTTACTTGAGTGCCAGACACTAAAATAAATCTTACCGGCCCCTGAAGAAGAGTCAAGACTGAGCAGAAATAGCTGGACCTGGTACTTACTGGGACAGGCAACAAGGCTGGCAATAAACCCCTGGCTAATGATGGATCTGAAGAGTTACATTTGCTTTTAAATAGACTTTTATAAAACCATGAAACTTTATGTAGAAACAAGATCTATGGCCACCTATATAAAAGTAATGGGTTTTAGTACCTCTGAGAATGATGGACTGTATTCTGTATGGTGCTGCCAGCCAGATCTAGTATTAGGATGGGAGGATCAGAGCTTGGTAATTCAATATTGGCTATTTCATAAGCTTTGTCTTTGGTGAGAAGAAATATGATTTTACTGAGTCAATTGACTATATGACTTTTTGTTTCTTTTTTTTATTTATTTTTTTCTGCCATTCTGCTCCCGCAAGACTTACTTTTTGCATTTCCTGGGGCACTAAGTTAGTGACCCAGATGCCAGAGGCGTGGGATATGGGACCACACTCAGCTTGTGGCAGGGAGGGACCAACCCTCTCTGCTGCCTCAAGCAAGAGTGCCATTCCCACCCTGCCTTGCTTTTCTGCTGTGACAAAGTCCCAGAGCCATAAGACCTTGCTGCTTCTGTGAGTGGCAACAGTGCAGCATCTTGCACGTCCCTGCAGCCATCCTCTGGGCTCCAAGCTGTGGCAGAAGTTGGGAGGAATAGGGACAAAAATAGGAAGGGGAGGTTAAAGAAAGGCAAAAGATTTTTTTTCTGAAGTCTTTCTCCTATCTCTTCCTTCTGGAGATACTGGGGCATGAGTGAGGTTTAAGGGTAACATGGATATAGCTTTGCCTTCAGCAAAAATGCATCAAAAAGCAAACTTGTTGGAATTCCACTTTTGCTTATTGCTCCCATGCAGCAGCAGCCTTGTGGACCTAGTGGGAAATCACAGTCCAAAGCCCACAGCCAGGATGAGAAGTATGGAAAAAAAACCTGCAAAGGAGCAAGCCAAGACAATGGAGGAGGCATCGATTTGATTTTTATAGCTGCTAAACAAAGTGGGCTGACAAAAGCCATTAATGCCCCATTCAGCCGCCTCCGCAGGAGGTCAGCTGCCAAACAAGAGAGGAAATGGGGAGGTGAGTTATGTGTGGGCTATAAGACTGATGACTTCTTATGCTTGATGGAGCTCAAGTTGCTTGCTAGTGGGTGTCCTGGCATCTCTGAGAGAGGCCTGGGCGTTTGTTTTCTGATAGGGGATCCTATAGGAGAGGCAATGAAATCTTCCTTGAAGTGGGCTGGCAACAGTTGGCTGTGGGAAGTGCCTGAGCTTTGCTGCTGCCTTGGGAGCAAGCTGGGATCTCCTGAAAATACCTTGTTCTTGTGCAGGGTGCAGCAGCCAGGCACTGCCAGCCCGGACACACCACAAGGTGTGCTGGGGGTGGTTCTGGGACAAGTCCTGAGTGTAAAAATGTCTCCTTGCTGGATTTTTTTTTTTATGGTGATGTTTAGTGTTAATGGTTTTTGTTGAATGTTCAGCCTTCATTTTCCTATGCAATGAAATTCAGTGATATCAAGGCACTGTGGCTTATTTTAATTTGTGCTAAAAAGGACAAGGTTGTGGGAAGCAGGAGGGCAGGATGTGGTGTTAGGGCAGCGTGGGGGAATACTTCTCAGGCATTAGTGCTTGTGGTGGGTTTATGTGGTCATCTTCCCCATTTTGATTTTCCTTCTCTCCTCCTCTTCCAAGATCAAAATATTCCTGTTTGGGTCTAAAAGGCTTTACAAACTTGCTTTCACATCATATCTGAGCTCAGTCTTTCTCAAATTACCTTCCACGTTGGCCATGATTAGAGATGCCATTTGTGTCACTGTTCATCTATAAAAAAATTTGCCAAATCAATAAGCTGATGTTTCGAGATTGTGGGGGCATTCTGCATAAACTCAAGTTGATTCAGTACTGAAGTAAGAAACAGCAGCTGCAAACTGAACATTTTATTACTCATAATGGCCAGCCAAGATGACTATAACAGGATGCTGGCTACAGCTCTGGTTTTTTCCTTTGTTTTATTGTTTCTGTTGCTGGCAACTTGAAAAATAGTTTTACAATAATCAAGAGACATAATGTTTAATGAAATATCATAGTTTAGCTAGAGCTAAAGTGATGCTCAATTGATGGGCTAAAGGAACTCTGAAAGAATGGTTTTCCCATTAATTTTAAAATCACATTTCTTCGCTGGATGTTTTCATATTGTGCACCATGGAAAATTGTTGGCAGTCTGTTCTGTGTGATTGACAGGATATCTTAAAATACCATGGATTTTCACAGCAAGTCCTGAAGTGGGCCAGAGACCCAAGTTTCAGAGACTCATTAGGTGGTCCTAATGGAAACTTTTGTCATTAAAACTCTGCACTACTTTTAAATACCCAGTTTATTTCTGTGTCATTTGAAAAAAGGTAACTTTCTCAATGGTACCTGGACAAATTTTCTTTGACTGCAGACATCTGATGTAGAAGTCTATAAATTACTAATAGAGGCAAATTCAGTGAGATTGATGAATGTTTTCCTAGATATGTTACCATATAATCTAATCAAATGGCTTCTGCCTGGCACATGTGCCCTTCCTTGGCAGCAAAGTGGACTTAAAAGTTTTCTCAGTGCTCCCCATCCTTCCTTTGTTCACTGCTACCCTCCTCACCAGATTCATTCCTCTTGGCAGTTGCTGTAACCTTATTGACATGATTTGAGTTGAGTAAGAAAGCCTAAAAAGAGATTAAGAGGTGATTTTTAAAATTTTTTTTAACCCATGTGGCTTTTGCAATGCAGTTGTAGTAAAACCACAAAAATTATCAGTGTAACTGGGTGAACAGTTCTCATCCTCAGGTGATGGGGACAACATTCTCTTAAGGTGCAAATACCACTTGTGCCTACTTTAATCTCCTTCCTTTTGATAGTTACCTTTATCCTACCACTTGCTGCATCATTCTTATCTCAGTTTCCATCCCCTGCCTTACGTGTCTGATAAGCAAGCAGCTTCTGCATGTGTACATAACTACTGGCTTCCAGGACTTCTATTTCCATTACTTTCATCAGGACAAAGCTAATGAGGGATGAAATCACACTGGCCATGAGACATTTTCTAAGCAAATTCTCCTCCAAAATAAGCAGACATCTGGGCCTGATGGAGCAATGGAAGCTGCATGGTACAAGAAGGGCCTTGGAGAGCCATATGTTTGAAGGCTGGTGGTGGTATTTCTGCTTTTTTTCCTTATATGGCTCATTACTACAGTTTGTTTATTTTCTTAATTGCTCTCTGCTGCTGTGTCTCCCTGAACTGTAATGTATGTAAAACAATGTGTATGATTCAATGAAAAGCAAGGGTTTAACCATCTTGCTTTACACACCAGTATGTGGAATACTGTGAACTATGAATTTAAGGAACTCACCATCTATTCGACTAAATCCTAAACCAGTTGTAACTTAAATCCTTTGTTCTGACTATAATTTAATATTTCATAGCAGCAGATTTGCTGTATAGCAGTGTAGTGCCTAAGGCACTTGCACAATACCAGGGCTTAGTAAGCTGGACTGCTGCATGCACCGTAGTTGTTCCAGCAGAAAGGAGTTTGCTTTGTATGAGCAGGCAAAAAGTCTGGAGGGAAGGGAATCTTTTCATCCTTATTCCACAGAAGAGGCAGAGTGAAAAATTAACAGACCTGACAGTAATCTTCCAGGGTCTTCACAACTGTGCTGGCAGCTGAATCTCCCGAGTCCTGGTGCATCATCACAAATTCTGTACTAATCGATACCACATTTATTTGCCATCCCATAATTCCGGCAGTATTTTGTTGTTAAATACCCTACAGTGTCATTAAAAACTAGATTATTAAAGAATTGTAATCAACGTGGGCACTTGAGGCATTTCTAAAGGAAATAGTGTGTGAGCCGTTCAATATAACAGTAAAGTAAAAAATATTTAATTACCCAGCAATGCAAACCTGAATCCTTCCTGAGGTAATCTGGAGAAAGTCTGGCTGTATCTTACCACCATGGTATGTGCTCTTCACTACTCCACATAGGACTGTAAAATGGATGCAAAATGAAACACAAGATTAAAAAGGAAAAAAAATAGACGTAGGCTACCTTGTCGTGAGGCCAATAGCAAGAATATGTCCCTGTTGACTGTGACATCCTGAAACAGAGCAGCACAGCACAGAAGGGGAAATCCAGAAAGGCAAATTGCAGCTTTGAAATTCTGACTTCAGCATTAAAGAAAATTGAAACGTGGCTGAGCAGGCTGGTGGTCCAATGGGGAGTGGTTTTGCTAAGGTTTGGACCACATGCCCAAGCCAGAGTTGACCCTATAGATGAATCCTGTCTTTTTCATAAATAACCTTTGTATCCTTTTCATAAATGTGTTATGTTGGATTATAACAGTAGTCATGTTGATGCCAGCAGTTAACTTTTGTATCAGTATGCTGAATTGTCCTGAATTGTCCTGAATTGATATCTGGAGACCAATATTTTAGGAAACCCTACCATCCATGTCCTGGACTTTGGTCAAGTCTTGGTCCTGGTTGGTTGGGGGGGTGTAAACCAGAGAGCTCCCCAAAGCAAAATATGCAAAATATGATTTGCTGATTTTTAAAGCATGTAAGGTTGGACCCTCTTGCAGTGACTTTGGATGCCTCCCATATGGGTGGATGCACTGTGTAGGATTTTTCCACTTGCTGGGAAGGGTTCTCCAAATCCTTGCTTCAACTGGGGCTCCCCAGTGATTGGATGGTGGTAATGTGGTGATATATCTTTCTTAATCACTGTCTTTCTCTTATGTAGTAATAATTTGATGCATTACCCTGTCTATCAGCTTTAGGTGCTTTGTTTGCTATTTTTCTTACTTGGCTGTATTATTTAGTTATCATCAGTAAAAATACTTCTACTCATTTTACTCTGGTGTCCCAGCCTCATTACCATCCTCAGTCAGGAAGTAAATGGAGTCCACTGGAATAATCACTTGTAGCCACATTCCAAATAAAAGCTCTAAAGAAAGCTTCAGGGGCAGAAGGCTCAATTTCCATCTACATTTTGCTATAAATTGTGGTAAATTGTGACTCGTGGTCTTAGAGGCAGAGCACTGCAAAGTAGTGATTCCATGGCTAGTAATGGTGTATTAAGCCACTTTAGGCAAAACCTAACACATTGTACCCTCTTCATTTTTACATAGGAAAAATCAGATTAAAACACTGCTACTGCATGAATATCCAAAGAAGGAAGGTGGTTAAGACATAGGCAACAAAGGAAATGTCTATAGATAGTTTTCCAAATCCCAGCTGCTAAAAAAATTATGAACTGAGCTGACATATGGATAACACAGCATTTTTTCTTCTTTCTTGGATGGGAACAGTGCTTTTAATTGCATTTTCAGTATGTCTGCTTGCTGTTAGCATTGGGTTTAGATAAACCTGCTGGGAAGTTTGCTTTTAATGTATTGTTTTAGCAATGTTCTTGTTTTCTAACATTCTGGTAAGATCAATACTAAAAGGCTGTGAAAGCACTCAAGTAATTTTATTTACACTTTTGAATGATCATTTTGAGGAACTGTTCTTCTTTTTTGCTTGCCCTTTTTGCCATTTGGTTATCAATATGCTGGAGATAAGAAGACAAATCCTGTTTATCTTCTATTGATTTTGGACTAAGTGAGCAATAAGCCTCTGTAACTCTACTCCTCCTCCACATGCTCAAATAACATCTGTAAAAGCAGAGATGCAGTAACATGCATCTGAAAACCAGATCCAGAGACACCATTTTTTGCAGAGGAAACATTTAATAGAAACAGAAAAAATTAAGTGACTACAGTGAGCAGTTTGGGAAGGCTGCCTGAATTATTTTCACTCTTGAAAGTGGTAGTGACTGAAAACACTTTCTCTTTCTAAATAAGTGGGAGAATTCCTCTCTATCAAAAACTTGATCAGAGCAGATGAAGCAGTTAGTGCAAAAGTACTATGACACTATGGAGCATGATTTTTCTTTTGGTTTTGTTTTTTTGGGGTTTGGTGGTGGGTTTTTTTGGTTGGTTGGTTGGTTTTTGGTTTTGGTTTGGTTTGGGTTTTTTTGTTTGTTTGGGTTTTTTTGTGTTGTTTTGGGGGATTTGGTTTCTGTTTTGCTTGGGATTTTTTTTTTTAATTTGCAACAACAGAAGAGGTCAACTACCATTATATATAACATTAATGAGACTGCTGCTTTTAATGGAGCTTCTGTGCTCTGCACTGTGCTCTGTGCATATTTGCCAGTTAATAAACCCATTTCTGTTCGTGGAAAAGGAATCTGAAACGTTTGTCAGCCGATCTCCTTGGTATGCCTGACTGGTGGCTGGAGTGGCACTTTGCTAATGTGCTATTACTCAGAGCCATTAAGCGGCAGGAGTGATTGAAAGGTGAATTTATATTTGCATCACGCTGCTCAAAACAGGCGGGGCTCTGGATTAATCTGGTGCCTTGTGAAATGATGCTACACGGGGTAAAACCAGCGATGCAGCTCAGAAAGTGCAGCTCTTGGTAGCTTTTTTCCTCAGTGTCCCATCCTGGTGACAGCAAAACGTGGTCACTAAGTTGCTGGTGCAAATGGGTTTGTTAGGTCTCTGCTCAAAATCACCAGAAATCCAAACCTTTTATAATTCCTGTGAAAAGCTTCTATTCGCTTTTATCATCCACATTAAAACTATATCAAATATTTTGTCAGCTGCGTTATGTATGAATAGTTTTGGAATGCTATATTAAAAAAAAAAAAAAGGTAGGGATTGTTCTAAGAAGTGTTGGGGGTTTTTTCCTTATTGATCAAGAAAGTGTATCTGTTTTCCTACAAGTAGATTATTTTCATGCTACCATATATTTTCTTCTCCACTTAAAGTGCTGGAGTCTCTCTTTCTTTCCATAAGCAGAACCATCCGTGTTTCTTTGGTTTGAGTTAAATATCTGGTTAGAGACTTCTTAATGCTTTGCATCTCATGATACTTTTACAAACAATATTCCTTGCAAGCTCTTTTTAAGGGAGGTTTACGAGGGAAAAGTCAGTGTTTTCATTTTAGGTGGATTTTGGAACTGAAATGGGTTTTTTCTATTACCTGTTCAGGCATGGAAGGAGATACAAACCCACAGAACAAAACACTTTCTTGCTTACTGAAAATTCAGAAAGATGGGGGATAGGAGGACGCTGGAGTTATTCTGCATCAATCCTGCTTTGACTTTTTCTGTTTGGTTTTATGTCAAAGTTTGAGGCTTGAAATCATTATTCTTCTGCCTTTTTTTGTTTGTTTTTTTGTTTTGTTTTTAAAGTAGTTCTGAAATTTTGATATATTTGTCTGTGTAAAAAGGCATAAAAATCCTCAGCCTCTTTAGCACTCTACTTCACAAAAGACAGAGGAGTGTGACACACTGTGATAATCTGCCTTTGACATACCCGAGCTGGAAATATTTTTCAAAAACCCACTAAATGGGGCTTTTATTTCCTACCTTAGCAGTTCAGGGCTCCCACATGGTCTGTAGCTAAAATTCCCCCTGCCTCAGCAAGGCTCTTACCCACATGAAGTGCCCAAATGCCCAAAAATAACGTGGAGGGGGAGAGGGGAAAAAGGGGCTAGGGGTGGGCAAGAAAGGTGTAAATGAAGACTCTGACTGGGATGTTGCTTGTCCCTTATCTCTTTAGTAAGGTCCCTGTTCTGATCCATTTCCCTTGATGTAAGGATTAGTGCTGTCTCCATTTATGAAGTTTGGTCCTTTTTCGGGGACTTGAAAAATATCCAACTTGCTGTTCTTCTCAATTAGTGCTTTAGTTTGTTTAATCGGATGGAGATCAGTTTTCTCTCATGATTCCTTAACAATAATAAATGCACTGATGAGCCTAATTGTTACAGTAATTAGACCTCGAGCCCAGGAGCAGTCACCCCTAAATTTTATTGTTCAAAAAAGGGTAAATGCAGAGCAACCTTGAATGTCATTCCAGACCTTGATTAGCTGTGTAGCCTAAGTCCTGGGATTCTTCTGTGCATTATTTTTCCTGTTATTACATGGTAAAACAAAGAAAAGAAATCCCAAGGAGTTCATCTACATTGACATGATAGATTACAAGAGCTTCTCCAGGGCATTTGTTCATCATGTATAGATAAATTCAATCTCTCTCTCCTTTTTCTGTAATGGAAAGATTGCTATAGTGGGGGAGTTAATTAGCAGAGCTGCTTATGAAAAGCAAGGGGTGGGAGGTTAGGTATGGAAGGGTGGATGGTGATGGATGAATATATAGATGCTGGGGAGCTTATAAGTTAACAAATATCCAAGTGTATAGGGTATTACACAATTTGGGGTTTGCCCATATTTAAAAACAAAATTACTACTTGCTGTCAGCACTGGAACAAAAATTAGGACAGAGATTTTTGTGTGTGTGTGCACATGAGTTTTTGTTAATTGAAAAGCACTGTCTGGATATTGTGTAATCCCATTCACTAATAAGCAAGTCTCTTCGTGTCATCCAAGAGAAGCAGGATGGGCAACACAAAAAAAAAGGAAAAATAATTATGAAGCTTAAGAAATTGTTAAGGAAAGCCTGGAATTGTGGTGTGGTCTGTTAGTTTAATTCTTATGTTGATGAAGAAAATATTCATGGTAAAAATATGATAAAATAATTAATATGCATTTTTGTATATTAAAATATGCATATTTGTAAAGCAGAGGTTTTTAATAGCGAAGGATTTTAATTTTGCTTTTTTTTTTAAGACAAAATTTGTTCATATCGTGGAGGTATATAATTATTTCCTATATTATTGAATTTGGCAAAAAGTTACAAAGTGTGAGAATACATTTACTTTTCTGCATTTCACTTGAACAGGAGTAAAGCAGTGACCTTCTCCTATTTCTACTTTACTGATACAAATCTGAAAAAAAATCAAGTCTTTCCTGTTTCTGGTGGGTTTCCATTCCCAGTTTGCATTCACTAAGGAAATGTCTTTGTGGACAAGCACAGCACTCTGCTACTTAGATTTCCATTCCTCTGTTCTGATGTTTATTTGATTTGATTTAGTTTTTAAATAAAGCCCTTGTTCCAATTTAATTAGATAGAAATATGTAGCTCTTGGAGTTAAAGGGAGAGCTAATGAAATAATTTATTCCCATTTAAGCTTCAATTAAGTAAATATAGATTTTTAAGATATGGTTGAAGCTTTTTCTTTATAATATACATATATATCTCTAGGTTTAGCTTAATAATGTGTCTGACTCAGAATAATTTTTTCACTGAAAATATAAATGTTAAAAAAATACACAGAAAAGTCCATTAGTAGGATGTCTGTAGATAGCATTAATTTGGTCTTTAAGAGGAAAAGCACAAGGTTCAAAGTCAAAACACAATCAAAATTCATTGCTAATGAGCTTGAATGCAGTGTTATCTGTAAACATGTCAGATGAAACACATTTTGGGATTGCATTAAAAAATACTTGGAAACTTGCTGTGAGAGGAAATATATTTCATAGTTGCCTTGTTGATCTCTAAGAGGCTCTCTTACTGAACTTGAGACCAGCATGTCCCCCAGTCCAACAATGAAGTCATTCTGTGATTTAACACAGAAAATAGTATCAATGTGAAAGTAGGATTTCTGTTTACAAAGGGTATTTGAAAGGCATGAGGACATTTGTCCAGAATAAAAACTTTGTGCCATGTGCACCTCCATTGTTCTAAACGGGGTCTTGGAATCTTGGAGCATCCCTCACCCAGAAGCACCATCTCTGCTTTGAGAATTCCATCATTTGAAACTAATGTCACCCCTTGTCTTGCTTCTGCTTCCCTGGTTCTTGTTATTCTTGTAGCAAAATCTTTCTTCAGGGAGGCTGCAAGATGTCAAGCTGCCGAGTCTCCTCTTCTGACCAAAATGTGTAACCCTGATGTTTTTGATTTCCTAAAGTTGCCTCCAAGAACACAATTTGGCCACAAATTGTTATGTGTAGGCCATGTTTTCAAACATTGTCATTTGAGGTCCTCAATAACAAAAGAGAAGATCATGAACCAGTTTCAAGCAAGCTGGTGAAACCCACTTGGGATAAAGTCTTGCTATTGCTTCGAAAAATAAAACCAAGGTGGGGACTCCTTTGTCCGCGTGAGAAACCAACCATCGCTCCTCCTCAAGTGCTCGGGGGGGGGGGCTCTGTGATTCTTAGATTTTAAATTTTTTATTGTTTTGTTAGCTTAACCTGCAGTTGACCCATACAGATTTCATTCAGAGTTCTGCCACTTAGTAGTAACCCATCTTCTGACACCCAGGAGCAATTACGCTGCCTGCTTCGAGGGCTGGGCCATCAACCCGGGCGGAGCTTCTGGTGGGTTCATCCCCTGCTGAGGAGCCTTGTGCAAAGCTGCTCTTTTATTATTTAACACCTTGAGTATGGCATCAAACTTGAACTCTGGAACTTTTCAAGGCCACTTCCCAAGGGTTCAAGGGCAATTATTAACCCCTGCATTGCCAAAAGCTCTGCAAGAAGCCAAGAAGATAGGTGCCTCTGTCTCTGGCTGGCGTATGCAGGGTTTTTGCTTAATGCCCAGCAGCTTCCAGGTAATTTAGCCACCATCTTCTGTAAATCCCTCAAAGAATGGGAGTCAAAGTGTGGAGCCAGGCCCCTAAGGGTCACTTGCTACCACCTTACACATCCCTTTGCATGCTCCTAGGTGTGGGCTTATGTCCCCGAAAGGCAAAGTTTCCTTTAGCCTTGACACAGCGAGGATTTCACTCCTGACATCTAATGCCATCATTTATTTAGATTCCTACATTGCCTGCAGAAAAAAAGGTGTTTAGTCCAGTTATTTCTAGTGCTGGCCCAATATATGCTCCCAAGTGGGGCTTGTAACATGTCTAAGTAAAATGTATCTGTTATTAACATAATGAAGGCTAACGAAACAGGCTCATTACCACGCTGATTGCTGCTGATATTCACTGCTCAGTGCCTTCTTGCAAATGTGATCCTTTAGGAAATCAATTTTAATTAAAAAAAAAGAACCATAATGAGTTAAAACGAATGTTTCTGCTGTGCCTCAGCCAAAGGAAGGCAGAGTTGAATTTTTTTTTTTCTAGAATGTGTGAGAAAGGAGAATATTTTCTCTCATGAAGTACCAGTTATGGAAACAAAAACATTCCCTGAGCGAGCAGAGTTCTCATGGTGGTATGTCCTTTGCTGCAGGTATGTGGGGAAGGGGTGGGATGAGGGTTGTATTTCAGAAGGACTTTGTGAGGTTATCCTTTGCCTCCCACTTGCTTTTCCCATTCTCCTTCTGAGCAGTGAGATGGCAGCTCCTCAGCTGTCATGAGGACTGCACTGCAAAGAACAGCAAAGGAAGAGCCAGCACCTCTGAGCACTGGTAAAGGCTGCCTGGAACTGCTGGCATGAGCCCCATGTTTTGGAAGGAGACATCCTTAGGGTCCCCCTCAGGCAGGTTGTCCCTATGGACTTTGTTATTAAGGCTGGCAGTGATTTGCTGGCAGTAGGACAGTGATGGTCCTGTAAGGTTGAATGGGGAGGCAGGGGCTGTGCATTCCTGTATCACCTTTATGGGGGCCCTGCAGAAGGTTCTCTTCATAGGCTACTCCCAAATTAAAAAAGGCTTAGATATTTTTAAAATGAGCTCAGTGACTGTCTCAAAAACAAAAGTCCTAAAAAATGCTTAAGTTAACAGCCCAATGCTACCTGTGTTTCCCTTGTACCTCTTGGTCTCTTTTGTGCAATGGAGAAACATTTCTTTTGTACTTGGATGATTTGGATGCAGGTACCTGTAGACCCGATGCAGCTGTACTTTGAGATCTCTGTATTTCTCTTATTTTTCACGGTGCAGCTTAAACTCTTTTGTAGGTCAGGCACTACCTGCCAGGTGGTTGCAGCAAGTTGCTTTTCTGTACCAGCCTTCAACTCTGCACCAGCTCTCTATGCCCTTCTCAGCACTATAGGAAGCTGAAAATATAAATTATATGCCACCAGCATGGATTTTGTCCTAAGTAGAGCTGTGCCTCCCTTAGCTTTTTACCTGTGGACTGTGAGTCAAAATAAAATGTTGTAAATCATTGTGCAAATGAGAAAGGCAAAAAGTGGTAGTTCTGAAAGTGCTAAATCTTCCAAATGGATGTCTACAGGCTGACAGAGTCCTGCCCTCATGTAGAGCTCTGCAGAAGCAAGACAGGGCATCTCCATGCATTTGCTTGCAGGATTAGGAATGGTGTATTAAGGGCAAGAAAAAAATGTAGAGCCATCATTTGTCTTAAAGTAAGTTGGAGTTTGGAAGGGTTTTTCTATAGACAGGTTATCACTGCTTCAGAACTAAGTACTCACATAAAGACAAAAAATGATTGCAGTTCCTTTGTTAAAGGGATATTAACTTTTAGTGGATGTGAATTTAATATAACCTATCTGTTTGCATTAGACAGGTCATGCATTATCACTGATGATTATTGGAATTCTGCTTAAGCATTTGAAATTCAGACAGGATGCTATGAAAGTAAAATTGAGTAGGAAATTACCATAGGCAAGTATGAAGCTGACTATCATGTCTTTATAAAGAGGAAAAAAAATTACACCTTGAAAAACAAGCTAGATGGTCAGAAAATATTTCTGGCTTTGATGATCTGTACATGTTTCCACTGTTTATATGAACTCTAAAATCCAGTGTTTTTAACCTTATGAATGTATTCCTCATTCACTTGGTAGCATGTTAGTTTTTCAGCTATAAAGTCTGTATCATAAAATTCATTAGCCAATTGATGGGGAATCAGCTGGGAAAATAAAAATTAATGAAGCCCCAGCAGGGCAGCTTTGCCCTCCCCTTTTTACAGAACAACAAAAGGAGAGAGGGAGAATCAGAAATTACCCACCTCTGAGTATTTTTTGTTATTAGTTTACAAGGTACTGTTTGCATTTTGGTGCCTAAAATCTCTGTACCATCCTGTGGCCTTTCATGGGGTCACCTGGCAGAAAAGCTTTGTGTTTGTGATTTATCAGATTCATGATTTGGACCATGATTTTATTTATGCTGTAGACTCAGGCGAGGCTAAATTTCAATTTCAGAGTGACCTTGAGGGAGAGGAAGACTTATGAGATTGGTCATCACATCCTTATATTGCCTTTTTTCCCTTATTTTACACTACCAAAAAAGGTTACTTTACACCTTTCAAAATGCAAAATCAGTCCAAAGAGTCTACAGAGTGCCCCAAGACTGGACGAAGAGTCACAGCTCTTTAGTTCCATTTCATTTATGGTTTGCCATAAAAAGCAAACTTCCCTCAACCATAATTTTATAGTGTTTGTTCTTTGCATAAAATTCTTCAGTTTAAATTGTTTAGCTTACAAAACTGTTTGGGGAATATAATTAGTAATATATATTCATTTAATTTTCTTTCATTTAAACTAGCAGCTAATTTTTAATACTGATCCTGGTACACCTCATCCTAGAGGGAAAATAAGGATGCTCCTGAGAATCTTCTGGAATTTATAGCTGATCTATCCAATATGAATAATCAGTCTTCAGAGAAATTAGAGGAGATCCATCTTTGTTCTAGATTTTTTCATCTGTGGGAGTGAAGTGGGGAATGTTTAAACACTTCCTGGCTCAGTAGCTGTCTAGAGGCCATAACTGAAAAGCTCAGTTATAGAAATGACCAGGCAGGTGGCAGAGAATTTGGTTCCCTATTTTGAAAGGGAGAAGGAGATGTCATCTAGTCAGATTGCTAATAGATGACTGGAGAAAAAACAGTGCATGGATGAAAAGAGTCAGTGGGTGTTGTCTGCTCCAAACTGTCTATCTGAAGATAAGACAGATTAAAAAAATAAATATACAAGTCAATTATAACTGATCTGGATGAGGTGACTGAGTGCACCCTCAGTAAGTTTGCAGATGACAGCAATTTGGGCAGGTGTGTTGGTCTGCTTGAAGGTAGGAAGGCTCTACAGAGGGAACTGGACTGGCTGGATCTGTGGGACAACATCAACTCTGAGGTCCAACAAGTGCCAGGTCCTCTACTTGGGTCACAACAACCCCATGGAATGCTGCAGGTTTTATGAGGAGCGTCTGAGGGAACTGGGGTTGTTTAGTCTGGAGAAAGGAGGCTGCAGGAGAACCTTATGGGTTAATGGTGGACTTGGCAGTGTTAGGCTTACAGGGGAACTCAATGATCTTAAAAGTGCTTTCCAACATTCTGTGGAATCCAATATTCTGTGATTCAATGAATGTTTAAATTTAAATCCAAAGTTCTCTTTGGGTATCTGAGTCCAGTAGGTACTTTCTTATTTGAACTGCTCTTGCTAAGCTTTCTTGTGACTTGCTCACATCTCCAGAAGACCTTAGAGCCTCTAATGATCAGAGGAGGTTGTGTTGTCAAGAATAATGTAGGAAGCACATCCCAGACCCAGCCAGACTTGGTCCTCCTGCAGTTGGTTGCAGTGGCCTGAGGTATCTTGCAGTGGCCCAACTTCAAGGCTGGGTGTTCAGAAAGGGTTGGTTTTGGTTTGGGGTTTTTTGGTGGGGTTTTTTCTCCTCTAGATTGATAGCATTAATTTTGGCAGAAAGGGGTCAAGCCTTACAAGTGGATTACTTGGTCTGAATCTGTAGGGAGAAATCTGTAGGGAAATCTGAGAGCTTAAAACTCACCTCTCTAGTAGAGAAACGGAAAGCAAACGTACAATCCAGATGAGGATCAATTTCTATATAATTAAGGATATACAGTCTATATAATTAAGGATATACATGAATATGCATGGGTACAACTCACACTTTTGTTGACAACTCTCTTGAGAGAATTTGTCAGAAGAGCAAAGCTGAACAGGCACAGACACTGAATTGTTTCCTCACCTTAAAGTTTCTTGTAGGAATAAAGTCCCTGCTCCTGCACAGTCAACTTGAACAGTGCATGTGGTGCCTTATCCATATGAATGTTAACCTTTATTCAGATTTTACCATCAGGCCCAAATTCCAGCTGTTCTGATGGGGTACTTGGTGGGCTGTTTTCATGCTTTCAAATAATCCCATCAATGATTTGCAGATACTCATGTTTGAGTGCTCACGGTCATGAAGATATGAGGTGTCCCATCTGCTGCCCTTCATGCCCCTCCTGGATCTCACCCTTCCTGTGCCTCAGGAAATGTCCAGGAGCTTCTACATCTAGTTGCTACTCAGTTGCTACACCTTGGAGATGTCACTGATGGTCTCAGAACTACAGTGAGCATGCAGAGGATGAGAGGGACCTCTCAGGTTTACACACCAAGCAGAGGATGGTTTGTGTAGCCCACCCTCCTTGCTTTCATGGATTTTGCTGGAGAAGGGAAAATCCTGCAGTCAAGATGGGCACACAACTCCCTTTGTGTTGCAGGGAAATGTTTCCTGCCTTAGACAGATGGTAGGGTCAGGTCCTGTACTAAGCAATATTTAAATTACAGGCTGTGGAAATTAGTAGTCTGACCTTTTTGTAAACTTTTTGTTACTCATTGCTTTTGATCCTTCATACACCAGTGTTTAAAAAAAAAAAAAAAAAAAATTAAAAAAAAAAAGAAAAATTAAAAATTCCAGCAGGTCTGAGACTGACGTTTCTGAGTGAAACGGAAAGTGCAAAATTTCAGTTTGACCCTGGCATTGCAGCTGCTGAAATATTAATGGCATTAAATGCAGGTGACTTGGAAATGTGTGTGCAGGCCAAAGATTCCTCCAGGCGGTTTTCTTCGAGCTCACCCGCTCCTGGAGTCTCTGCTGCTGGCAAGGAATCTCCTCTGGGCACCCAAATGAAGAGTGACAGGGGTGAGGAGGAGGGTGGTTATTGCCACAGCCTTTCTTTGATAGTGAAAGCTGTGTGTCTGATAAAATTAACACAGACAGTGAGGGTTGTTCAGGGAATGCAAAGCCACCTTTGGAACATGCTAAGGAAAAGCCACATGTTCTTGCACAGCACCAGCTGCCACTGCCAAGCCTGGGGCTGTGGAGCTTTGGGGACATGGGTGACATTTTTGTGGTAAATTGGGACCTGGAACCAGGCTGCTTTAGCTCCCTGGGACCAAGCTTTGCTTATGATGATGTTCCTAAATTTTTTGGTGATGGTGCACTGTAGCATGGGCTGCCCCAGCCTGCATTGTAGTAGTGTTTGCCTGTTGCCACTCTTCCTAGGAATTGCTTGCTTGGGTATATGACAGCAAGTTGAAGCCTAGAGAAGGAAATATTTGATGAACAGGAAAAAAAAATGCTCTGAGCTGTCAGCCTCAAACAGCAGAAAAAGTTGTGGTGCTACGTGGCTGTCAGGCTCTAAGCTCCCATAGTGGCAAGATTTTAGTGGTGTTAGGAGGTGAAATATTTGCAAGCAGGCACTCTTGTGGCTGCCAGAACCATTTGAATTGCTAATTTTTATCAATGTCATGCCAGCTTTTTCACAGAAGTGGTTAATGAGGTGAAGCAGTCAGTTTGATATTGCCACGTTTGGGTTACTGGAAAATCTGCCGTAACAGAAGTGGACTTGAAAAAAAAGCCCAAATAAAACAAAATGTGTTTAACTATTGCCCACCTCCTCTTGACTCAAACAGAAGAAATAGCTAAGAAGGGCTTCTAAATTACTAGATGTGTGTCCAAGGCATTTTACGCATTTCTTTACTTCTAGGACATGAATGAAAACCTTGAGTTTGTTTTCAGAGTTAGTTCTCTGTCAAGTTCATGGTCTGATTTTTTTTTTTTTTTTTTTTTAACTTTCTGCTCTTCTGTCTCATCATTCTTCCCTCCCTCAACTGTGACCACACACTGTCCCTCTGTATTTTCTTGCAAAACTGATAAGAAACTGTGAGCATATTTAATGTCTGAATAAATGCTCAGTCTCTCAGTGACCTTGAAAAAATTACTTCGCATCATTAAAAATTCATATAAATAAAATTCTTGTGAGGAGACTGGCACATGCAAAATTAGTACTTGTTGAAATCCAGCTGGAACTGAACCTCCTGAACTTCCAAAATTGTAATTCTCATGAGAGCTAATCATGGCCACCTTACAACATGGATCAAGTGTTGCTGCTTGACTTTCTAAAATAATATCATCCTATGCATGCTACACCCATAAGTACAGATAGATTTGATACCTACCTTCACAGGGAATAAAATGTTTAAATATTGTTAAGCATTCATAGGGTGATATGTGCTGTAACAGGAGGCTGAGAGGAGATCTCACCACTCTCTGCAATGACCTGAAAGGAGGGTGTAGTGAGGTGGGTGTTGGCCTCTTCTCCCAAGTAGTGAGTGATAGGACAAGAGGGAATGGCTGCAAGTTATGCCAGGGAAGGTTTAGATTGGATATTAGGAAAAACTTCTTTCCTGAAAGGGTTGTCAGGCACTGGGACAGGTTTCTCGGGGAAGTGGTTGAGTCACCACACTTGGAGGTATTTAAAAGATGTATAGATGTGCTGCTTAGAGATATGGTTCAGTGGTGGGCTTGGCAATGATAGGTTTGCAGTGGGCCTCAATGGTATTAAAGGTCTTTTCCAACCTAAAATGATTCTAGGGTGCAATGCCTGAGTGGGATAGTTTGGAAGTGAAGGAACTGACCACGTTTTGCCTCTGGCTGAACAGATCTCTTGGCTGCGTTTCTGTTCTGTGCTATTAATTAGCTGTTGTGGCATGAAGTTCAAGCCTATGACAAATGTAGCTTCTTGAAGTCTCAGAATTTATCATTCCAGATATTTTTCCCCTGGCATTGGTAACCTAAGCTGTAAAGCTTAATTGTCTATTTTCTGGGGGGGGAAAGGCATGTTTGGATGTTAACCATGTTCTGTGTTGTCTTGTTTTCCTGTTATATGTGAAAAATATTTTGCCAGATAAAAATATACTTAAATAATAAACCCCAAAGTACAGCGTGCAGTAGCAAAGTGCACTTTATTTTCTTTAGCATTGTGGAAGGATGGAGGCTTTATCAGATGTTGCTTGTTCATTTTAGGGAACTAAAATGTAGTCCTCATGGGGTCTGAGCAGGACCTGAGTGGCCCAGGTTGTTCAGCCCTGACAGAAGTAGTCACTTGATGTTGTGAAGTGCTGCCTAACACCTTTGTGGTATGGGCTCTCTATTTTTTCAGTTTATTCCTTGAAGGCTGCTTGTTAGTACAGGAAAGCCCTGCAGGGTATTGGGCATGATCCCAATTTCGTTAATACCAGATGGAGACTTTCCATCTACTCTGCCAGATTTAAGATTTGGGTTTGTTGCATCCATGGAAAAAGAAAGAGGTTCCTTTTAGGCTTATAATCCACAGAGGTTGGTTTACACTGTCATCATTCAAAGTGTGATGTCCCAGGCTCTCAGGCAGAGCTGGGACGATGGGCAGGCTGCAGCCAACAGTGGCAGAATTTTCTTGTCAGTGGCTTTTGTTAGCCCAGCTCTGAAATGCACCCCTGAGCTCAGAGGATGCAGTGAACACTGTTGCAGTTCTGTCACCACCCATGCTGTAGTTCATTTTGCTGTCATATTGTAATTAAAAAATCATTGCTCTCAGTAATGTTTGGCACTCTGGCTGAACCAAAGCAGTAAGGAGCTCAATAGGATGGTTTTTTGCGTGAAAAAAACTTTGACTGTCCTGTGTATTTCCAGCCAAAGTCTATGAGAAAAGCAATACATGTATAATTTGGGGGACCACTCTCCTTTTTGATTCTGCTTTGTTTCTGGGCATTTGCCCCCTGCCTTTGTTATACATTACCTTTTTTTTTTTTTTTTTTTTCTTTCTTTTTCTTTTTTTTAACCATGTCCTGTTGTCTTCCCTAGTGCCTTGCTGCTGGATGCCATTAGCATATATCTGAGCCATCCCTTGTGCAGAGTTGTCCCCAGGTGAAAGCCCTTGTGGTCTGGGATGGAAAGAGGCTGCAATTTACTGAGTCCATTATCACCTCCGGACGTGTAGAATGATAATGGAAGTGACAGAGGTGCAGCTGAAAATTGGCTCTTAATATTTTATGCGTTAAAGCTGAGAATTGGAAATCTCACACTGCTCTTCAGGGAAAATGAAGTGTGTGTGTCTTTCCCCCCCCCTTCTTTCCCCTTCACATCAAATTCAACCGTTGGGCAAAACAGCTCTTTTTACACCTAAGCATGATGGAAACACAGTGCTTCAGTAGTAATATTTTAAGAGGATGGCTTGAAACTGTGAAAAGAACAGGGAGTTACAGAGGGTGCTTGTTAGGTGCCATCATAGTTACTGTTTCATTGGAACTTCAGAGAACCTAAGTGCAAGGCTACCTCTTCCTTTCTTCCTTCAAGACACAGATGAAACAAAATGTCTGCCCTCAAGCAGCATCTTCAAATCACTTTCCTTCACATCTTGTACTCTGTACTCTGGGTGGTTTCATCCCTCTGCTCTAACGCTTGCAAATTATCCTCTTTTATCAAGGCAGCTCCATTACATTCACACCAAACTATTATTAAGGATTACTGTTCATCTATTCATGTGTAATGTGTCATGGATACATAATGATACATAATTTTAAATTATTTCTTCTTCTAAGTAACTTATTCAGAGAGTAAATTAGCTTCCTGGCCTTTCACCAAACTATATATGCAGACTTTCTGTGTCTTCTTGGTAGCAATGACAAGCACTATTAGATGCAATGTGCTCTTGCAGGTTGGGTTTATTAATTTATCGTGTTCTTACATAAGTTAAAACACTTAGGACTGGGTGCTGCTGTGACTCCCACTGAACCAGTTATTCCTTGAATGCTTTGCAAGACTCCTTTCCTTCTGCTTAGCTTCTTCTGTGCAAAGGCTAAGGCTGGGAGGAAGAGCACTCTGCTGAAGGGAATTTCCATGCATACAAAAGGTATCCTGGCTTTCCTACTGTGCTCTGCATTTTTTGAATGACACATTCGGCAAACTCAGCAAATATTGGAGTGGTCAGACTCGGGGGCCATGTGCTGTGAGACACTGATGTAGTTTAAATCCTTCAGCTGGTCTGGGGTGTAACAACCCCTAAATAGAGTTGCATTCAACTTCATATCATGGACTGCCCAATTCTGTGTTCCTCGTTGTTTCTGCTGTCCTGTCCACAACCAGAAACGTTTAAATATTAATGCAGATCTCCATTTTGTAGTTGTCATTACTGTAATGGGCCTCGAGTTGTCTAGTTAAGAGAATAAGCTTGGATATAGGGAGCCTGGGTGTTTGCCATGGGTCTGCCAAGACTTCTATTGGTCCAGAAATGAGATTTCTCCATGAATTGATTCTTCATTTTTTAATGAGAAGTAAACACATTTTCTCAGCAGAGTTTTTGTGATATAACTAAATAATTTGGACGTGGCTCAGCTATGATGCCATGATGACAATGGGAATGCTTAGGAAAAGCCAATATTGCTCTTGACTTTACAAATTGGTAAAATAAAGCATTAGAAGAGTTCAGTTGTAAACCAGGCTGCGGCATCATAGCTAATCCATGTTTTTATGGTCTGCTAAACTTATTTCACTTATTTCTTGAGAAGCTGCCTCTGCTTCTCTTTTCTGCAGGGAACACCATTAGCTGGGGCTGGTTGCAACTTGGGTGCAAGAGGTAGACATGGAGGGGTTTGAGGAGTGGGGAAAATTGCCAGGAGAATAAATATATTTTCTTTAGTGGCTGCCACTTGGTTGTGAAAGTTATAGATGTTTTCTTAATTAAAAGTCATCATTCTTGAGATGAGCAGCCCTGCATGCCATATGGGTGCAAATAAAATATAAAGTCCAGCCTTTCAATACTATTTGTATTCTCTCTATTTGCTCATTCTGTTTTAAATTAAGTAGGTAATCACCCTATTAAGATTTAATTGACTTTACACACAAAAAAATCCTAACTAAGAATAAGGAGGAGCAAATGTTTCCTCTAATCCCACCAACATTTTATCTGAAATAGAAAAAAAATTACCCACATTCAAATTTTATTATTTAATCACCATGTTTATTCCCAGTTTCTGTATTTCATGCCAAGCCTACTGCAAATAGCCAATGAGTTTTTGTAATGGAAAGCCTTTGTGCAGATGGTCAGAGGGAGCAGAATATTTGCAGGACATTACAGGAAGTCATAAAAAAATGAAAGAAGATGCTCCAGTAGCCTGATCAAGGTGAGTAGAGTTGGATGGCAGTCAAAATGAAACTGGGCAGCTGGAGTTTTAAATCCTTTTTGGGGGTATTAGAAAGTGTTGGCAAGGGGAGGAAGAAAAAAAAAGAGAAATATTTTTCTCTGTGTGAGAGACAGTTAAGATAAAGAGCAAATAAAGAACTACAATGTGGCCCCAGCTCTTCAGACTTCAGGCAATTTGCATCTGGGTTTTGGATTTGTAGGAAGTCCTGCTAAAAATAAAACCATTCAAATCCTTTGCCTTTTAAAAATACAAATTTGAGAGAGGAGCAGGTAATTTTTTTTTTTTAAACATCTGTTTTCCAACAATTGTTTTTTAAATGTATCTACTGGTTTAGGGTTTTAAAATGTAGGTAGTAGTTTTTTGGCTACCACAACAAATATAGTCCAGAATGGGGGGGGGAATTATCAAGTATCATTATGAATAACTGTAAAAAGTTGAGATTCACTGTGGTCTGATGCACATGGATTTGATTAGCTCAAGGTACAGCTGCTTGAAATAATAACAAGTAATATTCAACTGTGTCAGCAGCCTGACCTTTTCAGACCCAGCCTATTCTGATGTCCCATAAAGTGCTCAGTCCTGGCTGGAAGCTGTTGCCTGATGAAACAGGCAGTGTTTAGAAACAGGTGATGCTGAGCTCTTTTCATTTCAAGGTTTTCCTCTGGCTGATGTAATTCTTGGCATTTCACAGCTTAGGAACATTTGCCCAGGCTGTGGCCTTCCATGGCACCCAGATGTGGTGAGTGAGGCAGGGAGAAGAGAAGTGGTCAGGTTAATAGTAAGCAGGATGCCCCAGCAGAAGGAAATAAACTGCAAATCACTGACAGGATAAATCTTTGCCTCCTGGTGCAGACCACAGCACTGCTGAGACATCTTAATTCCATGTACTTAGTACTCACATTGAGTGGAAATAGGGCTAAATGCTTCATTGTCTGGTTGCTTTTTTCTCCCTTTTCTTTTTCCAGTTGCTTTCAGATCAGTAAATTGAAAGGTCTTAATTACAGCTGCATTACATGCAGAAGGAGCAACCTGGGCAACTTTGCACATTACAGGTTTCTGAATGAGCCTGGAACCATTTAGATTGTTTAATTTTTTTCTTTTTTAAATTTTGCTCTTTGACATTAGGTTGATGTTTGAGAAAGAAGCCTCCAAATTAAAGATCAATAAGCCATTTTTTTATTTGAAGAAGGGAAGGAATCTGGGTGACATGTGAAATCCATTTTTGTAACAAATTATTTTGACATTATTTTAATCGTATACTTTAAAAAGTATCTTTAATAAATATTATCTGCTTCTGTAATTTAAAGGGAGAGACACCACTGCCTTGTGGGAATCAACTCCTTTTCTTCTCACAGCCCGTTAGAGGAAGAAATCCCTAGAATTCACAAGTAATGAAGTTGAAAAAGTAAAATACTTTGTGTAAAGAAACCTAATGATTTAAGGAGAAAATGAGAGAGGTAGAAGAATTCCATTGTAGCAGTTGGCTTTTCAGACACTTCTAGAGCAGATGGCCCTAATGGTCTAAGCATCTGGTATGAAATATCTGCTTTCCCTAGGGCCATCAGCTCAAATTTAGGTGAACTTCATTTATACCTTTATTTTCAAGACAGATCATTTTGTCTGACTCTCTGGCTGGTTGCAGGAGGTTTGGTTTTTTTTGCTCAGGTAACACCACTGATAATGGCTTGAGGGGTTTTATGCCATTCACAGGGTAGATTTTTCAGGCTTGACCTTAAAAATGGAAGTTCAATTGGCTATGTGTTGTTCTCTAAGAGGATACTTGTGCTGCAGAGGGATTCATTCTGGTGTCATTCAGATTTTCCTCATGTCCTTACTGCTACACAACATGCTTTGGATGGATGGTGCATTGTTCTTGCTTCTCTTCTGGGCTTTGAGTATATAATTGAAAACCTTGGAAACCAAATCTGAATTTGGATGGGAAGCTTTTGGGTGAGAACTGTGCTCAGAGAGAGAAAAAAATAATCACTCTTATATGGTGAGTAACACAGGAGTGGTGCATCCTCAGTGCTAGTTCCATGGGGTTTTACAAGATAAGGTTTTTTCTGTGTCTCGAATCACACTTCTGTCTTTCTTTGCTCTCTGTTATCTGTCACATGGAGCATTCCCTCAGACACATTTTTGTAAAACCAGGAGGCATATTTTCTTGTAATAAAGAAGCAAATCTGAAACAACAGTAGGAGAATAGAAGGGCAATAGGAGGGCAGGTTCATTTTGTGATCATTGTGTGAAATTGTTTATGCTCTCATGTATTCCTCATTGCTGAAATTGTTGTTCTAACAGATTTCCTGCAAATTTTGTATTATGCTGTGCTACAGCTGGTGACCTATATGCTGTCAGCTGCATGGTTTTTTTATAGTAAGCATTTGAGTTTGAATTAGTTTTCATCTCCATTATTTATTGATAGCATGTTTTCAGAAAACCAAGGAGAAAAAAAAAATAATAACGGGGAGATTTAATAATCAAAGGATGAGAAGAGAATCTAGCCTGCTGTATAGTAATTGAGTGGCAAAAACAATTCCTCCTGTTGAACAGAGCTTAATCAAAGCTTAACCAAAACCACTTGCTAGCAGCAGTTCTTAGGACAGTCTGGAATATGTAGTAGGCAAAATTAATCCTTCCAAATTGCTAAGAAACTTAGAGACTTCGAGATTTAACCCAGAGTGCTGCAGTTGGTAAACCATTTCCAATCAGTGTGTCAGGTTTGTAATTATTTTGTTTTGTTTTGCTTTGGAAATATAAATTCTCAGCCATGTTCATTCCAGGGGTCATTTCTTATACTTTAGGATCCTTGTACCTCTCAGTTCCTGTGCAGGTTGCAGAGGGCTGGGACTCCAGAGACTGCTCTAAATTGTGCTGGGTCTCAGTTCAATAGAAAACTGGGTGGCCACCATTGATTTGGGGAGAATTCCTTTAGCTTGTGTGCCATCTGCATCTTTGTCCAGCTCTAGAATAGATCCTTGAGCAGTTGGTGGATGCACTACACTGACCACTTGTAGCCACTTTAAGCTCTGGCTAAATTAGCAAGGGGATCCTTCATTAGTGAACCATATTGATTTTACATTGGCTTCAGACAGTTGCAGCCTTACTGCAGAAGAGGTCTTATTCCACACAGTATTGGATGTCACAGAGCTTTTGATGGGATGTTGTCTATCCCTAGGGATGATCCAGGGCTATAATGAAGAGCGTGCCTTATTAAGGGGTCTTGGTGTAGGTTAACTTCATAGGTGACCCGAGCCTTTATGTAGAAATAATTTGTACAAATAGTGTCTGCTATGATTAGAATTGAAAATAATCTGCTTCTCAGATCTGTTTCCCAGATGGTTTATTGTGATCAATGAAAAATTAAGACAGAGATGAAAAATAAATAATAGTGAAAAAATAAATGTGAATCCTGCACAGCTAATTTAACAAATTGTTTTTTCCTCAAGTGCCATTAGGGGTGCAAGGTAGCAGCAGCAGGAAAAAAGGCTTCTGGAAATTACACTGAAGTGTTCTGTTTTATTTCGGGTCTTTTCTCTACCAAAGCACAGTGAAAAATACAGCAAGCTAGGAATGAGGCAGCAGCTTTTTCTTGTTTCTTTTTCTCCTTGTCTTCATGACTGACATACTCAGTACTTCACTTTCCAAACTGTCACCTTCCCTTCTCAAACTGCTTTCAAGTCCCGTGGAGCTCCCTTGAGGGAGCAGCTGTGTCAGATATGCCCATCACTTTCTGAGACATCACAACAGAGCAGTTAATCCCTCTTGCTCTTGCCCTACTTCTCTTTTTCTCAGTTTTTGCTAGTCCAAATTTTCATGGAAGTTGGGATGTTTTAAGTAAGCAGGGAGACAAAGCAGGGAACTTGAGCCTTCCAGCCCCACAGGTTTTGCTCCAGGAGTTCAGTCTTGGAACTCTCCTGACACATTTTTGGAAATGACCTCCAACAGGTCCTCCTGGTGCTCCAGGCCCTTGCCAAACCTCTCCTGAGCTAGAGCAGGCAAGGCTAGGGCATCCTATGACACACATACATACAACCAAAGTTTTCTTTGCTCTAATAACCTGAGCATTTCTTAAATGTCAAGTGTTGGGGTCAAGAAATCTGTGGCTCTTCATAAGACTGTTAAGTGCAGCATAACTTTTTCCTGGCCTTTAAGAAAGCCTCTGGAGGATGAGGTAAGCCAGCAAGTATCCTGAGCTTATCATTCCCCTCCCTCTTGCTGAATTTTTTTTGTTCCACATTATCAAATTTTTCTGAGCAGATAGAAAATTAGCGTAAACATATGGGGTGATTAAAACCAGTCAGCAGAACAGTAGGATCCTTTTGACTTTCTGAAAGGTTTTCCTCAGAGGATAATCTATTAACTCAGTATTTTACTGCTGCTTAACTTTGTCATTTTGGAGACCTTTGAAAGTGCACTTTTTTGCTGCAAAAATAGATTAATTCTTGTTGAATAGCCAGTGTTCTTTCTAGCTGATAGCCAAATATAAAATTCTTTAGCAAAACTACTACCACTGGTTCTTTACCAGATAGAGTGATTATCTCCTATTCCACCTGGGGTTAAATGAATTCCCATGTTACGTATTTTTGCTACAGAAAATTATCAGCTTTTTTTTCATTGCTGGTCTCCTCAGTTTTTCAAGGCAAAAAAAGGAAACCCAAACCAAAAGCTCTATTTCTTGAGTAGTTAAAGGCTACAACTGTAGCAGATGCAGTCCCATTGCTTTGGCTGGCAGGGCACTTGAACACTGCTGGACCTTTAGGGTTGGTGCTGTTGCAGTTTCTGTGCAGTTTCCTTTTGCCATAACACAATTCTGAGCTCCTGAGGTCCCTTGAGGCTCTCTGTGGATTGAGAGAGCCTTAGTTAAGCTTGATTTGATGCAGTGATCCTGGAGCCAAGACAAAGCAAAGCTTTTTATTTTCCTAAAGAGCATGTTATCCTTGGAGCACTTAATTTGTATCCTCTACTTCTAGTCAAAGAGGCAGTGCTGCTTTGCCCTCTGTGGGGTAGCAGCAGGGCTTTATTCCCTGCTATCTCCCTTGTACATCTGTCTTTACTATAGTTATTTACCTGTATTTGCCTGCAGATCTTGAGAAGGATCCTTGTATAAATAAAGTGATAAAAATGAGGCACAGGAAGATATTTTGCTTTGAACCCACGGCACATCTGGAGGCCTTTTTTCTGTCCCACTGTGACTGTGTTCTGTTGCTCAGAATGCAAGGGAGAGAAAAATGTGATAGTAAATGTATGATAATGCTTCACAAATAAGAGAAGTGGGAGAACAGGAAGAAAAACATTATGCACCAGTACTGTGATACAGTTAGGCACTCTCATACCTGAGCTGGCGATGCACAAAAAACCCAAATCCCCTGAATGTTTTCCCAGGCTTAATCTGATGGCCTTTTTTAACTGCTCATTGTTGCCCTGTTTATTCTTACTCTTGGCTACAACCAGCAGATAAAAGTATGGGCTGGCATAATACTCGTGAGGTTCTCAGTCCACAAATTGAGCTCGTATACGTCTCCCTGATGCATGTGGCAGAGCTGTAGCACTCACTGAGTGGAAACCCCTTGCAGGCAATGCTGGGGAAGTGGAAGCAGAGATGCTCTGATCATACACAGGGCCATGTGCTTGGAGAGGGTCTGATACTATAGCTTTTCAGCAAATAGAATATGCTCATGGGTACTTTTTATGGCAACGAGCATCCTCCTGCCCAGCACACACAGGTGTTGGAGACTTGCAGGAGACTCAGCTTTGCTGTGCAGATGTGAACCTGGGATGGTTTCACCAAGGTGAAACACCAAGGTTTCACCAAGGTTTTCATTCTCTACAACTCCCTGAAAGGAGGTTGTAGCCAGGGGGGGTTGGTCTCTTTTCCCTGGCAACTCTCAGCAAGACAAGAGGGCACAGTCTCAAGTTGTGCCAGGGGAGGCTTAGGTTGGACATTAGAAAGAATTTCTTTAGGGAGAGGGTGATCAAGCATTGGAATGGGCTGCCCAGGGAAGTGGTGGATTCTCTGTCCCTGGAGATATTTAAAAAGAGACTGGATGTGGCACTCAGTGCCATGGACTGGGAACTGCAGCGGGAGTGGATCAAGGGTTGGACTTGATGATCTCTGAGGTCCCTTCCAACCCAGCCAATTCCATGATTCTATAAGCTCAGGAAGCAGACTGCTGATGGGCAGCAAAACATAGGAGAGGAGAAGCTGCCCCATCTTCTCAGGTCTTGCACAACTCTACTTATTGATGCCTCCATGGGCCATAGTCTGGGCTAAAAGAAATAAGAAGGATGAGGTCCCACATCGAAAAATGTCACAGAGTAGGAATAAGGACCTGGAGATGGGACAGCAGCTTAGGAGTGGTTTTTCTGCACCCAGTTGGGCTTTGCTGTGTGGATGTAGAACAGAGCTTTGGTATTAGAGCTTTGAAACACACTTCTTTTTATTCTGGATTTTCATCCTCAGCTTATTTTGTTAGGGATTAGTAGTAACCTAATTACTGTAAATGCTTGCACTTTTGCCTGTGAAGTCAAGGACCAGTGTGATCTGCAGAATGCAGAAGGTTGTAGGGATCTTTGAGTACCTTCTGTGTAGGGATCAGGTGGTAAAAGGTAGATTCAAGAATGGTGTCTCATAGAGCTGGTGATTTGCACCTGGATCCACCTGAGATTTCCATGAAAAGTCAGGGAATGCAGTAGTGTAAGGCCATAAATACTGCAGAATAGATGCACATAAGTATCTAAGAATCTTAATATATGTTCCTTCATGCTTGGGAATCCAGGGGAGCAAAACAGCTCCTAGGCAAGGAGATGGGAAAGTAAGTGAGTGTGCAATCCTTGTAGCAATTCTTGCCAGGCAGCTCTTGCACTCTTCCTCACTACCTCTATGTGCAGTTCCCACACCAAGGGGAGCTCGATTTTGACAGTCGTGTCTCAGCACTGATTAATACAAGATATCAGTAGGAAAAGTTAAAAACTTTAATGTGATCTCTTCATGTGATCTGTGTAAATCTGTTTAGCTACTGTGTGTTTGCTATGCCCATTATAGTCTCATTTTCTGTTCTGAATTTCTTCTACTTTAGCCATCCAAGATAATCCTTCTCTAAAACTGGAAGAAAAAGTGGCACTGACTAGCAAGATAAATCTGATTTACTTGCAGTGCTAACAAAAGTCTGCCAGGGATGTTCTCTGAGAGGAAGGAAGGCAAAAGCATTAAATGAATTTCCATACAGCAGAGTTCCATTCTCTTTTTTTTTTTTTTTTTTTACACTTTGGTTTGTTCTTGTTCTTGTGAGTGAGTAAGATGTGCACACATTATTAATAGTAAGGAACATGAGTGAGCTGGCTTTTTACCCACATCCCTGCTGTTACCTCTAATACATGAATAAACGACAGCTAAATTGCAGAATTAATCACACAAAATTTTTGGTTCCTGATAAGGAAAATGCCACTCTATTTTATTTATTTTGAGCCTGGAAAACAAATTAGCTGAATATCTTTATATGTGCAGCTTGTTTCCATATCTGCATCCTACGGCATTACATTAGATCTTATCACTGCTGGTGCTTAAGGAGCAGTGCAGTGATTATATCCACCTTCATCAACTCCACTGCTAAATGAAGTAGAACAGAAAAGCTAACTACAACTTTGCTAAGGAGGAATGCTGCTTGTTATCCAGTCAACATGTCAAAAACTTTGAAGAACCCAGGCTCCAGATATAATTTATAATACTGCTTGATCTGCCAACTGCCCTACCCAGGCCAGCAAACCCACTGAACCACAGCTCACCAAGACCTGCACGTCAGGAAAGGCTGGAGATGTGGGACCAGAGGAAACTCTGTGTGGAAGGAAACTGTGTTAAAGCTAGGAGGAGGAAATTTTGGAGGCAGGAAGGAATGCAACCTAGCAAATTGTGTGGGTAGGGCCAGGCTCCAAACCTGAAGCCACCTCCTTTAAGGGGCACTGGTACTTTTGCCATATGTACACACCTATTTGGTCCTATAAATGTTCTAAAGCATAGTCATAAAAAATAACAAGTATGTCTGAGGAAACCATGAGCTGATTATAAAAAAGCATTCTAGTTTCACTGAATGAACTATTTCCTCAAAGTCATTAACTTGGATGGAGTAATAAATGGACTAATAAATCTCTGCATTTGATCCTTGGGGTTTAATCCATGAGACAAGATTTATGACTGGGCCCATTAGCTCTTGTACAGGGAAAATGCTCTTTACCCACATGATATTAGTTTGGAAGGTTTGCATTTAGACAGGTACACCTTAGCTTTTAGCTGAAGCTGAAGTAGGGAAAACTTTTGAGAATATTTCACACAAGAAAATACCCAAGATAAGGTCACAAAGAAATGCTCTTCTGATGCATGTAGCATTTTGCTGGTTATGCTGAAATTAAACTGTGGTCTGACAGAAACCTAAAAGGAAAAAAAAAAAGGAAAATCCTTTTAAAGCTTAAGTCCATTCTGAATTCATGCTGCAGTTGCCAAATGTATTGGCTACTTGTGGATCTATTCCTACACATGAGCTGCCATGTATTATCCCAGCAGGATGTGCTGAGAACAGAATGGAGAACTTCCCTCTGAATTTCACTGTCTCTCTGGATTTAAGTCGGGCAACTGCAGGGATATTCAGGCAGTTTGAAGATCCAACATATATATTTGAACACACGTGTTCTGTGTGTCTATATAATCCAGTCGTTGCAAGTAAGGAGGTCAGAGTGTTTATATATGCATACATATATACATATACATACATATATATATATATATAAAATCACTCACTGCTCCAAATACTTGTAAGTGCCTATTTTCAGATTGTTACTTCTGACACTAATGAGGAAATAAGTTCCTTTACAGTGTGCTTCCAGGCACTAATATAGCTTATCCATAGCATTCAAGGTCTTTTAACATCAATGAGGGTTTAATTATAAACCGTTACCCCATAATAAGGACATGAGATGTTTCATAAGTGTAAACATTAAGGCTGCTCCAATTACAGCTTCCTTGTAGCTGCTTTGGAAAGATGCATACCTCAATTTTTGCTTTCAGCAAGCAGAGAAAGGTGTAACCCATGTGATGGGCTGATCCTGTGCATGCTTAGCTGTGCTGGCTGAGCAGTCCCTTGCCATCAAAGAAAGTCTTGGGAAGATAAAATCGTGGCATCCTATGGCCAGCTATAATTTCACCTGGGCTCCATGAGTTAGAATGGGTGTATAGATTTTTTGCAGATTTTGGACCATAGGGCCAAATGCTACCCTGAGGTAGGGCCCTTTTAAAGTAATAAGACTGTACCATTAAATATCTGGAGAAAAAAATTTCTTTTTTTTTTTTCTTTTCCTTCCCTCCCCGTCCCCTCTTTTTTTAAAAGCTAGTAGTAAACTGTAAAGGATTGGTTTTGGATGAGTTTCCTGAAGGTGGTTTAAATGAGTAAGCTGAACATCAATTTCCTCACTTCATATTTGATAATTTCTGACATTCAGAATTAAGTTAAAATATTCAGAGGTTGTTTGCAGCCAGGGACATTCTCTCTAGTTCAGAACCTCTATTTGCATGGTTTGTGTTCAGGAATGCTGCCTGCAACCCATGCCCAGCCAGCCCTCTGTGTGTTGCTGTGACATTGGTTACCTACATTTGATAACTTTGAAGCAGGCAAGGTTTCAGCTAATGATGGGACATGCTGACTGTCAGGAACTTCTCAGAGATGCCAGTGGGTTACAAAAATTGTTGTTAAAATTCAGCTTGCCTCTGAACTAATACAGATTGAGTGCTAAAGCAAGGCGTGATGTTCTGCAAACTAAATCAGGTCAGGCTTCTCAGAGGAGAAAGAGGGCCAGGATGTTAAGATGCAGCCATCCACACTCTGATGGTGGATTTACCCTGTAGAGGTGACCCTCCTGTTCTTGGCAATGCTTTTGGAAAGAAAACTTCTGCTCTGCCACTCAAAATACCCACGTGCTAAATTTCCAACACACTTTTATTGCTGTTCTGTGTTTTGTGGTGCCATCCTTTGCACCTGTGTAGCACTGGGTGGGTAAGTTGTCCTTGCTCTTTGCTTCTAGAACCTTCAACAGCATCAAGGATGTGTCACAAGGGCAGCTGCATGTGTGTGAGATAGAAGGGTCACAATTCCTGTTTTGTTCCCATGTACCCTCATGGCTTACTAAGTGTGCTCTGCTTTTATTTCAGGTCAGTTTTTTATTTTGTTTTTTAATGTAAGCACTCAAACAGTCCTCCATATCTGGTAGGTCTGGAAGCAGTTAATTAGCTGAGTACAACCAAAGCAGAAGAAACAATAGATTCTACTCCCCAGAGGTATTTCTGGAGAGCCAAATGTCTGTGATCCACTGCAGTACCCAAATGCCTCTCTCCAAACACTGGAAAAACATGGGATGGGTAGGGGTCATACAGAGTCCCGGACATGGGGTGGATGAGATATGCAGGTTCTCCTGACTGTCACAGCAGTGGAAACATGGAATTAACCCTTTTGCATCACTGTGGTTTGCTGGTGCTCACCCCCTGGCCCTGCTCCTGGCAGCTCCTCCAGTCATTCCAGTCCTTTCCCTGTCCACAAGTGGGACACTGAGGTCACCCGTGCTCACACATGACTCTGGCCTATAATAACACTCCTGACTGTGCACTTGAGCAACCCATTTCTTTCTCTTTGGTTTATTCTTTCCAGCTCTTGCACAAGGGAATAATTTGTTTTCATTTTGATTCTTCTGCCTCAAATCAACACGACTGCTCACATCAGCTGCATTTACAAGATCAGGCTCCCTGGTTTGTAAAGTGGTGCATAGTTCATCTTTGTTGGTAAACTGCTTTTCTTGCTTGCAAATATACCCAGGAAAAATGGACAGAAAATGTGTTACTGACTCAGAGACTCACTAACCTACAATTCAATGATGGTTGGAAGGGTTTCACCTTTTTAATGTGGGGTTCAAGCTGATAAATCCTGTTTCTTTAGACAATGTGTCTTGGGAGCTATGGGAATGCTGAATTGTCTGCAAAGAAAAAAAAAATAAATATAGAGAGAAAGAAAAGAAAAAAAATAGGAAAGAAAGAAAGAAAAAGAGATAAAAGAAAAGAAAAAGGAAAAAAGAGAGAGAAGAAAAAAGAAAAGAAAAAGAGAAAAAGAGAGAGAAAAAAAAGAAAAAAGAGATAAAGGAAAAAAGAGAGAAAAGAAAAACAAAAAAGAAAGAAAGAAAGATCTCATGTACAAAATTTCAGCCCTGGGAATTTTATGTTTCAATTAATTTAATTAAATACAGTAGGACTGTTGCAGTATTTAGCAAGATACTTTTCAGAAATCTGACACAGCTGTCTCATTTACTATTATGAATCGCAAAAATAAGTGGTAAATACAAAGCATTCAGCCAAATTTGTGTTAACTCCCAAGATGGCTTTCTTACTCTGTTGCCTCACTAGCTAAAGTTTATAATGACAGCATTGGAGATGTCTCAGTACTGAATTTTTAAATAATCATTAGAAGAAAGAAGAATCAGGCATCTAACCCATTAAGACTAGAGGTTTAGATTCAGAGTAACAGACAGTTCAAAGAAAGCTAAGTTTGCCCAAAAAGACATTGCCATGTGTCACTTTTGGTTTAGATGTGAACTGTGAGATGTATTTTGTAAAAAAAAGGCAGTTTGTTTCATAGTTCAAAGCCATCTAAACAAGCTTATAGTTGTAACAATGACCGTCATGTTTAAAAAATAGTTGTATGTATTATAATATAATAAGATAATAAATAATACATACCTGTCTATATCTATCTATCCACCCATCCATGTAAATCCATTCCTCTTAGTTGTGAAATTACAAATAGCAAAAAATGCTTGTTGTCCCTAGTAGCCTTTCTCCCTCCTCCCCTGCCCCCGGAATGATTCTGAACTTAAATCTCACATTTAAAAGAATTCCTATTTCTATCAGGTTTCCTTAGAAATCTTAGCTGTGTGTGACACCCAAACTGTCACTGTGACCAAACCACAATTTTCCCCTTGCATTCACCAACAACTTTTTGTACTTGACTTTTTTTTTGGGGGGGGGGGGGGAGGGGGGAAAGGGGAGGAAAGGTCTGGTGACAAACCATTCTTGGCATTTATAAGTTGACACTTCAGTTGCATACAGTCTGTATCAGATACTGCAGGAGAAATCTCAGCTTCAGTAGTGTCCAGGTAATACTGGGATTTATCTAGTAGGGGACCAGGGCCATCCTCTTTGCCAGAAACCTTATACAGAAGCGCAGCCCTGCTCAAGCACTTTGCTTCTTTGTTAACCTGAGGACCAAGACCTCTTGAGCCCGCAGTCCATGGGCTACAGTCATCTAAATGGCATTTTCTGTTATCTGCTGGTGGCAGATCAAAGTCCACACCATCCTTAGGGGGACCTTAGTCAGCTCAGAGAGCTCTTTGAGGCTTGGGGGGCAGGAGAGGGAGAACACTTCCCTGGTGGGGAGCACTGCTGCTTTGCATCAAGGCAGCTGCTACCAGCTGCAGGCTCCGGGGATGCCGTCTTCAGTAATTGAAAGCTTTGCTCTCCTACACAATTCCGAGCTTTATACTCTCCTCCTATGAAAATTTCCCAATTCCTTTTGCTGCTGATAAAACTCCAGTTGCCTCCAGGCAGGCCCTGGCTGATAATGTCCCCTGGAGGTGGGACTTCTCCATGGGGCATGGCAAGTGCTGAGGTGGTACAGGGACCATGGAGGTTTGTTTGTCCCTGTGCTGCTTGGCAAATGGGCAAGTCTGCAAGGACCACCTGGTCCAGGCAGCCCAGGGAACAGGGACCCCACACAGAACCCCCATGGCAGATTTTTGTGCTGCAGGGTTTTATCTTCTTCTATTTTCATTTCTCTGATCTACAACCTCATGGTCATAGTGGGGCACCCAGGAGGGAGAGCAGCGAGGGGTCCAGCGCAGCAAAGATGTGGGGATGCTCTCAGGGAGTCTGCAGCACGGGGCTGGAAATGGCTGCATGGGGGTCATGGCAGTGTCTGGCATATGGCAAGGATGCTTCCCATGAGAGGAGGGAACAGGCAATGCAGGGTCATGGTTGGGGTGGTTGGGAAACAGCAAGAGAAACATTTGGCACAGTGGGATTCCGGCGAGACTAGTGCTGTAGAGCATGGAGTTCACACAAGTAACCCAAACTCTTTTTTTTGCCTGCCTCTGCAGCCTCATTATGAATTATTTTAATTTATTCTGTGTATTTATTAAGTGCTTCTTCTCTGGGTGGCCCAGCACTTACTTAGCAAGTTAAACCAAGCAGTAAATTACCTATGCTTGCCCATACACAATGAACAATGCGACAGAACTGCAGTTATTGTGTTAGGAAATGAAAATTGGAACAGAAATAAAGAAAAGGGAAGGTTTCTACTTTATTTCCTGCCTTCGCTTTCTGCAAGATTTCCCCGAGGAAAAGAATCTATGCTGGAAGTCCTGGAGAAGAACTGTGCTGTCCCCAGAGCCTTAGAACCAAGGAGCCTTCCAGCTGACGGACAAACACTGATTTTCTTTCTGCTGGGCCCTATGTAGATAGTTAATTTTTGCAGCAGCTCCTAATATTGCCATGAAAGTGCACCTTCTCCCCAGCAAAGACTGATACAGTCTGAGAACTTGCTCCATCCATTTATTCTGGCTCCACTTTTTCTTCTGCAGCGGTGTTGTTTTCCCTGGTGATTCCCAGATAGGACAGGTATGCTGGGCATGCAGGAGTTTTGTGGCTGGTTCCACAATTAACCCTTCTCCCTGGAACCCATTATAACTTTTATGCTGCAATTTAGGCTAAGAAATTCTATTTTATCAGTGTTGTTGTCCTCAAGGTATCATGGTGAATGTCAGATTGGATTATAAAAATTAAGACAGTTTACTGAGAAATTCTATTTTATCAGTATTGTTGTCCTCAAGGTATCATGGTGAATGTCAGATCCGATTATACAAACTGAGACAGTAACTTAGTTTATAAAGTGCTTCTGCTAAGATTTAATTGATTGTGAGCAGAGACTGTTCCTTTGATATGTTTCTTCTCAGGAGAAGCAGCACAGTTATGGAGTTTAGTTGAGAGCACCAAATAATCACTGCAGGTTCCCAGCATTTGGTTGTTTACAATCCCCATAAGTTTTCTGTGCAAACATTTTCCCTTTTCTGATGCTTGTTTTTGCTGACCCTCTCTAGTCAGGAGACAGGGTTCACTTATTAATCTGTAAATCAGAGGCATTTAATTGCTTCTGCAATTTTAGTATGGCTTTGGTCATGTTCCAGTGGAAAAATGTGGCTTTGACCAACCACTGTGACGTCTGTTTTTCCAAGCAGGAGACAGAAGGAGAGGGCAGAGATAAGATACAGGGAAACAGAGAAGGCCTTTTCTAATTACAGATAGTCCATTCTGTTCCACTGTGGGCAAAAGGCCAAATGTAATATATCACAGAATATAGCAATATAGCTATGTGTATGTATTCTTAATATTAGTGGGAAAAGCCCCAAGTGTGAATTTCTAGTGTCTTCAGTGCAAGGAATATGTGTGTTTCTTTGCAATAAACCAGCAATTTCTGAAAGGAAGAATTTTCTTCCATCTTCTGACTAGCTGTAGACTTGGGGTGCAGTTACAATGCTGTTTACATTCACAACCATACTTGTATTAATTCATAACGAAGGCAAATGAAGGCAGGGAAATGACTGGAAAGAGTCCAGAGTATATCAGGAATTTCCGAGACTCTTCCTATGGTGCTCTGCAGCTAATTAAATTAATGGAATCCTAAAAAATAAATAAAATTTTTGAAAAGTAGAGAAAGTGCAAATACAGATTGCAAAACTAACCTCAAGGGTCTCTGCCATTTCTAAGCTGTCTTCACTGGAATCTCATTTGGTTGGGGGGCACGGAAAACTGAATTTATTTACATTTCTATGTACCTCTCCTTTCTCCCAGTGCTGCCTTCAGCTTTGCATGATGAGCATCCTCAGTGCAGGGCCCAGAGGGTTATGCACAGATAAGAAAGAGCCAAAGAATACCAGTAGGATGAGCACTGCCTTCCTCCTCTTCTTCCAGCTCTTGGAGGGCTTCTGTGCTGATTTGGCTCTGTGCACTCCATCAGTGCCTGCAAATGTTTCTTTTCACTTCATGTGCAGGCATCTCTGGGAGTATTTCACTTGCTTCTCTCTATTTGAAGCTGTCGTGAGAGCCCAGGCACACTGCTGAGAGTCACATAACAAAGTACAATCCAAAAGGTGCACGTATGGGTTAGGCTATAAGCATGGAAAGATTTAATCACTTCCTGAGGCTGGCAGCCTGCACTGGAAATCAGCAGGCTCTTGCTGGACTCAAATGAAATGCAAATAAAGGCTCAAGGGGAGCTGAGCATCAGTGGGCAGGGATGCAGGGCTGCCTCTGCCCTCCCTTCCCTCCTCACTTGTAGACAAGAGAAACCAGTCTGATGCTGCTGAGCAGCACTTCTTGCAGGGTGTACAAGATAGAAGCCCCCCGTGGCACACTTTTCCTGGCAGTTTTTTTAGGTGGGAGCTTGGCTCTCAGTCTGTATCAGGGAATTGCCAGCCCCAGGTAATGAGCCAGATAAATCTTGCTGGGTTGAGTGCTTGATGTAGTCCAGGCAGTCCAGACACAAACCAATTAAACAATAAAAACTCCCCTTCATCAATTAGGAATTGCTAACATTTGCTACCTGAACAGCAAGGTAAGGCTGGGCTGCTCTGTGGAGGGAGCACTGTCTCTGAGGTTTGGGGGAGCCATGGACCAGGGGAGACACACGGTTGCTGTCAGGGTCTCCATCACCCAGGAAAAGCTTCCTTATCCCCCCAGATTTACTTCCACTTAAATCATGCTGCCCTAAGTAGAGTGAGGCGGGTTAAAAGTTTTAGCAGGCCTTTCAGAAGGTGATTGTGCAGCCTGGGAAAGAAAGAGCTGGTTTGGAGCTAAAGGTCCAGGTGGTGCCTAAGAGGGGGCATAAGAGAGATCTTCATGAGAGAGGGGTACTGGAGCAGCCTTGTCAGGGGGGGATTGCAGGGCTTTCCCACTTGACCACCAGTGTGGGTCCAATGTCTTCATGGGCTCACAGAGAACTTTTCAGAGAACCCATCTGCTCTGATGATGCTTCCAGGTCTGCACCAAAGCTTGGAGGTCAGGAGCTGCTGTGTCTCTTGGGCTGCTCTTTATTTGCCTTCAGAGAGACTTTGAAGTCCTACTAGATGGAGTCTTGTGTAAATATATATTTTAAAAACACCACAGTTGAGTGGGAATAAAAAGAAACTCCTGTGTTCCTGAATTTGCTGAGCTTGTTTCCCACCAAGGAATATGAAGTTTTAAATAACTAGTAAAGCAGCTGTAAAACTTGAGGAGGAACTGTGGGAGGGATACAGACTTTGAATTGTAAATCCTTAGGTATGATCCTCTTGACTGGCTACAGAAATGTGTTCTGGAGTATTTAAAGTGTGCATACAACCTTCAGGACTAGACTCTGTTGTTCTTCATGAAAAAGATTTTCTGAAGAGACAAATGCAAATATTGCAGCAGTAACAAAACTCACAAGGACACTGGGAGCCCCAGTGCAAAGGTACAGGATGCCTTTCTTTCTCATTTATGCTGGTGCAAAATTTTGTTTTGAGATCAGACCTTGGTACTGCAATGCCACTCTTTGGAGCTGGAAACCTAAGAGCTGTGTGAGCCATTGGATGAGTGACATGGCTGAACAGTGACTTCATTCACTGTTTTCAGTTCAAAAGTGGCCTTTTTTTCAAACTACTTAATTTGTCTCTTCTCTGCCTGTAAATCACCATCAAATTCCCAAATATTTTCTGCACCTACATGTGTATTTATTACATTTGTCTAGGTTTACAGTTAACCTTGGAATGGACTTATTTTATGATTTTTATCTTTAAAAGCCATTTTGGGTTTATTTCTTAGTGAAAACATTGATGCTGGGGAAATGCCAGTTTGTCACATCCCACTAATAACTAGAAGAACCTCTCTTTAAAACTTCACTTTAATCTTGAGGAATAAGTTCCAGATTTTCCTTTGCTAGAAAAAAAAATTGCTTTTTAAAAAAAAATAATTTTTTTCTATCTTTCACTCTCCTACATGATAGGAGCTGGAAGGTTCAATTGGTTTTGTTTCTCTTGGCAGCATTGTGTGAGGGGGTTGCACCCTGCATCCTGCAGGGCAGGGGGTGTTTGTCAGGAAGGGAGTAGGATGACACTGTGAAGGAAGAACATTCCAGAGCATTCTTTGGGGAGGCTTGGCTTTTTTTCAGGTTTTTTTTGTATTTTATTATTCTTTTCCTCTCCCATTCTACTCCCACATACTTGCCCACTGATTTCATGAGCCTTTCCCCTCACTCAGCAAGTGATGTGATGTGCTGGTGCCTTTAGCTGTTGAATCCTGCTCATATGAGATAGATTTTCCCCCAGTGCCATAACAAATGGCACCAAGCTGAACCTTATGGATTGCAAACCATATTTCTTCCAGTCATCAAATCATGGAATTGTTTGGATTGGAAGGGACCCTAAAGACATGGCCCTGGGCAGGGACACCTCCCACTAGATCAGGTTGCTCGGTGTGACCAACCTGTTCTTGATCCAGGGAGGGGGCATCCACAACTTCCTTGGACAACCTGTGCCAGCATCTCACCACCCTCACACAAAAGAATTTTTTGGGAATGTGTAACCTAAATCTCCCCTCATCAAGTTTTAAACCACTGCCCTTGTGCTCTCACTACACAGCCATTCAGAAAGCCCCACACAAGCTTTCTTGTAGGCCCCATTCAGATATTAGAAAGCTGAAAAAAAGTCACTTCAGACTCTCCTCTTCTCTAGGCTGAATAACTTCAGCCTGTCTTCATCAGGGAGGTGCTTCAGCCCTCTGGTAACTTTTGGGGCTCTCCTCTAGACATGCCAAAGCCATTCTTCTGACATTACACGAGGCTTTTGTTTTATACAGACTACACTGAAATTCTCATTTATGAGGTTATTACAGTTTATAATCCCCTAAAACCCCATTATGAATCCCCTTGTAGTGACAAGTACCTGGCTGTCATGTATACAAATACCTCAAGAGAGCACTTGGGCACAACTTTGACAAATACTTCGAGGTATATGCTGAGATTGCTGGTTTCTTTTTGTGCAAGTTTTTCCCCAAAGGAACCTGCCCTCCAAGAAATCAGTCATTCTTCTGTATTTGTCCAGGGTTTTTTTTTGCTTTGCTGCATCAACACTAATTCCAACCAGAAAAGTTACTGAAATAGGAAGATAAATTGTGACTGGCTGATACCTGAGATACTCAGGATGTGTAGGCTACGTGGGATCTGCTTCATCTGGGATGATCAGCAACAGTGTGTACTTTCAAATAGCTGATTTTGTATGTTAAAAACAAATAATTACAGTTCTTTGTAGGCTCCTGAAGTACTTTTAGGTCCTTGGAAATGTGCATGGGGTAGACAGGGCTTTTCTTCTGCCTCCCAGGTGAGGGGATCTTCTTGTCGTACCAGCAGGAACTTAAAAATCTTAATTTCTTACAAACTGTGCAGTCTAATCTTGGGACTTGTTTTTCCTCTAATATCTTCTTTTCAGGCAGTGATAGGAGTTGTTAATCTTTCTGCAACACTGGGGAAAACCAGCAAACTTGGAAAATTAGCATTTGTCCTTCTTACAGAAGTAATTAAGGAACTTGCTGTATTAACATGCGCCAAGTGAAGCCAGATTGCATCCTCTCCAGAGACCTGGGGGAGAGAGAGGTACAAGGAGTGTAGCATAGGAAAACTGGGATTTCACCTCTGCTAATTGAACTGTCATAAAGGACATGAGTTAAGAGGGTCAGATACATCTCCAATGTAAAATCCACAAATGACAACACAACTTTCTCTGGAGAAAAGCCTCGTTCTGCTGCACAGCCTTTGACTTTGGAGGTGGGGGCCAGGGTGAGAGAAGGTTAAAAAAAAGGGAAAAAGCAGGCTTCACTGAGGTTAAAAAAGACCTTATTATCTTGAATGTTTTTTTAACAGAGTGCTTCAACCCTCCTCCTCAGAGTTTTGGATTAAATTACTGTTTGTAGAGATCAGCTTTATTAGGGCTGTCATTTTCAAAGGAGGCTTTTCCATGGCTTCCTCCCTCAGACCTCAGGTACAATGATAGAAACATTAATGGGGGCTAGAGTGGGCCACGAGCATGAACTTTTTATTACTATACAAATGCAGGCAATCTAGGGATTCAATGTGTGCCTGTCTTCACAAGACAAGGATTGCAGGCTCCTAGTACCTCAGACAGGCTCCTGGTTTGAGGGCTATTGTCATAAGCAGGGTCTTGGACTTGTTGTTTCTTGCCAGCAGTTGTCTGGAAACCAGTCAGGGGACCAGTCATGCTGGGTCATCTGGGATGCTCTGGGGGCTGTCTTAGCATTGCCACCAGAGGAGTGGAGCATCTGGGTGTGCACAGCACTAGAAGTGCACCTTCCCGAGCTAGTAATGCTGTATTGTGCATCCTTCCTGGGCAGTTAGATCAGGAAAGGAAGGTCTGCAATAATCCTTTTCCACCCTAAATGATTCTGTGCTTCTATTTTTTATAGAAACAGCCGAAGTAGTTTTCTCTGCACTCCCCTAGCAGGTAGCTGGGTAATGCTACAGACACATGTATGGCCAAGGTACAAGCAGCCACCTGGTGTAAAAGCCCTGCTGTGTGTTTGTGCAGGACTGAGAAAGGCAGGCAGGGCCATCAGTCCTCAAAAGACTTTTTTGAGGAAAGACAAGGTCTGCTTGGTGCAGGAGGAGATGCAGATTTCCTCAGGCTTCCCCAGTGGCACTGGCAACCCTTGCACAGAAACAGAATGTGGTCACCCAGCCCCTGCTGATGGGCAAAATGCCACCTACATGCAGGATGCAGTTTGCTGTGCTCTCTCAGGCTGGGACAGGCAGTAGGCATGAAGCTTAAAAAACTTGACATGTTTAAGAATACCAAGTTATGTTTGGCTCCTGCCTTCTTCTCTTCCTCAGTCACTTTGCAAGGGGCAGGTGCAATCTCACCTTCATAAAAACCTTGCAGCATTCCTGAGAGGTGAGGATGTGCTGCTGTACCATTTGATCAGCAGACATGTCCCAGCCAAAGTGACAGGACTCAGTAGTGAAGCTCAGGATGTGTCTCAGGATTCAGGTGCTCACTTGCTCTTTTCCTTGCTGTGATTTTAATGACTGCTTAGCACAATATCTCTGAGGTGAAAAGCCTGAGTCAATAGACACCACAACCTGAGAACGTGCAGGCTGCATTCTGCTTCAGATGCACTCACCCAGAGGTTTAAGAGCCTCTTAATGTATGTAGAGCATTAATAAGTTTAAAGTGGACTTGAAGAAAAGGTAAGAGAGTTGTGAATTAAGTATTGATCCTGGTATTTCACTGTTGAACTGTAGACATTCAGTTGCCCATGGATTATTCTGCCCTCGAATCACAGCATCTAGAGACAGAAGCTGTATAATTATCCCATTCATCTCCTTGCCAATGGAAAAGTGTTCCTCACAGTACATTCTCATAGTAGTTGAAGTTGATTACTTAATTCCAGTTACTGACAGTTGACTAATTGCTTAGGCTATATTCCAATTTTTGCCATCCCTCCCATCATTTTAACTCGTATCTAGAGATCTGCCCTACCTTCTGGAAGGAGCTCATGTGAGTGGTTTTGAATAGCAAATTTTAAAATAAGCTGAAGTTTTCCCTTTTTTTTTTTTTTTTCCTGTTTTCCCTTTTTTTTTCCTTTTTTTTTTTTTCCTTTTTTTCCTGTTCATTTCTGACTGCATATATTCTTGATCCACCTGCACTTCATAAAATAAACAGGCAAACTAAAATGCCTCCAGATGAGTCATTTAAGGAGAGCAGACGTGTCAGTATTCACCAGCCAGGGGATCCCCAACCCAGGATTATTTTCCTTTCAATGTGCCCAGGTCAGTAGCCTCTATTGGATGGCTTTGTGGTTTGATCTACTTCTGAATAAATTGAAGCAAAATATCTCTGCAAAAATCTCTAGCATGGGATTCACATAATTTGTGTGTCCCATCCCACATCTCTGTCCCCCCACTGAACTATTATCTTCTGGCAATCCTTAGTTTCAAAAACGAGTCTTCATGAAAAGGAAATATCAACTTTCTCTATTACTCACTGGTAAACTCACACCTTAGTCTTTCACCACCTTCTCTGTCCTTAAAACTGCCCTGTTTTATGCCAAGCCTTTTTGCTGTAAGGAAAAATCAGCTGCCTGCTAGCAAACATCAGAGACCAGTGGGCAGTTTTCTGACTGTCCAAATTCCTTTAAATCATTTATTTATTCACTCATGCGTTTTTTTTTTCTTTTGGCCAGAAAATGTGTATCAGTGAGGGTTCCTTGATGGGACCGGGCAGCCAGAAAGGTACCAGATGGAAAGGTTGGCAGAGATGGTGGTCACGAGAGAGGGAGCTTGAGTCTGTGAGGTTTTTATTTTAAGAGAAGGTGCTAGGGGTAGAGCTGAAGGGTTAAAGGCTGGCATGGGTCTGGTGAGGAGATGAATAAAAGGACCTTTCTTCTCCTTGTGTGTGCACTGCAGAGGAAAGCAGCAAAAGGTAGCTGGGGTGATAGCAGCAGACTGGGAGGATGCTCAGCTTCCCTGGGCAGGGCTGGGCTGTGCCTGGCACCATGGAAGGGACAGCAGGCTCTGAGGGGCTGGAAGGCCACCTGCACCCACAGAGCTCATCCTGCCCTGCAGGGGATGTGGCTCCAAGAGGCATCAGGAAGTGTCTGAAGGGACCGTGGTAAAGAGGCTTAGTTTTTGACAGGTGAGGGCACAACAGTCCCAGGTGAAGTGACACCAGATAAATTACTGTCATTTTCATCTGTATCTCTGCCACAGAGTTTTGTGAAGGAAGATTTCCTGGCACAAAGGGAGGAATTGGACTGTTGCTGGGGACTGCAGCCAGAAGAGGACATCAGTAAAAGAAAGTCCATTTTTAAAATAAGTTTACAGAAGACAAACAACCATGTGAAAGCAAATCTCCTGGCACATCAAATTAAAGAGTTCTGCTCAGCTGAGATGGTACAGAGATGTTTAAAACTTTTGGCCTGAGAGCTTATAAAATGGCTTAAAGTCGTGTCTTTGTTTTCACTTTGAACATCCCAATTTAGTGCTGAGTGAAAGAACAGCTGGGGAGCAAGCAGGCTGAAAATGAGGCTGTGTGGCAGAGATGCTGCTTTGAAGGTGTGTGGCCTTTCACCACCACACAGCTTTATTATCTGAGGCTTGCCACATTTTTAACCTGATAAAATGAACTAGGGAAAAGAAAATGTGCTAAGGGAAAATGTTACATCTGTCTGCAGCTGAAGCTGAGTCTCCAGTTCAGGTTACAGACTGAAGTAAGGTTCATAAGACTTGTTGGAATGTTTCAGTAACTGTGGTCAAGGTTATGGTTGCATTTATGGCTGGCAGTGTGGAATAACCTACCAGAAAAATTTTCTGTCCTGAAGAACACACAATCTGAGATCATCCTGGGGGCATCACACAGCACCTACAGGATGGACAAGGGATTAGACCCAGCCAGCACGGGGTTAGGAAGGGCAGGTCCTGTCTGACCAACCTGATCTCCTTTTATAATCGGGTGACCCGCCTGGTGGATGAGGGGAAGGCTGTGGATGGAGTCTACCTGGACTTCAGCAAGGCCTTTGACACCGTCTCCCATAGCATTCTCCTGGAAAAGCTGTCAGCCCAGGGCTCAGACAGGAGCACTCTGTGCTGGGTTAGGAACTGCTGGAGGGCCCCAGAGAGTGGTGCTGAACGGGGCTGCCTCAAAATGGCGGCTGGTCACCAGTGGTGTCCCCCAGGGATCAGTGCTGGGCCCGGTTCTGTTCAATATCTTTATTGATGATTTAGATGAGGGGATTGAGTCCATCATCAGCAGATTTGCAGATGACACTAAGCTGGGGGCGAGTGTGGATCAGCTGGAAGGCAGGAGGGCTCTGCAGAGGGACCTGGACAGACTGGAGAGTTGGGCTGATTCCAACGGGATGAGGTTCAACACAGCCAAATGCCGGGTCCTGCACTTTGGCCACAACAACCCCATGGGGAGCTCCAGGCTGGGCACAGAGTGGCAGAAAGGGACCTGGGAGTCTGGATTGACAGGAAGCTGAACATGAGCCAGCAGTGTGCCCAGGTGGCCAAGAAGGCCAATGGCATCCTGGGCTGTATCAGGAGCAGCGTGGCCAGCAGGTCCAGGGAAGGGATTCTGCCCCTGTACTCAGCCCTGGTGAGGCCACAGCTTGAGTCCTGTGTCCAGTTCTGGGCCCCTCAGCTCAGGAAGGAGATTGAGGTGCTGGAGCAGGTCCAGAGAAGAGCAAGGAGGCTGTGAAGGGATCCAGCACAAGTTCCCATGAGGTGAGGCTGAGGGAGCTGGGGGTGTTCAGCCTGGAGAAGAGGAGGCTCAGGGGAGACCTCATCACTCTCTACAACTCCCTGAAAGGAGGTTGGAGCCAGGGGGGGTTGGGCTCTTTTCCCAGGCAACTCTCAGCAAGACAAGAGGGCACAAGAGGTCTCAAGTTGTGCCAGGGGAGGTTTAGGTTGGAGATTAGAAAGAATTTCTTTACAGAGAGGGTGATCAGGCATTGGAATGGGCTGCCCAGGGAAGTAGTGGATTTTCCATCCCTGGAGATATTTAAAAGGGACTGGATGTGGCACTCAGTGCCATGGGCTGGGAACCGCGGCAGTAGTGGATCAAGGGTTGAACTTGATGATCTCTGAGGTCCCTTCCAACCCAGCTGATTCTATGATTCTATGTTAGCTCAGAGTATAATATTAAAAGGAGCTACTCTCTCCCATGATAGTTGCTTAGGAAAGAAATGTATTGCCAGTTACTGTAACTACACCATGTAACCTCCAAAACAATTCCAGTCATCACCTCCAAATAATAGTTTGTGGATTTTTAATCTTTTATTTGACGGTTCACATGGTTCACAATCTCTCAAATGAGAATTGTGTCTCCATTTGAGATTTCTATCTAAAGCAATAAATCATCCTGCTTTTTTCTGCTTACTTTATGTTGGTGTAAAGCTAATGGTACATGCAATTGACTGCTCTCAGACCTTAGTATATCCTGTATATTTCTGTCCCTTGCAATGAGTCTGAACTGAAAAGATTTTAAGATGATGCTGGTGATGAGGGTCTCACACCTTAGGCAGTTATCTTTAGACCTAAATTTTTGTTTGAATAGCACAAAATTTTATACTTACAACCATGGCATTCCATACTTAAGGTCTGCTTATATTTAGGAAACTTTAAAAGTTCACTTACTTTCATTACGTCCCATGCTGGTTTGGGTACCAAGATATTTCTGTTTAAACAGATGGAAAAAATTACTAGTGGAAAAAAAGATGGATCAGACATCTTTCTGTGTTCTCACAGCACAAGGATGAGGGGGCTGAGAATACAGGAAAGGAGATTTGGGTTGATCTTCTGAAAATCTTTCAAAGTAAGCACCGGGATAGAAGTCCGGAGAAGTGGTCACATCTGCACCAAAGAGGATTAAAAACTCCTCAGACACATTTTATAAGTGGGAGCTAAATTGAGTGGATCTTGCTTGAGGATGGAAGGGTGGCCTCTGTTTTCAGTGATTCCCAAGCGCCAGGTGAAAAAGCGGTGGGTCTTACACCAGTGACTATTGTTCTGCCTGGATTTAACTCTCCCTGTCCAGGCAGGATTAAAGTTCTGGAAGCCACAAAAAATAATTCTGTATTTGTGTGAGGACACTTGTTTGGGAACACAAAATAATTGCAAAGTTAAGAGTTAAGTGGAAAGATCTATGGTCTAAAGGGGAGTAAGCTTCTGGCAAACAAAAATAGTCAAATTTAGCAAAGCAGAAGAGAATAAATCAGTGATTGCTCTATAGCTGAACCTTAAGCAGTTGTGAACAGAAATTTTAGAATCTCCTTCCCAAATAAGAAAAGAAATGCTTGTACAAAAAAATATCCCCTGGATATTTGAGAGGAACAAATCATATTATTTCTTCCCTTGATTCTTGGTGCTGAAAGCTCTGCCTTTTCTCTTTAATAGATTACTCTGCTTGATGAAGGGTTTTGAACCTTCTAAGTGGTCAGGTGTCAGAGATCTATAGGCAGCTGGTGTTTGTTTAGTAAACGATGTTCCTGTTACTGTAGGAAAAGAGAGGTCTCACTGGGCTATAAATACATACTGTTCCTATGCATCATAACTCCCTCCAAAGCTGCGTTTCAGATCTTTGGTTCTTTGCTCTCCAGTTTATTTCTTTTTCATTACGTTTCTCCCTCCCTCTGTCTGACCAGGTTATTACACTGAAACAGGACCAAACCAAGTAATTACTGTAATAACCCTTTCAGAAGCAGAATTTTCCTTATGCAAGAATTATCATTGCAATCTTAACCACCACTTGCAAACCACTGATGTTCCCATGTTACTTGAATAAGGTGACAGATGACAATAAACATGTATTTAGTGGATATCAGTACCACAAAATCCTCCTATCTATCTGCCTGATAAATTGTGACATGAAAGCAGAGGACCTTAATCTATTATCTGAAGTTGATTGCATCTCTGCATTTGTGGAGGGTTAAAAAGGAACTCTGATTATTAAAGAGTGCATGGGGTTTTATGATCAGATGGGTGGCTAGAAGAGAACTTAAAAAGCATGACTGCTCTTGGTCTGTTTCACCTACTTGTACTGGTATGGTGGTTGGTCTTGTAGAGGAATTTTAGGTAATTTACAGGATCAGCAGAGCCTCACCAGGATCCCAAAGCTCACCAGACATCGTGTTGAATATCTAAAGCTGTAATGTCAGAGGGAAAAAGTTGCTTTTGGGAACAATTTTTGTAGTACTGTATTTCCTATATAAAAGTTCATGGCCTGCTGATAGAACTTAAAAAATATCTTGTCTTGGGGTGTCTTGATCATTTCATTTCGGGTTCTGTTTGGGACTCTATTATGTAGAGGTGGGAGTTTGGTGCTCAGCTTGGGAAGTCCACAAGTGGGAATTCTGCATTAATCAGCAGCTAACCTCTCCTTGCCTTGGGTACTCTATAGTCATTAGTACCTTATGCCAACTGGGTTGTCTCCTCTATTTTGCCTTGTCTGTAACCCAAAGCTTCCAGTCTGGTCCACTGAAGTGTCAGTGCTGTCAAATTGAGACTAGAAGTTCTTGGGATACACCTGATGTACTGGTGCTGGATAGTACCTCAGAGTCAAATCCCTCCCAAATTTTAAATAGGAATCTAGGAGGAAAGTGTATTTGAAAGAAGAAAGAAAAAAAAGTAAATACTTTGAACCTTGGAGAGATTCATCAAAACTCTGAGCCCAGGCTTTCCAAATAAGCAGTCTCTGCCCTTAACTCTTTACTCAGGTAATATGAACATCTTATATTTCACTTCTGGTGAACAACTGGCAAAAAGCCCAGGAACACAGAGCCTTGAAGTGGCCTCCAGTTAGCATCCCAGCGTCTCCAGATCTGGGAGAGGGAATTAAGCATCCCATAGGCACACTTTGTGGCCAGGGTTGCATTTGAGTGTGACTTAACAAATGTGCTTATGATTTAAAAATGTAATTCAGATTCAGAGTTGCATTGAGTTGCTCAAGGAAGTCTTCCTCTGCTAGACAGAGAATTATGGTTTTGCTCCTCACCAAAGTCATGAGGAGAGGAAAGAGTGACATTTCAGGTTTTCTGATACTCTTCTGAAAGAACAGTCATTTGTTCAGTATGGAGGAGAAGCACAACCTCCTTTTATTATTATTTTTTTCCCTTCAAGCATATCTGTTAGAATTAGAATTGCAATAAAACTGTCTTGGTAATGATGCAAATGAGTGAAATTGTGTATCTCCTTCAACAATCTTTTGCTCTTAGTTTCTTTTCAGCTGTCAGGCTGCTGCTTTTTAAGTCTCCACTTCCCTTGAAACAACATCTTATTGGAAAAAGATATTTTATCACCTTTTCTTGTCTTAATTTTCCATTCTCCTCAGTGGTACTCCAAAAAAGAATCTTTGAGGGATCTGAATAATTGAAATCTTCAGGGTACGAATTGTTAATTTTCCACTAAATATGAAACCCATCATGCTGAATTGTGAGTACAGCAGGATACACTTAGCAGGTGAATGGAAATTAAAATAGAAAGACACTGATTGAAAGGAGAGGGGGAAAAAAAATCATGAAAGTGACATTTCCTCAGCTCATCCAAAATATACAAAACTATTTGAACTGCTTTCATAACAGATACCATACAAAGAGACCCAATTTATTTTATCTTCATGCTGCTATATGATCTATATAATTCTTTTTGTCACCAAAGTGTCTGAGGTACATTATATTATTCATACAGACTTTACTCTTTGGAAAAAAAATCACATTTAATCTCTTTTTATCTATGGATTGATATAATGTCTTCTAACTTGGTATACTGAAGAGCTGAAGTGTTTTTGCAAGAGGTCACTGTAACCTTAAAATTCACATGAGGGTAATGCAGGAAATTCTAACAGCAAATGAAGCCCTAATTCCTTGCTTAGTTTCAGGGAGCCAGATCCCTTTCTGCAGTTCTTTGAGCCAGATCCACTTTTGCTTTCCACTGCTGGAAACCAGAAACTGTTTTATGGTTCAGCAAAGAAGGAGAAGTAGCCAGGATGGTCAAAAGAAAGTGCTGGTTCAACTGAGCAGTAGGAAGTGGCAGAAATTTTATGAAACTTCTATGCAGGGATGCTGGGTAGGGTTCTGGGATTAGGTACCTTGTTTTCTTTGCAAGGCTAGAGACAGGGAAATCTCTTCACTGTTGATCTTCACTCCAGGCTGTAGTGAAGGTTATGGGCTGCTCAGTATGCCTGAGCTGAATCTATTTATCTACAAGGATGTTGAACAAGGAAAATGATAATCTGATGGAGTTTGGTTATGGCAACAAAAATTAGAATAATTGACAGGTTAGCAGTTAGAGACAGAAATTTGTTCTCCAGAAACATCCAAGAGGGAGGGTGGATGGGTAGATTGATTTCATAATTAAACATGAAACTGCCTCATTTTCTAGTTTCTTTGACAGCTGAGGAGCCAGCCCAAGTGTGATGAATGGTTTTCTCCAGTTACAAGGTTTTCAGAAAGTGCTTGTGAAGTTTCAGGCAATCTTGGGCTGAATTCAGCTCATTACAGGGGTCTAGATAAATCTGGATGAGTGTGTGATTTATGCAGCTAGTATAAAGTCAGCAAATTGCACAATAGTTTGGGGTTTTTTTCTACTTATGGGCTAACACAGAGAAGAGCCACAGCCAAATACAGCCAGTTTTGCCGTGGACTCTAAATGCTGACTTCACTATGTGGACCTTTGCTATTTTTTTAATCCTCTAAGACCAAACATTTGGCAGTTTACGTTTGTTTTTTCATCTGAATATAAATCAAAGCATAAATCTTCTTCAAAATGAAAGTGGGAAAATTAATCTTGCATTATTCTCTGTATTGAGCTGCTGAATCTGGAGAAAAACCTGTGATCAGTTCACCTTTGGGAGAAACCCCATAGGGTACCTACCTGTGGTCATTTGCCATGCTGTGGGTAGGAGAACCATCTGGATCTGCATGTGGAGGTGGAAAAATGCAGCTTGTTCTCCAGTTTGCTGCCCAAGTAACCTTGTCTAGCCTTTCTTTTGGGCTCGTTTTTGAAGATAGCAGCATCTGCTCCTGTCCAGCCTGATGTCAACCACATAATAATTGTGGTTTTGTTACAATATGGGTAGGAAGACTATAGGAATATAGAACAGAGAGCCTGCCCTATAGTACAGGTTGGTTTGTTCTGTTTTTTTTTTCTTTTTTAACAAATGTTCATTTATCAAGCTGCTGAGCAAAACCCTGCTATTTCTTCCTGTGTGTCTGCTATGACTTAGAAAACACCTTTAAAGGTATAAACAGACTTGAAACCCCAAAGGATTTAAACACAGACAGGAAGCACATGAAAGTGTTTAGAAAGATTAGTTAGTGCCAACCTTATTGTGTTTTTACTGATTCTAGAAAACACCTCAAAGTAGGGATTTAAAAATGCTACCTGTATTCCTCTTCGAATTTATCTTTGCATGGTCTGCACATTGCAAGGGGGCTTATTTTGAAATACTGGATTTAGGTAGTGCATCTCTTTTTCCTTATTTTAAGTAATTTTCTTGGCAGTGACTGTACTTAACGTTAGTGCCTAAATTAACAGGCAGAATGGATGTCATCTGCCCTCATCTTTTTAGCAAAGGGTAACTGTAAAGTTAAAATAATTGTGTTGGTCTGAAGCTGACATCAGAGGCATATACCTGCAAAAAGTATCTTTGTGTTTCTTTTAATAGATACAATATTTTTATGGTTTTGCTCACGATACACATATATGCTACTCCTTGAAGACTCACACCTACTTTTTGTGTCCTCTGGTGAGCTTGTTTATGATGTAAGTACAAAGGAAAAAGCTAGGTCTGTTCTTCTTTGAGGCTACAACTTTGATCAGATGATACTGAATTGTACCTTACTTTATTTAATGGTTCTAACTAGAACAAAAGTCAGGAAAATTGAGAACAGCAGGGAGGGCTTTTTTATTCAGAGGTAGATTATCTTTAATCCTCTTCCCTTCCTTGCTCCTGTTGCAATATGCATGTGAGCATCAATGTGAGCACGACTACTTGTACAGTTTAAGTTTTTCTTGCACTCCCTGAGAGCTTGAAGCATAAATCTTGTTTTTCTAATGAAGGCATTTAAAGCACAAAGTTATGAAAATACTCTCTCTATTTCTGTGTTGGGTATGTCACTGGCAGTAGGAAGCATTTATCTTTTCTGTCACTTAAGTTCCCTTGCTGAAGTCACTGGGGACAGCAGCATTTGGTTTTCTTGAAATTTTCAATAAAGGACAGGAGAGTCAAATAATGTCTTTTTCTCTGCTAGGCTTTCCCTGGCATAGCTCAACCAAAGGTGTCTTGCAGGGACAATTACACCACACCATTTCCTGAGTTTCAGTGGATGTTATTGCATCATTTGTCCCCATCCTGACAAATCACATTATTCCTGTGGCTGTGGATCATTAGTGGGCCCTGGGGAGCCAGGAGGGGATTGCAACTGGCTGCTTGTCCCCAGGGGAGGAGGAAAGGGGGTGGCTTTGTGTGTGCAAAATGAGCCCATCTGGGTGCTCTCCTGTATATTTGAGCTGCCAGCTACTTAGTGCTCAGTGTCCCTGATTTGTACCTGATTCCCCCTTCCCTGCCTGGGGCTTGTCTCTCTCTCAGCTTCCCAGTGCTGCACCCACTGCCTTCCTCCACCTCATTCCACCAGGGAATGGGGGCTTTTCCCTGTGCTTCTCTCTGCCCAAGCATTTGGCAATAGGGGTTGCTTAAACATCAGCAATGCCTGGAAATGAATACATTTTCCTGAAATATCCCTTTTCTTTTTGCCTTTTGGGGGTTGTTTCAGGTTGGTTTTTTTTTTCTGCTTGCTGCCTGGTTTAGTTTCAGGCTTTGGCTTCTCTGGCAGAAGCAGAGCATATATCATGGTCTAGCTGAAGTTTTGAGGTCTGTGCAGCAAAAAATGCCCAGGCTTTTCAGCCTGATGTTAAGGTGTTGGGCACTGTCTGTGTGAGCCATGGCAGGGGACACTTGGGGCCACTCATTACATTGAATAGTACTGTGAAGGACAACAGTTCTCTTTTTGAGATACTAATATAAGGGGGGCAGGAAAGTTATAAGAGATCAATAATTGAAGCCTTATCTTGACTTGAAATTCCTCCCATTTTCAGTTCCTGATCCCAAAGCTGCAAAATCCCCAAAGGAGGCCAGTTTGTAATTCTCACCCAGTCTTTATGTAACCAGCTGTGTTTTATGTATTCCAGAGATGATGCAAGTCTTCAGGTCTCTTCCTTAAGCCTTATTAATTCTTTTTTTCTTCTTAATAGTGATGTTCACAATTCACTTTTTGACAGACAGAAATGATGACACATTATATATTTCCTGATGACACATTATATTATTTCCTTCTATGTATTATTTCTGTTAACCTAAATAGCCTGCCTGGAGAGAGATGGAAGGGAATGCTTGTACTTTGAGAGGCAAACATAAATGAGTCTCTGGTTTTGTCTCAGATTGCTTTAAAAACACTGAAAAGAGGTAATATTTAATCACTTGTAAGGTCCTTGTAAGGCCCATTCAGTTTGCTTCCTCTCCCTAGAAATCTGTAGCTCAGATACAGCATGGTACTCCCTTCAAGAGTGTCACCCTCATATGGCACTGTACCTTGATGAAAATACACTTTGGTTATTTAAATAGTCTGATTTAACCAGTTAAGCATCTCAACTTGTCAGCACAGCCATATTGGTAATTGTTACCATTGAAAAATAGATGCTTTGCTCTCTCAGTGAGGCACAAAATTGCTTTGATGTTCTTGCTCTCTAGGAATGTTTAGATTTGTTGAGATTTGTAGCATTTCCATTTGCTGTGGACCAGATGCACATGCTAACTCACCAATCTTGCCCAAATTTTGGCTGTTAGAATTTATACAGAGTCTAGGTGGAAGCACGTGTATCACAGTGGTTAAAGAGTTAATGCCCAGCAAGTTTTGTTCCTGCAGTTCTCTTTCTACCTTTGCTGTAGACAACGAATTATTTAGTACAGGTGCTTTGCTGGGAATCTCAGCACCTTGCAGTAATGATCACTGCAGATAATCAGCCTCTGTCTACAACAGAAAAAATACTGCAATTGGATAATGTAGTTTATCTTCACTGGGTTGGCATCACTGCACAGCCAGCCAACAGGACAGTTTTAAGCACCACCTTGAACTGTAAAATCAGCAAGATGCTGTGGTGCTTGGTAGGGCAGTGGCTGTCAGCCATCTGCTGAGGCTACAGTCCCCACTGCAACCAACAGCACAGGCACTGCATTCCTAAAATACTCCTTCCATGGGTACCAATCCTCCATTTCTGGCTGTCTATTTACCTGCGAAGTTTGTCTGTGCATGGAAGGAGGAGTGCTGGCTTCAGTGGCAATGCTCAGCTCTCCTGAGCTCTTTTGCTAAGCAAAGCCTGGTGCTTAATCTTAGCATGCCTGAAAAGAAATGCTGTGCTCTCAACACTGGGTTTTAAATATCATTTGTTGAGGAAAAGCGCACCATTTAAAGATACTGCTTTTATAAAGGTGCCACATTACACTCAAAATGTCAGCCTTTAATTTGCTTGGGTGGTTCCTAGGCAGGTGTAGCTGGATACAGCTAAACTTAAGAAGCTCTAATCAGGTCTAAGATTTGGGATTGCACCTTGCTGGCATCCCAGATCTTCATTGCAGTAAGACCTGAATGCATGGGAGGACAGCCCCCAGGCAAGCTGCAAGAGGTGTAACCCAGCATCATTTACTGGGTCCTCCTGGAAACTCCTGTGCAGGTAGAGATGAAGCATCCCTGAGCTGCCACTGCATTGCAGCCCCATGACAGGAGAGGATAAAAGGGGTTAGAAGGATGTCATTTGAAGCATGAGCAGCATTTAGCTTGATATCCTCTTTTTTTTTTCAGATCAAAGTCACGTAATAGTTGAAAATTAATTCATCCTAGCAAGTGCATTTAGGAGCCATCTACAGTGAGTTTCACAGCAGAGTCCTTCTGAAGGTTTGGTCCCTCACTGCAGCCCTTCCTTTCAGAACTCCACTTTTTGGCTTTGGGCACTAATTACCAGCTTTATCAAGAGATCTGTTCTCAAAAGCCCCTCTCAGAATGTCTGTGTCTCCTGGCATCACTAGTGTCACCAAATGTGACATTAAGCAAATTACAAAGACCTAAAGATCTGGCAAATTCTAGCCTTGAGTAAGAAACAGTACCTACCTGCTTCAAGGTTGAGAGACATGAAAAATCCCTGTTAGTGCTAAAGTATTATTGGAATTAGGTCATGATCAAGTGTCTTTTCCTAAGGATAAGGGTGTGATATTTAATGAAAGACATGGGAATCTGCATGAGCCTGAAGCTGTACTAGCTTTTAAAATATTATTTGTCCCTGCCCCCTTTTCTCTAAGGGTCTCCTGGGTCTGTCTGTACTTCAATGAAGACTGTTTTCATTGTCTAATTCAGATTTATTATAACATATGGTGGTGGTGAGCATTGCATTTTGTGAATTAAATTCCAGAAACATTAATAACGCAGCTTTGTTTAAACTGAAGGATTTCTTCCAATGAGTCCTATTTATTATGTGCATTGGTAACAGAGGGGAATAAAAGTGGGGGAAAAAAAGTGCAAAAAATTAACATTCTGCTTTGGTTCATTGAATATGTCTCGAAAGTTTCCTGTCTCATCATCTCTCTTTTAATAAAAAATCTTGCTGCTTGAAAAAAAGATATTCAATACGTAAAGTAGAACAAAACCAGAGTATTTTCCCCAAAATTATCAAGTCTTGCAAACCCCAGTGGATACATGAGTTGTAAGAGAGAGCATCCCAAATTACATTAGATACCTGTGTTTAGGCAACTGATTTAATCCCTTTGTATGGTGATGGCAGTATAATTAATTCGTATAATGTAATAAAATATGCATAAGTAACTCATACTGTAATGAAAAGTGACATTCTTATTGTCTAGTGTTAGTAGAAAGACCTAGTACTGAAAAAGACTTCAAGGTTTCCTAGAATGTGCTCACACATATGCAGATTATATAAAAATCTTTTTAACTTCTTACTGCATTGGGCATATCATCAAAAGGTGAAGTTGTATTACAAAATACATGATTGACCTCAGCACTGTTAAAGATGGATCTTCATCCTAAGTTCTGTTTGAAAGCTTATAGTACAAAGTAAAATTTACTCACAGGTAAAGAAGTTCTAAAGGGGCACTTCACAGGGGCCATGAGGATTGTGAAGATTTGTATAGCCAAAGGGAAGTAACAAACTGATGCTAAAGCAAGAAGCCACAGAAATCAGTAAGTCCCTCAAGATTAGGGAGCAATCAAACAAAATTAGAGTGTTGCACAGGGGCTCCTCCAGATTTTCTTTTCTTTGGTCTTTGTTACAGAGAATAATGAATAAATTTGGAGTGGAGGAATTCCAGAAAGTAAAGGTGCAGGGCTCCCTTTGACACTTGTTTCTGGAAAAAAAAAAAAACAAAACCAAAACCTATATATATGTGTATTTGTGTGTGTGTGAGATGGAAGAAATCAGGAAATTAAATTTCAAGAAATCATTGTGACCAGATGGCATTTATCTGAGCTTTCCAAAATTGCAGCAGTAGAGTTACTATAAAAATATGTATATATTATAACTGAAAAGAGCCTCATCTATTTCATGAGAACTGTTGTAAACTGAAAAGACTTTTCTAAAGGAAGAAATGGTATTGGCAGGAATGATATTGTGGCCAGTGAATTTAATCTCTCCAGTAGGAAAATAGATGTATAATGTTTTAATAAATTAACATCCTATTACTTTTGATGTCCTACAGTCTTTGACAGGCTTAACAAAAATATTTAAAACAACGCAGAAAAAAAACTGTGTTATTAGAACATAGACATAACTAATTGTTTTTTCTCAAATGTCTTGTTATAAAGTACTTTTTACAAAGCCTGTTAATGAAATTTGTTAACTAGAGGGTGACAGTCAAGTCAGATCTGCTCAGAGATTAAGAGAGAGAATTCGGTTACTTAGATTAGAGACAGGAAAAAAGAACACAAGGAGTGTTACGTATGCCTCAACACAGAAAAAAGGTTGTTGTTAAACATATTTAACGAGGGGAAGGAAAGAGGTGACTGTTGGCACAACAGGAACTCCTCTGTGCAGCCATACAGGGTACTGAAAATTGGTCAGAAAGCCAGAAACTTGGCCAATGTAATTCCAGATAGGTGGGTGCATACTGGGAAACAACTTGGCAAGCTCTCAGAAAAATTTTGGGTTAACTCAAGCTACCCTTAGAGAAGATAAAGGGATGGGAGGCAAAAAACTGTACTCTCTGCATCAGACAACACCTGAGTCCTTCTAGAATAAATTCAGCTGCATGGCTGGAGGGAAGGAGACACAGAATCATGTATGAAGGGGGTGTCTGAGGTGAGTGCTGCTCACAGCAGCATCAAACAAGCCATGTCTCCCTTTTCTTTGTCCCGGTAGTAATGGTACCCAGGCCTGTGTCTCTTACAGACCCTTATCTTTGTGCAGGCATCCAGGCAGCTTGCCTTATCCGTAGCAATGCAGATGTATAATGAGCATAATTAACCTTACAAAGCCAAGCAGCATTAAAGATAGATGACTAAATACACCTGTGTGGCAGTGAAGGATCATGAATGGAATACCAGAATGTTGCACTTGGTTAAGGAGGAGGAAAAGTTGTCTATTCTACATTTTAGACTTTATTAAGGGATTAACTTTTACTCATTTTTTAATAACAAACAAACAAACAAGAAGTAAAAGCAGAGAAAAGAGGGAGGGAAGGCTCACCAGAGGTTAGAGGAACAGTAAAGAGACGTGAGAAAAGAGATTTGGCAATGAAAACTCAAAAAAGTGCCATGAAATCAATTTTTCACCCTTCCCATAGACAGGCTGTAGCTAATTATTTGGGGAATGTTTCTGAAGGAGGCGCTTCCTACAAACCCCAAACTAACTGATCTTCAAAGTATGTGATAGGGGAAATGTCTACTTTGTCTTCGCTGCTCAGAGTAGCAATAAAGGGCTATTCATACTTTTTTCACTTCCAGCCAGAAGGCTGCATCACTGACGTTCTGAAGCCCATCTTTGCAAAGAAAATACCTAGGGACTGCTTTCTAAACACAAGCTGAGATCTGCTTTCCTCCATGGGATCAGAAGGCTGGACTTTTCACAAAAGATTTATGGGCATCTCTTCCAAATTCTCAGTATTCAGCTTGAATATGAAGTCTGTCTGTTTAAGAATTGGATTTATATAGTGCAGGGGGGATAAAGTATTAGCTTCTGGTATTTGCCAAGAATTTTGTACAAGAGCATCCTAACGGAGTCAGAAGGAAAGTTTCCATGCATGACATTCAAAGCTTATCTCTAAAAACAAGTATCTTGCAGTTTGGAATTTCAGTTGAAGATGTGTTTTATTCCACAGCATTTGGAGAATCAGAGGGTCAGCAGAATGGGACTTTCTTCTTCTGTGTTAGGTTTTTTTTTCTAATTTGACAAAGGCCAGCTTCTCCTCAGAGGCAAAGCCTGTCTTCCTCAGCTCTCTCGTTCCCTTGCAGAACATGCTGTTGGCAGAAGAACTCTCCTCTGAAGTCATTGCTACCAATTATGCAGTAAAAATAATTCCACTGAGAAAGTCTAGACCAAACTTTATCTCGTTAAGACAAAGCCCAGATGTTTTGTTTATGTGTGTTTAAAATCCAGTGCAATAAATTTTTCTGGATACTTAAAACTAGCAAGAGAAAGAGTATAGAAGGGTAACACTTCTGCTCTTTTGTTTTGAATTAACAACTGTGGCGTTATCATCTTAAGCTCTGCCAGGGGAGGCTTAGGTTGGATATTAGGAAGAAATTCTTTCCAGAGAGGGTGATCAGACATTGGAATGGGCTGCCCAGGGAGGGGGTGGATTCTCCATCCCTGGATGTTTTTAAAAAGAGACTGGTGTGGCACTCAGTGCCATGGGCTGGGAACCACAGGGGACTGGATTAAGGGTTGGACTTGATGCTCTCAGAGGTTCCTTCCAACCTGGCTGATTCTGTGATCTTATCTCCAAATATTGATCTAAAGATGGACATGGATTGTACACCTCTGTGGGTGTTAAGTTGTGGGAACAAAAGGAAAAAACTGTGCTGTGTAGGAGGTGCTATGAGAACCCTCTAAGAGAGAGCAAGTTGGAAATAAATCAAGGTGCTAGAAATGTGAGAAATAATGTAAAACTTTTCACTTTGTTATTTTTAGGGTAGGGGAGAAATAGATTTTCTTTCAGGTCTTTGGCAGGAGAGCATTTCTGTCTGTGATCAACAGTGGGAAAGACCCTGTCCCAGTTAGCCAGGCTGGCTGAAAGCCTGGGTGAGAGAGGTTGGTTATGGCCACAGATAGCTTTTTCTCAATTTACAGATACTCAGTAATACAGATTTCTCTCCCTGCTCTCTATAAGTGAGTTCACAGGTAATCGAGAATAGCATTTTACAGAGGAAGAGAGAAAAAAACCTGCATATAGACAATTCTCTTTGGAAAATTGTAGCCCAGGGCTGTAATAAAGATACCAATTTCATGAAACAGAAATGGGTATGGTCACGCTGAGTTATGGAGTAAGGAGAGTCAAGACAATTAATAGTGAAATTGCTCTTAAATATAAATGAGAGTTTAGGATAATGTTTTTGATAATAATGCTTTTGTAATAGCACAATAAAGTAATCCACACTCCTCGCCTTGCACAGAAGAGCTTATTTAAATGTCCTCTATTCCCCCAAGACCGGGCCTGGATATTCGATGTACACCATAATGTTGGTCATTATTTCCTGAGCACATCAACAAAGTTTGACTTCATTTATCCTAAGTGCTGATTTTAGCTGGGGGCTCTGCAGGCTCTGTGTTGCATTGGCAGGACTGCAGCTATAATGCAGCATGGGAGGTGAGACATAAATGGTGTTGCTGCTCAAGTTTCTGCATCCCTTGGCAGGACGGGGCAAAGGAGCCTGGGGCTATGTGCTGGTGGGACCTTGGCTGATCTATTGTGAGCAGTGTTCTTGCCAGAAACTGGAGGGAAGAGCTGCTTATGAGGGTCTGTTTGTAAGGCAATTTTTTTCAGTCTCGCATTTTGAGTAATCCAGGAAGATTTTTAAATGCATCTCTTGGAAATTAGGCACTGGAAGATTGCACGTAGCTGCAGCTCAGGAGATGGCACAGAATTGGTCCCTTATCTCTTGATGTTGGCTTCACAAAAGAGCACGACAGAAACTCTGGCCCCAATCTGTCTCCCAGTTGAGGGCCACTAGCAACCCAATCTCATGTCTGTGCTGCTTTATAGGGCATTGATTTTCTTTCCTAGAAGCAAATAAAGCTGTCACTAAAATCAAGGACAAAATCCCTGTTGATACCAGTGAAAGTGGAACCCAGCTTCTCTGAGCTGAGTGGGTTGCATAAGGAGGGAACTCTGGTCCAAAGAAAAAAACTTTTCAAGGCTTGGTTGCATTTGTCTTCACAGGCAATATGAAACAGGTATTATAAGCATCCCAGTTCCCTTAAGTGCTTTCTAGGGGAAACAGCAAATGCACCAAAGCTTGTTATTTCTCTGGCCTTCTAAAAGACTAAAAGGCTGATACTTGCTGATGCAGCAAAACAGTTCCCCTCTGTGCTTGGGCAGGAGCTTGGTTGTTTCCCAAAATGCTTTGATCCCATTTCCAGCCCTCCATGGGCTAGAAATTTGGGCCCAACTCACCTGTGTCACTCCCAGTCTGGTTGTGTCATCACTGGAATGAAGGAGAAACCACACGTCTTCCTTACACCAGCAGAATGTGCTCTTCTAAGGATGGGGTTAATTGGCTTTTAGGGCAGTGGGAGGGGAAGGAGGCAAAGTGTGACAGCTGTTGCATTACATGACATGTTGAATAAACCAGTTAGGAGACTGCAACCCCCCTGAATTAACCTTTTCTGCCTGCATTTCAAAGCTCAGTGGTGAGGTTAGGTTTGAAAAGGCTGATACGTTGGGGAAAGGGAGGTTAATGTCTATTATTTGAGTCAGCTAAGGAAAAAAAATAAGCTTTTCTTTCATGGTGACCTGAATTATTCTCTCCTACTCTAAATGAAATAACATCACCTGGGAGAAGAAAGAGGGGCAGTAAAATGAAGTAACAATTCATAAAATCCATTGCCACAGGATAAATAAGTTTTGAAGAATATCTAGCACTAGGCCAGCTTTGTAACATACAGAAGCCTTGTAGCTGAAAGCCATTAAGTCAATTAATACTGTACAATACATCAGAGTTACTTCACACTACCAGAAGGGCAGCTCAAGAGAACAATGCTCTGGTCCAGCTGATGTCAGACATCCCTTCCCAGGGCACTGTGCCAGGAGCACAGGGCAGGACCTAGATCCTGGCTGAACAGAACAGGTTCTGATGGTTTGCTGCTGCCTACTGTATAGGCTTTGTTGTTTGATGCCTCTCCCCTGGTGTTTGCCTTGTGCACATTTTTTTTGGCTTCTAGGCCATTAGAAATACCTTTTTGGCAGAAATCTGCACAACTGGTGCCTTATCAGGAGGTATCATTAGGGCTTGTCTTCTGAGTTGGGGTGTCATGCTGCTCTGTGTTTTGTGTTACCAGCTACCCCCAGGTTCTGCTGTTTTCTGGAAGAAATTCCTGGCTATCAGTTTACACTGAGGAGAGAAGGAAAACCAATGCCGCACGTGCATTGTGGAAAATTTAGTAATAAGTCAGTCCAGAGCTCCACTTGGCCTTGTCAAAGGGCAGACAGAGCCATAGGGGAGGGAGGTGGGATGGGGTGAGGTGTGGGTGTGGCAGGCTCAGTTTGAATGTTTGCCCTTTGAATTAATTCTGGTTGACCTACTTCAGCAATGATTGAAGAATTTTTTATTCGGTTTGCCCTGATCTATCCCCTGGTGAGCATGCACTTGTTATTTTTTAATGAAACCATTTTCACAGCCTGTTGTTTTAGGTGTTGCGAATGGAGGAGAGTGAGGGGTTTTTGGGGGGGGGTTGTATTCTATTTTTTGTTTCTTCAGGGTTCCCAGGGCCACACAGTTGCTTTTAACTGCATATGCACAGTGCATACCCCATTCCTCACTCTTGGCTCAGCAGGATTGCTTTCACAGCAGATAAAAATCATGTCAAGATATAACTGATGATTAAGAAAAGACCTGTCTTAGAGTAACCAAATATTTTTGCCTTTCCCTTATGAGTGATGTGCAAGTGGACTTGAGGAGCATATTGCTGTTGTTATTCAGGAGCATTGGCATTTGAGCCCTTAGATGCAGAATATTACAGGAGGGGATACACCAGAGTAACTGAAAAATAGCTATTGAATTATATTCTGTGCTTAGGTCAGACACAATGGACTTGCCTTGCTGGATGAGTTCACTGTTCCATTTTTTTCCTCCTCTTCTGCCATGGCACATACATGCAGGTTCTCCCAACAAGGCTGTTTCACTCCCAATGCAGAACCAAATGGTGGGATCCCAAGGTCTCTGTGTAAATGGGAGCTTAACTTCTGAAGAATTGCACTTATTCTCCACCACTCTGGAGCTTTTGTTCTGTGGTGAAAGAGGCTCCAGAGATGGCTTAGTGACTGTGCAGATCCAGGGCTTGATTGCATTTTGAAGGAATTGCTTTGGTTCTGAACCAGCAGGTTTGGTAAACAGCGACTTTTGGGTTTTTTCAGCTATCAAGAGCCAACTCATTCTTATTGAATCAAAAGACAACTGGTTTATCTTTCTTAAGTTACAAAAAGAAGGGTTTCCATGTGGCAGTCAAGAAAGTGATTTCTGGCTAGAAACCAAAGCCAAGTTTCTGGCTATGGAAGAAACATGAAAAATGTTGGTTCTAACCAACTGAAAGTTAAATTTTAAGATTTTTAAGTGAATGGTTCTTAGGCAACTGGCATTAATCACAGTTTCAAATATTGATAACTGGCTTAAAAATTAACCAAATGCTAGTAACCTTTTTCCAAGAAAGAAATAAAAAATGCCTCTAGAGAGGAATGACATAGTATTATTATTTGTTTTTATCCTATCACTGTGATCAGCTGCAGGAATTAAGGGACACATAAGGCAAAAAAAGACAAAACAATGAAACCTTGATCATAAACTAAGACATATAGCTTTATTCCTTCTTCTCAATGTAGCTTGCCAAGGACAGGTTTCATAATGGGATGCTATTATCATAATTTTAATCTTGTTTAAATTCAAAATTCTTCCTACAAGCCTCAAGGCCTGGAGGAAAGACCTTTAGTAAGTTATCTTAAGAAAGCAGATTGCCGATGAATCACTTCTTATAGTCTATAAAATCTTTTGTATTTTACAGAACAGCTGCCCATAATAAAACATAGAAAAGCTCTACTTTGAGTCCTTAAACTGAAATAAACATGACGTGGAAAATGCAGTTATGCAGAACACATTTAGAAAGGTGCCAGTGCCAGTTATAAGCTTTTCACATCTTTACTCCTAAAAAGTCTTAATGTAACAGGTTAGAAAATGATGCCATATTAAATAATAGCCAATTAAAACCCATGGGTGAGTATCAAAGTGCTTCAAGATCATCCACCAAACTTCTAGAAAAAAAAAAAATCATGACCTCTAATGAATTTTAGAGGCACTAAACATTCCTAAATGCAGGTTTTGTGAAATAACTTCAATAAGTAACTCTAAATTGCTTTCTCCTTCTGTTAGTATTTCTCATTATTATTTTCCCAGTACCATCTGATCTCAAATCTCAACTTTAGCTGTTACTTCCTTAAAAGAGTAATAAATTCTCTTTAAGAGGGGAAGGAAATTATCAGGAAAAAAGAACTGGTGATGTGGGGGGAAAAAAGGGGTTGTGTAAGGATGCATAGAATCTGGCCAGTGATGCAGACAGGTTTTTTGCCCTTGTGTGTGAAATGATATCCCTGAGGATGGTTCTGCCAGGAAAAATTGTCATCCTTAGGAAGAGGGGCTTAATAAGAGCAGCAACTGTGCTTGGGCTTTCAGATGGTTTTAGCTATCTATTCTTGATAAACACAACCAGAAAAACAGGGTTGAAGAGGTTATCGCTTCCAGTTGTGATTAGTCTCCCGTACTGATAAAGGAATTCAAGACTGTCAGTTTGGGGTTTTAAAGGTTTTATTACTCTTTTCTAAACACCATTGTGGTTGCTGAATTTTTTCTCTTCTAAACTTGGGAGATTTGGGGGAATGCTGCTTCTGTGCCTCTTCTCCAGCACCGTCCTTGTAGTGAGCTGATGCTTTGGTTGTGATTGCACTTTTCCCTTTGGTGTATATGAGGTAGTACTAAGCTGTCTTCACAGTAGTTTGGTTTTACTTTGTTAAATTCAAGCAATTAGTATATCCATTGGACATTTTTCTGACTTTCAAATTAGATATTTCAGATACGTGCCACCTTTTTTTCCTTCTAGCAGTTAAGCTGAATTTGCCCCACTTATTTAATAACATTGGTGACAAAAGCTGGCCAAATCTTTGATACCCTTTGGTGCTGTTAGCTCAGAGAGCATTCAAGGAGGAAGGGCAATATAGCTTAAGGCAGATAATCTCTCTTTTGTGCTGGGTACCTCAGCAAAGTCTGCACAGCTTCAAGTTGGTCAGGGCCATTTGAACAGGTGGCACTGGAGCAACACGAGCTGGAGAACCTGAGATGGCCTCGAAACTCTCCATAAACACCATTGGTGTTTAGAGATGGTCAAGGTGAAGGAGTTTATGGACATGGGAGTCATATGGAGATGGGAGTCTCTCCCCAACACCCCCCTGGCTGCAATGTTGTGCAACACAGGAGATGGCTCAGCAGACCAGGGTGTGATTTACACTCCCCTTGGCCCCATGAGGGGTGACAGTGTCAAGGTACCACATATTTATTGCTCCCAGGCATTCTAAAGGTCTGCGGTGTTAGAAAGACTGCAACCTTCCCTTATCAGGCCATGCCACATCTGTTTCAGTTTATTAGCTAAGTTCCTTCAAAACTGTGAGGCTTTAGTCTGCTGAAAATGAAGTTTGTGCTGTCAACAGCTGCCAGTGGAATGTGCTTTTTTTGGGCCATCTCATGCCTTTCTGCAGGACTTGATCAGCTTCCTAATTAAATTAAGAGGAACAGGAAAGGAGCTCATGTCAAAGGTGTTGCTTACTTCATTTCCAAATTCTGACGTTCCCATTAAAGACCTGGAGCAATTTTATTTTCCTTGTCTTGTTGTCTCCTGCCATCAACTCAAACTTCATCTTAGCTTTTGAAAAGCCACACATCAACTGAGGCAAGAGCTTGCTAATAGGGGTGCCCTAGTAGATGATCCACTAGCTGCAAAGGTGCCACCTTTTGGGGGATATTTTTAGTGGCTTTTGCTGATGGTTGGTGATGGATCACCAGGAAAAAGTAAAGCCACCAAGCTGCCTGGGGAGACTGTCAGCCCTGACAAAAAATTCTGTTGGGGTAGTAGCATATCTGCCTTGTATTTCTATTTGTATGTAGTTCAGTGTGCTAAAGATTCCTCCAGCTCAGTAGCTTGATTAAATTTGCCTTTTGCTGCTGTTTTGAAATTTATCAGCTCCCACGTTGATGCATCCTGAAGTGACAGGTTTAAAATATAGTGTTGTTCTCTTGTCCTCCTTTCCCAGATGCAAAATATTGCTCTCTTTTTGAACTCCAGTGAGTGCATCTCCGGAGTGAAATACTGAGCTCTCTTCACCCTCCCATCTGCAGATTGCTCCCCATATGTTACATTTTAATATGTAATTTAATAAGTAAAGGGAATTAATAGATTTTAAAAATGGGGATGAATTTTTAGTGTTTGTAGCAGGTGCCAGATGGAGGAGCAGTGGAGAGGAAAGACCTTTCTTTGTCACCAGAAGCCCTAAAACAGGAGTAGCAGCAGCACAAAGCTCCTCACATTAACTGTTAACATGTCTTAATCTCATTATTAACTGATCACTGCGTTTTTAATTGGGATTTGCTCTAGCCCCAGGTCAGACTGAATTTTTTGGCTCTTTGGCCCTCTGTGTGTCTGTCCATCATCCTGCCCCAAGCACAACAATCAGCTGGACACCAGGAGGAGAGGAAAGCAGTGAATCTGAGCAGGAGGGAGAAGCATGTGCTATTCTTGGGATGGGAAATGGTTTGTGGACTTGCTGGAAATGACAAAGGTGGAAGCCAGCAATTACAGAAGCCTTTCTTGGGTGGCTGTTGCTTTTTGTGAGTACAGAAAGGCAGCTGCAGATAAACAGAACCAGCACTTAGAGCACATCTATCTTCCAGTAATACATAGTCTGTGGTTTGCTGAGATTGCCAGAGTATTACACAGCAGAAGTCATCTTGAAACCTGGATTTATATAACTAATCCACTGAAATACTGTAATGAATAGTGCATTGAGCTTTTAATCAAGAAGTGGTCTTTATAGCTATAAAATCACTGTACAGTACTATTATGCAATATAATTGCACATTAAAACCAAAAAGCAACAAACAACCCAAAATAATCAGGAAAACAACACAATATTTAAGTACTAATGGCTTTTGCTATCTTGTTATTTTCCTTCTCAAAATCTGCTATTCACCAGGGTTTTTTTTTTCTCGGAGCATGATTTTAGGTAACATCACAGGTAGGACATAAAAACAGGTCACTGACAGTGTGTGCTCTGCATTGAAAAGTATCTGATTTTGCTTAAAGAATCCTGAATATTATTTTTGTGTCCACAGTAAAGTGAGGGAGGACTCTCGTGACGTTTGTTCAACTGCTGAACTGCCTTGTAATTGTTGTCAGGTTTCATGTATTTTTGATAGAAGTGAACCTTTGATCTTAGTCTGAGTTTTTACAAGAGATTGAGCTAATCCAGCTCGTAAAGTCAGGAAAACATGAACAAAATACAATAGATTAAAATACTGTTTGAGGGCATGCTAGGAAAGCCAAACTCCTTTATCACCTCAGTGCAGGGCACTGCCACCCAGAAGCTGTGACTGCAAGTATCTGTGCTTCATGTACAGGGCAAGACTGGAGCGAGGTCAGCTATAGATGAAGCCATTATGTCATTGGCACACCCTGGGTATTATTTTAAAATCTTTGATAGAGCTTTTTATACCTGCATGACAGGGTGAGATTTTTCATAGCTTTCTTGCCAAGCTTTCCAAACTTAGCTGTGAAAAAAAAGGGACAGAACAATGCAATTGGAGAGGATTTTTTTACTATTTAAATTTAATATTTGTTGTGGTTGAAAGCACTAAAAATCCAAGTTGGTAAGAAAGAGCTTGTAAGAAGCATTTTATTTAAATATATGAAGCTACTAAATGAACCAGCTAATGGAGGCAATGGAATTAATTAAATGGATGTGGTAAACATAACTGTATAGATAATAAAATTTCACATTTTTTATATGTAAGAAAATCTAACTTTTCACTTTAGGATGATTTACCTGCATCCACTGCTGCCTGACAATGGCTTCCACATGGCAGTGTTCTTGCTGCAGTGCCCCAGGACCTGCCTTGGGTAGCCACAGAAAGATGCCATATCCTGTTGAGGATAATACAAAAGGCATGTCAGTTGAGGTAGGGCTCCTAAATTAAAAAATAAAAAAATCAAAAAAAATGCTCAGTGGGTAATGAATATGTTTTCCTGCTTCGCAGCAGGTGAGGTTTAAATAACAGAGGTGCTTAAGCAATGATTAAGTGCAGAGACCACATCAGAGTTGGTTCTGCACTCCCTGGAGATGGATAAGCCATCTGGGGGTGTGGTTGCCCACTACCATCAGTAGAAGCCAGAAAGCCCAAGCATTTTTGGCCAAAGCCAGGAGCTTCTGAAAGTCCTGATACAGAGTGATGGACTCAGAGTTACAGCACACAGCAGGTGTAGTTTGCCCCCAGGGCACTGAGTTTCCCTGAAGTTTTCTCCTGCGTGCCTGACCTGCTCAGCTGTGACATGTGTGGTCCCCATTCCCAGACACATCCTCTCGCAGCTTAGAAAGCAGAACAGGCTCCTTAAACTGTAAAAATTGCTGCTTGGCTCCTAGGGAACCTCAGGCAAATCTTTGAATGCTGGCCAAGAGTGCAGTGAGCTGCAACTGCTAAGCTTGTCCCCCTGTATTGCCCACAGGCTTGGGGTCCCCAGCCTGGGATCTGGCTTATGTTTTTGGCCAATCTGTGCCCTTTGGTTGCTGCCTCTGATAAATACATTTAGCAAGTGAAAGGTGCTCCTTGTCTAAGTCATGGCATTACGTCCACACCCTTTATCTCCAAAGGAAGACAAAATAGTAGTGTTTTAAAGTTAAGTTCCTTTTTTTGTCTAATTGTCAGCCTACCTGCCAACCCAGCTTGGATGCTGCTACACAGTGTTGTAGAGCAGTTTTTCCGTGCACACTCTGCTCAGTGTTTATCTCCCATTATCATACCCTGCTGACAAGACAGGGAATAGACATCACAGTGAATATGTGACAGGCAATTCAAACAAGTGTGAGGATGCCCTTCCTAAGTTAATCAGCTTTTGATACCTGCATACTCACTGTACTAAGGGCTGGAAGACTGATGGCACAGTGTGGCCATAAATTGTTTCTTCTTCACGGGAAGTGTGGAGCAGCAGCTTCTTTGGGACAATGTTTGACAGGTACACTGTGAGCTGCAGGTCACCCCATGGGAGATGCTCACCCTGGGTTTTGCATACTGCCAAGCACTGATGAAGCAAGGGCTAAATAGGAGAATCATTTTCCAGTCAAACAGCAGCGTGGCTATTTATCCTGTTGTGCTCTCTGTCAAACCCAGAGGACATTTGCTTGGCTGATTATTCTTTATGCAGCAGGTGTTGCAGGCTTTTTCTTTTTCTTTTCCTTTTTCTGTTTCTTTTTTTTCTTTTTCTTTTTCTTTTTCTTTTTCCTTTTCCTTTTCCTTTTCCTTTTCCTTTTCTTTTTCCTTTTCCTTTTCCTTTTCCTTTTCCTTTTCCTTTTCCTTTTCCTTTTCCTTTTCCTTTTCCTTTTCCTTTTCCTTTTCCTTTTCCTTTTCCTTTTCCTTTTCCTTTTCCTTTTCCTTTTCCTTTTCCTTTTCCTTTTCCTATTCCTATTCCTATTCCTATTCCTATTCCTTTTCCTATTCCTATTCCTTTCCCTTTTCCTTTTTTAAATATATTAAAAAATTGTTGAGGAATTGAGGAAACCGGTAAAAGCCTTTGCTGGTGTTTGGTCTCATCCCATTCATTAATGGAAGGTGACAGGATGGCAGATTCTGAGAAAAGTCTGCAGGGTCTGTGTTGGCAGGCAAAGAGTTTCTTGCCAATATTTAATAAAAGAAAGAGTTCTGAGTTTAAGACTGTATCTACATGGGCTGACCTGATTAAGCATTGCTTGGCCAGTCCAGATGTTGGAGTATTTGAGTAGCTTAAAGTGTGACCTGTAAGCAGAGAAAACAGTGTTATGCATGGACTGTTGAGGCATTAATCTGAACTTCTTGATTTAAAACCCAAAGTAGAACTATGATGTTACGAGTGAGGGGATTGGGATTATCCAGGTCTTAATATAGCTATTTCTTTTTCATAAAGCACATGATCTGTGCTCACTCAGTACATCAGTACAGAAGCACTTATCTTCTCAAACTAGTAGCAAAATCCTTGAAGGAAAGAAAAACTCTTAGCAGTGTTATCAAAAAGAGGGTAAAAATGCAGTTTTCATACAACATAACTCCCTGAATTATTTTACATGTTTTTATATGGGTCACACTGTGTTTCCCTACACCTTAAAATAATTACCACTGCAACACTGTGTTATTTAGCTGTTATGTTGGGGTTTTTTGTTTGTTTCTTTTTTTTAAGTATTTCTTCAAAAATAAAGGTAACACACAGTTTGAAGTGCGGTAGTTTAATAACTTGCAGTGGCCAGAGACCAATCATCTTCCCCCAGTGTTCATCAGAAACTTTTTGCAGACATTTACTATTTTTCTTTAAGTCCTAAGGCTCTGCAGACAGTGATTGCCCAATCCTGTTCTTGCCTAATCCTGTATTTTCTTCACCAAGTACAAATCTTTTTTAATGAATGGTGTTAAAAAAATACCTGTAATTCGCAGTGATATAAATTCAGTCTATTTATCCTGAAATTGAGAAGTCTGTTCCAGATTTATACCTGAGCAAACTGAAAGCAGAAGTGGGTTCATTATTCCTGCACACAATTATTTTAAAAATAATTCATTAGGAAGTTATATATAAATAACTCAGACAGTGAACTCCTATGTCCTGACCACTCAGATTTGCCAATCCAGTAACTTTTGGGAATACTCTCCCTCCTTTGGTTGTCAAGTTGTTTTTTTCCTGGGTGCTGTCTCCTTAGCTTTAATACAGCTCATACTCATTTGGGTCCCTCTTGGATCACTGCAGACAGACTTGTGACCTGTACTTAGGTAGCCAGGTTCAAGTCTCCAAAGTGTTTTTATTTCAGTTCTTAAGCCCAAATGTGGGCTAAATCAAAGCAAGTTTAAAATCCCAATGTAATTGCTGTCCTTTCCAGCTTGGATGTATATATCCATACATCAGAAGTTCAGTAAAAATTACAAGAAGGGGTTTTCCAAGTGAAATTTTGAAATCTATGGAATTTTCACTAAGCTGCTTCTTGAATCAGCTTGTGCATCTCGGAGCTCAAGTACTGTGGCATCATGATGCTTGATCCACTCAGAGCTTTGGTTTTACTGTAATAACTGCATGTTACTAAAGATTATGTATTGCCCCTGTACTCAGCCCTGGTGAGGCCACACCTCAAGTCCTGTGTCCAGTTCTGGGCCCCGCAGTTTAGGAAGGAGATTGAGGTGCTGGAGCAGGTCCAAAGGAGGCAACTGGGCTGGTGAAGGGATCCAGCACAAGTTCCCATGAGGTGAGGCTGAGGGAGCTGGGGGTGTTCAGCCTGGAGAAGAGGAGGCTCAGGGGAGACCTCATCACTCTCTACAACTCCCTGAAAGGAGGTTGGAGCCAGGGGGGGTTGGGCTCTTTTCCCAGGCAACTCTCAGCAAGACAAGAGGGCACAAGAGGTCTCAAGTTGTGCCAGGGGAGGTTTAGGTTGGACATTAGAAAGAATTTCTTTACTGAGAGGGTGATCAGGCATTGGAATGGGCTGCCCAGGGAAGTGGTGGATTCTCCATCCCTGGAGATATTTAAAAAGAGACTGGATGTGCCATGGGCTGGGAACTGCAGTGGTAGTGGATCAAGGGTTGGACTTGATGATCTCTGAGGTCCCTTCCAACCCAGCCAGTTCTATGATTCCATGATTCTATGTGTGATCCCATGCAGCATATGTCTGTTCCACCTCATGGAGCTCTGTATGATCCTTGATTTTGGTGCTTAATATTTTGTTTGAAATTATGTAAAGGCCCTGAACCTTTAGGAAAGTGGCTTCCCTGCTTTACTCCCTTAACTGCATGGCCTGTGGCAATTCTGAGTTCTGCTGAAGAGGAATGTGATAAAGCCCCAAAGGAAAGAAGTGAAATAAGAATGATGCAGCATTGCCTCATTGTCCATTTCCCATCTTTGCCTCTCTCACTCAAGGGCTCTTGAAGTCTTTGTGAGTAGGTATGGAAGAAGAAATGGAGTTGTGGTACCTCTTGCTTTGCTTTGTGAGTTCATTTCTCCATCATTTAAGAAACCAGATATGGGTTTCCATGGAAGGCAAGAATCTAAGGGATATAAACATACTGCTTGAAAACTAAGGGTGTGTTGTTGACTCATGGGGATTTTTTGAGCTGGGAACACATCATGAATGTCTTGAGATACACAATGCAAATCTCTTGTTTTGTACAAAACAACATAGTGATTTTAAAAAACAGCCAATTTAAACACGTGCTTCCTGGCAACAGTGATTCAGACACGTTCTGTAGCAACCTCTAAATGAAATGCTAACATCAGAAAGGGTCTTCACATGTTTCTGGAAGCATTTATGTTTTTCAGACAACGTGACATTTGTGGTGGGGGGGGGGGGTTTGGCATGTTTTTGTTTTTTTTTTAAAGTCTCATAAAGGTTTATCTAACCCACGGCTTCCTCCTGTTTGCTGAGTGCCATAACCTTATCTCCTTAGGAGATTTTCCAGTACTGCACAGTGTGCATTTGTAACTGAGACAAAATCAATGCTTATAGATTTAGTTGTGTAATCCTATCATTTTTCCTCCTAGGTATGATTTGAAATGTAAAGTTCGTTAATGTTTAAATTAACTTGAAGGCCTTGGGTCTTTAGAGGAGTTTTCAGTTTCTTAGAGAGTAATCTGTTTCTTATCTTTTTTCCCTTCCTTGTCACTGTCTTTTTGTCTCCTTAATAATTTAAGACTCTGAAGCACTCTATCATGCCCAAACTATATATCAAAAGAAAAAAGCAGAAACATTGCTAATCATGTTACCAATAACTGCTTAACTTCAGGGAATGCTTGAATCAGGGTTAAGGAAAGTGAAAGAGAAAGTGAGTAATTTCTTAGGGAGCTGTTGTCATAAAATTAGTTAAAATTTAGTTCCTCTACAGTACAGACAACTCCTCTTCCCTCTTTTGAAAAAAAGCCAGTGCTTTTCTACAATATTCTCTCTTACCTGTTTTGTCAATAAATATTTCAATGCATATGTAGAAAAAAAATTATTTTTCCCACTCTCATTTTTAATGGAATATATATATACCAATGCTAGGTGGAAAAAAAATATTTGGAGATATTTGGAGGCAAAAATTCCAGTATAAATTTGTAGAAGAAGGAAGCAAAATAATTTTGGGACTTGCTGCAAGTTTTGCCAAACCTGCATTTATAACTCTCTGTTCCTTATTTGGATTGGGTAAGTAAAGAAGACTACTTGGTAGGAGGTATTTGGGTATTTTAAGAGCTCACCTAGCATGAGTGCTTGCATGCTGAGTGCAGTGCAGTGATTAATTTCTATTTGTCTCTTAATGTACAGCCTAACTGAGACAAAATACTGTTTCATTGGGCTGATGGTCTGTACTTTAATGGATTAAACTGCTGGATGGGGCCTTGATCTTTAAACTTGTGTGTGTGTGCACACAGTCCAGAGAAATGATCAAATCACGTTTTTTCCCCTCAAGCCTCACAATGGGTAGTGCCTTTCAAGGAGAAATCTGAGAAGGATTTTAAAAATGTCATTGTAGGTTGCAGAGAAGACTGTAGAAGTTTCCTGCCTTAATGCAAGATCAGTGCCAAGGCAGCTTGTTATTTATTTATTTATTTATTTACTTACTTACTTAGCAGGAAGGTTGAATTAACAAGAATTTTAGGTTGTTAAAGTTGCACTGGGTGATCCCATAGCAGTAACCTAACCTGTTCAAGCCTCTGAATATGAAAGTCTGATACTCCTTGCTTGTTTTCATCACCAAAGCAGAGCAGGGTAGGAGCATCAGAGATTACTGCATTTCAGCCAAGTAAAGAGTCTCTGATCATTTACAGAACATCTCAGGTGGGACTGAAACTCCAGTAAGATTACTGAAAAAGTGAGGATTTTCTGTCCGAAGGGAGGGGTATCCTGATAACAAGAAATGAAACTCATTATCTTTGTGGGCTGATGCCTGCTTACATATATATATATATATATATATGTGTGTGTGTATATATATATATATATATATATACATATATACAGAGTATATACAGAGCTCTAGTCTGTGGGCTCAGCTTTGATGTGAGATTTCACACCCTGGCAAAAATCCTCCCCCAGAGTCACCTTTCAGCCCTGGTAGAGCCTGTGGGTTCCTTCCTCCCATGGATCAAGGGCTTGACCTCCCCCAGAGAAGGCAGAGGGACTGCCAAAAGTAGTAAGATTTTCTGGTGGCTGCAGTGTACGGGGTGTAAACTCCAATTGATGGTGACCTTGGAGCGCTGAAGCTCAAGGACAGAAAATTCTCATCTGCCAGGTGGGTTCTCCACAGTTCGCAGTGTGCACCCACTGTGCAACGTTGGTTTGGGAGCCAAAAAGATTCAAAGCATTTATTTGTGACCAAAAGAACTGCAGTGCCATGACAAGAAGCTGCTCAAGGAGTATTTTAACTTCCCCTGTCAACGTCCTGATAAAGAGAGAGCCATTTGGGCACCTTTGCAGATGGGGAAATTAAGGGACAGAGGTGTTAGAGTTACTTGGCCCACACCAAGTGGCAGTAGGGGGCAGGGGCAAAATCTGAGAAGCTGAAGCACTACAAGAAGGTGGCATTAATGCAAGCCAGGTGCTGTTGAGTTGCTTGAGGGAGTATAAATGGGACTCTGGGGCTCTGTCAGATCAAGCAGGTGTCTGTCTGCGGGGCCATTTATGAATGTGAAAATAATCTCTGTTAATAATTAATTGTCCAATTAGTAAAACAAATGTTACCAATTCAGACAGCTTTGTGTGCCAGTGATGACAGGAATGTATTTGACTGCAGCCCATTATCAGTTCAAGGCTGAGGAGAAACATTACAAGAAAATCCTGTTTGTCATTCCTCCTGCTTACCATTTTTTTTCCTCCACCCCTTCTAATGGCATAATACAGGCAGACACTAAGTACATGCTATGAACAGCATTAGATGAAGATGTAACAATGCTTATTGTATCACTGGTAATAACACCAGACAGCATAAAAGGCCCTAGAGCTGTCTAGGCAAGGTGACATCAGAGCCTCAACTTCTGCAGATTTTGAGGAGAAAAAGCAAGCTGGCAGCAATTCTTGCAGAGGGGGACAGAAACAACATCTGCTGCTGTTTTATCTCATTTGCCCTTGTAATGTCATTACATCCAGATTGATGGTGGTTTTTTTGCAGAAGAATGTGGAAAACTCTGGTGTAAGCAAATGCAACTTTTGGGCAAGCCTGGGAAATGTGTAAATGCAGGTAACATATTACTCCCTTTGCAGTGCGAGGCTTTTTAAAAAGATGTTTCAAAAAGTGAAAAGAATTCCTTTTCTTGGTGGCTTATCTTAAAAAACAGTGCATGCAGAGTACACTGAAAAGGTTTTCTAAATCAGTTGCTAGGAGCCTGCTAATCCTTTATCAGAAGTTACACAAAAGCTATGCCTCTTCTAGGTACACCATTAAAATCCATGAAATTTTTGTACAAGCTTCTATTGGAAGTAACACTCCCCAGTAATCATCCTCCTCATTACAGCCAGCAGGACATGGAGCAGCTTTCAGAGAAGGGGGTCTCAAGGAAATATGGCAGCTTTCCTAGAAGGGTCTCAAAGAAACACAGCCATTAATTGCTTAAACTTCCCTGGACTCCTGACAGCTAAGTCTTGGTGGGTGTAAAAATCTATTAGGACCATTTTTCAAAGGAAGGTTGCACATGAAGGGAGGCAGCTTAACAAATAGCTGGAAACCAACTTAATAAATGGCTGTGTCCTATATTTGTCTCTCCCCTTTTGGAAACCATGACAGGGTCCCACAGCCCCTCTAGCTGGGTCAGCACTTTTCAGGCTGCTCTCTGGCCATTTGGGAATTAGAACTTCACAAATTTTCATCCCTTTAAGTTTTGGGGAAGCAGTTATTAAGTTACTTTGCCTGATGTTTAAGCCACGTGGAGGTGTGTAGGGATGCTCAGTTCAACCAGCCAGGGCCTTGAGAAGCAAGTTGGTGCCACAGGCTGTATCTGGGGACATTTGGGGACATTTGAGGGTAAGCCCAGCCCTGCAGCAGTGAGCACCTTTATTGTCATCAGGAGGAAGGAGGCAGAGCTCAGTGCATTCATGTAATGAATGTTGGGAAGAGATACGTGATTAATAGAGATCATTTTGAAGCTGAATGGGTACAGAGAACACTAATGCTTATTTTAATAATCCCAGAAGGCTTTGTGCCTCTAAATAATGGCATTGAGAAGAGTCAAAAATAATGATGTGAAAGGCAGTGGCTTATTTTATTGTTAGAAATGTTGTATTTAAACTTTAAAGAATTTCATGCTGAAGGATATGGCACAACAGTTTAGAAAAAGGCAGAAATCAGAAGCAGGTCTGCTTTTTTTGCCATTTTGTTCTGGTTTTCTCCCATCTCCCTTTGTGTTTTTCTAAACTCTGTGCCTGCCAGTGCAGGAAGATTTAATAGGTGTTTGTGCAGCATGTTTGGCCTTCATTTTAATTGTAGTATTTGAATGCTACCAGAACGGAAGTAATAAACAATAATTATATCAATAATGGAGCCACACAGACACATGTATATAAGTTTGAAATGTTTAAATAAATCTCAATGAGATTAATTTGTGGGTAAGGTATATAATCAGACTTATAATAAAGTGCATTGGTTTTCTGATACATGCCTCTGAAAAATCCATGTCACAAGTCTGGCACATAAATTGCTTTGCTGTACACTTTTTTCTATACAAATTCTTACATCAGTGCATGAAAACAGGCTGGTTTGTGTTACAGATTGCCATAACTTTTACAAAACAATTTCACAGTTCCATGTGAATGAATTTAAACAGTGATGACTATTTTGCAACTCTTTGTATGTTTTGTAATATTAGAAGTCTTAAGGGGATGGATATGTAGGAAACAGGAAGGAAGGCACTGCAAGGAAGTTTTTAAGGGGTGTGATAAATTCTCGTCTGCCTCTCAGGTTTTATGGCATGGCTTTCTACTCCACACACACCCGGTGTTCTCCTACTGCTCTCCACTTATATGTGTGTTTAAAGGGGAAAAATTGACTTGGAAAAGAAGCTGATGGAAGTGGGTCAGCATCCTGGAGTAAGGCTTCTCCTTGGCCTTGTGCTCAGGAAATAGATCAGAGAGGAGAAAGCAGGTAAATTGTAAGAATTATGAGAGATTTCTGAGACTGTTACATTTGGGTTTGGTTATGAGGAGTTAGTAGTTGAATTTGTTAGGAGTTAGTAGTTAATTTGATGTTGAGTCCTTCAGCTTGGCTTCAAGGGAGTTTGCAGAGCTGTACAGCTTATTGATGGCAGAGATGCAAACAAACCTGGTGTATTTGATGGCAATGTTGCTAAGTCCTGACTTGCAGAAATGACCTTAGCCAGAATGGGTCTTGAACTACCCTGTAAAGTCCATAATTGTCACTTTCCATCAGTGCCATTCAGGGAAGTGCTGTGGTTGGAGTGGTCTCCCAAACAGTGGCAAAGGTGCTCCCTGTCCCATAAAATACAGAGCCTGAACAAGGAGTTTCTTTATATCTTTGACTCGTGGGACATGTGCCAGGGGCTCTGTGCACAAGCAGGACAGTGTCATTTGCAAAGAGAGACCTGGTTTATTCACTCACTGTCCCAAAACTGTTCTTCATTGCTGAAATGTATTTTCCTGTGACATGAGAGTAACTGAACTGATGTTGAGTCCAAGTCCCAATATCTTTAGGGCATGTTGGATGTCTTTACTTCAGTGGTTTTCAGTATGATTGCTAGCAAGTGGCAAATACTATATAAGCTGTATAAACTATACAGTTTAGTTCATGAATATGTAAAATGTATATTGAAAGAGATATTTCTAAAGGAAAATCACACTGAAAGACTGTGATAGGCTTTTGCTGTAGTGGAGGAATGCACTGAAAATCACTGCTTTGCTGAATCTAAATGCTACCTCCTAAATTTATGTGTAGCATATCTCATCTGAAAGTCCATGGTGCTAGCAGTGGGATTCTATTGTTTAGCTTAATTTAGGCCTTGAAAATGTGGAAGCCAAATACTTAGAAAGCAGCTGTTTTTCTGAATGTATTAAGCAATTTACTTTAGGTAATGTAGCCTATAAAATTTTAATTTTGGATTAAATAAACCGTATCCTTCAGCAAGACTCTCCTACAGTGATATTCAGAGAATGAAATATGGACACATTTAGTGAATTTCTTCTCCAGGATGCTCCAGTGGGTAAGGGTCAATAGTTTCCTAATGAAAGCAGTCAAGAGCAATTTTTCTTAGTAAGCACAAAGAAATTAGCATTAAACAACAGACATCAGTGGCAAAAGTTTTACGTGCCTATGAGGTTTGACTGCTACAGGCTTTAGGAAATAGCTGCAGCAGGTAGCATGCTACTACTCAATAAATAGGAAGCTGCTTAATTATATCCCTGTTGACAAGAGAGGCATCATCAGAAAAAGTGTCTAAACAAGCTGGCAACAAATGTACAAATATTTGTGTCTGTATGTGCACAGGTAGGCATGTTTTCTGCAGTGCTTATGTTATGCGTTTTATGTCTTAGGATGCAGAACTAAGCAGATGTCTTGCAGCAGAAGAAAAGCTGAACTGGTTTCTTGTCACAGTTCCTTCACTGATACCACATAATAAAAACCCCATAATTTCTTGCCTGAGTTACTGTGACAAGATGTTTTACCTGCAGTCCTCTAGAGACAAGACCTTCAGATGATATTGAGAAGTTTTGGTCTCCTGATGGTGATTGAAATGTCACTTGAAGCTGCTGAATGTCTGGCCCTTATTTCCTTAGTCTTGGACTAGCACAGCATTGAAATGATGCAACCTAAAGCATTAACTGAGGCTGTTTCCTTCTGTGGAATTCATATTACACTGCAAGTTTCAGATCAAAATCCCACAGATATTAGAGTCTTGCTCCACGAGGGAGACCCTAACCCTCCATCAGGGAGACTGATTCCATGACTGGAGTCATTGGGATCTCACCATGAGGCTATGATGGAAAAGTCAACTGTTTCAAACACCTCTTGTTTCTAATTAAAAAAAAAAAAAAAAAGAGCCAAAGTATGTGTAGCAATTTTTAAGGAGGAAGAGGTTGACTTTTATCTAGAATAGTTTCATAAACACATGTGAAAGTAACCAGCCCTGTGAATCAGTGAGCACCTCCAGCCTTTGCTTACTTCTGCATCTTCTGGATATCAAATTAGCTTTTGACTTATGACTCAGAGTCCCATGTAAGAGATGTTAGAGATGGGAATTCATCAGGATTTAATTAATTTATGTGGGAAATGTTAATAGCCTGGGAGTCTTGGTTGCGTTTTTTGTAATCCGTTTGGTTTTAACTACTTGATTTTAACATTGTCCACCTAAAGCTTTTCTTGGTTTTTCACAGTAAAATAGAAGTCTCACATGGTCGATATTTAAGTTTGTATTGATTTGTCATAGTATTGATTTGGGACAGGTGAGGAGCTCAACCATTGGCAGATTGAGGAGTGAAGGATCATTTTTAATGTGGCTCAGATGAGGTTGTGCCAAGGGCTCTTTATTAATCCTGATTCCAAAGCAATACTTCATTGTATCTTGAGAAAAGCAAGAGAGGCAAAGAAGCTGAGTAAAAACAGGAGAAGATAGCAAGATTTTAGAAACATGTCTCTTCCAAATACTGTCTTAGGTCTGTGGGCTGTGGGGGCTCATGAGGATAATGGCCTGTTTAATATGTTGGTTTTAAAAGCTAGTGTTTCACCTCTTGACATCTTGAGAAAGTCTAACTCTTATAATAAGTTTAATATAATAAGCAAAAATTTTGAACGGCAGAAGAAAATATCTGGTATTTTTGTATGGTAGCACAGCAAGCGTTCTTTTTTTTATTAGTTTTGAGGACCCGTGCTTCTATGTACTTGTTTATTTGATGAGAAAAGTAACTTAGTGCTTGTATTATACTTTCAGAGCCATTGTTTGTTAGAAAAATTAAGGCATGGATAATTTATTGAAGTCTTGATTTTATTCTTGATACACTACCAATTTGGCCAGCAAAGGAAATTGTTAGGTTGAATTTTTCTTCTGCCTGATTCATTCCATAGTTTCCTTTCCAGAGGCCACAACTTTATTACATATTTAGTTTCATTCTCTGCTGTTACACAGACTGCTGCAGAGATATTCACTGTCTGTCAGAGCAAGCTTTGCTCCTGGTCATCCATGACTTCAGGAAAAAACAGGCAGAAAATTGCTGAAGTCACTCATCCAGGCAGCACTGCAATAGCATCCTGCTTTGAAGGCAGCCCAGGCAGAATTGAAACACTGCTCTGAGCTGCCTGTGCCACAGGTAGAGGGCAAAAAGGGATGTTTTGACTTCAAGGCTTCACTCATTCACACAATCCCACAGCCATCATCTTCATTGCAAGCAGTGTCCAGTTGCTGTTTAATCTAGAGCAGAGCAAAGAGACAAATTTGCACTGATTTCTTCATAAACTCAGGCTCCTTCAACAATGACATTTGCAAGACCAGTATTATTTGTTATTGTTTAAATGGCAGCTTTACTAGAAACCACAGCCAGTTACACCAGGTCTGTGTAGCATGTTGTGCAGCTGAAGGACATGAAGGCAAATCCTGTGCCTGGAGAAGTGCAGAAAAGCTGTAAATGCTCCTCTTCACATGTACATTGTGTCAGCCCAGATCCTTCAGCCCCAGCTGACTGAAGGACATCTTACTCTGACACGAGTAGCTCATCAGTTGGTATGAGGTGGTGACTTAAAGTAGCTAGGGGTTTGGTAAAGATTCCTCTGACTACACAAAAGGTCATTTCTCTTGGAGGAATAGAAGATTGAAAATAGCAGAGCAAGTCAGTAAGGATGCTGTATATTGTGTATCTCTATTTTGGAAAAGGGCTGGTATTATTTTTCATGGAATACCACTAGTAGGAGGTAAAAGCCTGTGTTAAAATGGAGCAGTGGCACAGTGTAAATGTCTATTATTTGCCTTGAAAAACAGTACAATTTTCCCTACTCAAAGGTTATAAATGCAGGATAGTTAGACTTCAGATCAGAGATCCAAGTCTGTCAAACTCACTATCCACACAAGCTTAACACTCACCACTCCCAGTTAACAATTCAATTATTGTGAGGGAAGGGTTTAACCTTTCTGCTCCTGGATTAGATTAAGCTGATCTTGAAGGGCAGCTCTTCTAAGTCTTCCTCCTCTGTGGCTCTGTGATTATGTTGCATTACCAAGCCTCTTGCCTTCTTTTTGACACACACATTCCCATGTGCAGCTACACTTCCTCTCTCTGCATTATCCTCTTCTTCTGCCAGGGCCTCCTACCCCAATGGTGTAAATATCTACTTTTCAAACTGCTGACATCTCCCTTTGCTATCAAGAGACAGACCTGTGTATGGTGCCTTCTGTCTCCTTTATTATTTTCCAAGAAGTGAAGTTGTCTTTTTCAGGAACTAGCTGTAGTCTCAGTTCCCTTGTGAATAATGGGAGATAAATGTTCTCAAAAGAGCCACCTAACAGTGGGTGAATTACAACCTTTGTCCCTTTCAAAGCAGGAGGAAATTATGACCATTTGGAAAGATGCCGATTCTACATTAAATCCTCTATGGTACCATCATGTTCATGCTGGAAAAAAAGAAAAAAAAACAAAACTGCTCAAGGTTAAAAAGAATCACTGGAAAAATACTAAAAGGTTCCCTCCCTTTCCACGTGCCCAGCTTCAGATGCTATTTCAGTGAGCCTCTGGCTGTGACTGCAGAATATCTGGATATACTGCAGCTGGCATTTGTCTTAGGTACCACTGGTACAAATACTACTGAAGATTCAGCTGTGTAGATTGGGATGGAAGCTGAGTATCCAAAATCCCAGGTGGACTAGCACACAATGTGCTGAAGACTAACCTGTTACTTATTCATAGCTTTTATTATCCAAGCTGTAAGGTTTGAAGTGGCTCAGTGCCTGGAAATACTGTTCAAATTGTGATGAAGACTCAGATTTAATGCAAAGGGAAGCAGAATGCATCTATCTTACTCAATAATGAGAATGAAGCGGTCTGGAACTCAGAGACCAAATTTCTTGAAGGGCCTGTTCTAAAATAAACTCATACATTAATCACATTTTGAAGTCATAAGCTTATTATCAGTGGAAGGTCATGTGTCTTCCTGCTAGGAGCATAAATGCTTCATTGCATCTCTGCCTAGATTCTGTAACTTTGGGCAGGCTATCATACATATAGCCATGGCTTTAACTCCAGGGCTAGGCTTGCTCTGTTCTAGATGCAACACAGATGCAGGGAAAGGTCATTGTTGTCCCTGTGAGGCTTTAAAACATTAAGGGGTGAAATAAAGGTAGAAGGAGTCAAGATTACTGCTATGATCTTACCGACTGAATGGCTTGCACGTGGCTACTCAAGTTGTCTGTGGCAGAGCTGGGACTGACCTCTTAAGCCTGGTGTAGACATCTGCCACATCTTTCTTCCCCTCAGCAAGGGGGTTTATGTTATATCAGGCTGGACTTGTTTCCCCCATGAGATGTGAAATCTGCTTTCCCATGTCTGGGAGGAGCAGGCTTCACATTGTCCTCACTCAGGACATTGGGAGCAAGGGGAAAGACAGTAAGGGATGTGTATCAGGTGCAAAGTCTTGCTCCCACCTGACTGGGAGATTGTCTCCCAAAGAATTGAGATATGATTGCAACATGGGACACAGCTGCTGGTAGCTGCAGTGTAGTGTGCCTGCAAATTTCCTGGCAAAATTGATACAGTCAACACACAGTATGCTTTACAGCAATGATAATCAAATGTTCCATTATGATGTATAATTGAAAAATAGCACTGGTGCTCCTGGCCCCACTCTCCCAGGTTCTTCACACTAATGGACAGCTTTGCCAATTTTCCCTCTCCACCCGGGAAGAAATTCATCCAGGCAGCTGGGTTGCATTTAGTTTTGCAAACCTCAGGGCATACTCAGCTTGCTCTGGAGTGACAGGACCAGCAGCACTGTACATCCATGGGAATATCCCTGAATTTTTGAAGCACACCGGGTACCGGCCGGGACTATAACAGGAGATGCTGAGAGCTTAGCACAAGTCATGGCAGGTGTCTGCTTGTAGGAATATGTGAAATAGCAGCAGCTGTGGCCAGCATGTCATCTGGGGAGCACGTGAAGACCATCTTCCATCTCCCCTGCTTTTGTCAACATTCTGCAGGAGGTGTTCTGGGCACAGGCACTGGAAAGAAACAAGAGGCAGCTCGCAGACTGTGTTATTGTTTGGCTGCTATTGACTGGCAGTACCAGGACACTGCAGAGCTGCCTTTCTCTAGCTGTCTGCCCATCAACTGTGACAGCCCTAATAATGGCTATGTCAGGAGGCAAGGAAAGAGATTCCACAAATGGATTGCACGTGTATAATTGCTTCAAAAACAAATCTGCTAATAAAAGGAGATGAGAAATTTGACAGGAAGAAATTGCATGTTGCATGCTAATTTTCTTCAGCTTTCATATTCTCTCTAGTTTTGTTGTTTTTTTTTTTAACTCAATTGGATTAGTTCTTCTGGGGAGAATTGCGGTCAGAAAATTAAATATGGGGAGGAATTATATACAATAAATAATTACAATAATGTGTTTTCCCAATGAGGATCAAGTTCAGGCAGATGGATTTGGCAGAGAGCTGTTACGTATCTGATGGCTCTTTACTCTGCTACAGTCCTTTGAGTTTATAGGCAAAGGAGAATATAAATTGAATGGCCCAGAGAGCATAAAATCTCTTGGCCCATAGGTCTTCAAATGTTGTTGCACCTTCTTTATCTCAGAAGTTAAATAGAAGATGCTGCTGCAGGTTCTTCTTCATAGAAATGGCAACATCAACAACAAAAAAATGAAAAGGATTTTATTTTCCCAGTGCACAGCTTGTCAAGATCTGGATGGGTGTTCTGAACCTAAGATGCTTTATCTTCAGCAGCTTTGTCTCTGGAAAGTTACCAGTGTACATGAATGGGGTATTTACAGAGTGTTTAAGACTGATGAGTATTCAAGCAGTTGAAAGATGGGTCCTCCCAGAAATAATGTAAGGAAGTCCTGAAGCAGAAGATCTAGGGAAATTAATGACTAGAGCTGATGTGACAATAAGGCTAGAAGTAAATAATTTGAGAAAATTGTACCAAATGATGGAATCAGTGCTACTCTTGATGAAGGCAATAGTTTTGTTGTGACATTAATGGAAGCTGCCAGACCAAATATAACTTTTTATTTTTCAAAAGGGAAGGCTTAGTGTTCTTTCTAAAGAAAAATATCTCTTTACCTATATATAGCTAAATATATCTATCCTCCCCTCGAGTACCTCGAGTACTGTGTCCCACCTTGAGTCCTGTGTCCAGTTCTGGGCCCCGCAGTTTAGGAAGGGGATTGAGGTGCTGGAGCAGGTCCGAAGGTGGCAACTGGGCTGGTGAAGGGACTCGAGCACAGATCCTATGAGGTGAGGCTGAGGGAGCTGGGGGTGTTCAGGCTGGAGAAGAGGAGGCTCAGGGGAGACCTCATCACTCTCTACAACTCCCTGAAAGGAGGTTGGAGCCAGGGGGGGGTTGGGCTCTTTTCCCAGGCAACTCTCAGCAAGACAAGAGGGCACAAGAGGTCTCAAGTTGTGCCAGGGGAGGTTTAGGTTGGACATTAGAAAGAATTTCTTTACCAAGAGGGTGATCAGACACTGGAATGGGCTGCCCAGGGAGTAGTGGATTCTCCATCCCTGGAGATATTTAAAAAGAGCCTGGATGTGGCACTCAGTGCCATGGGCTGGGAACTGCAGCGGGAGTGGATCAAGGGTTGGACTTGATGATCTCTGAGGTCCCTTCCAACCCAGCCAATTCTATGATTCTATGATTTAGACCCCCCCCCAAGTCTCCAAACTGTTGGCTGCAGGAACAGCTGGAACCCCTCCTCAGCTGGGGCTCTATCATGATGCTGATGTACAAATAAAAGATGTGTACCCTGTTGTAGTTTAATGGTAGAAAAGGTCTGTGTATACGCACCAGGATCTAGATGTTATGGTAATTTTGTGAAGTTTATTGGCAAGCTTTTGTTTAGCTCAGAGTTACAGGCCAAGGGGTATTCTGACTTGCAGAGTGTCAACTGAAATGACCCATTTGGAGGAGGCAGGGACACCAGTATGGTCTGTTATTTTGGTTTGTTTCTGGTCTGAGGTTGTTGAAGATCAAAATTTTTATTATAGATTTTGAAATATACTTGAGAATTGTGAATTTAATTTGTGATCTTGTTGGCTTCCTTCCGAACTCCCTTCTGTTGTATGGATCTCGGTGTCTAGATCGGTCACAATTTGCAGCCTCAGCAGGGAGCCCAGGAGTTGGTTTGCTTCAGAGGGAAGATTTGCTTTTTTAAAATAGTCTAGAAAAGCTAGACAAAATGCTATTAAGGAATCATTGAATCTAAACTCTCTAGGCTGAGACAAAAACCTCAACTCAAAGTGAGAATCCTGGAGAAGCACAAGTCACTTAGAAGCAGCTCCACCTGCGAGTAAATCATGCAGAGAAGTCTTAACTTCAGCATATTGGTAGACATTAAAGTAGTAGTAGTAGTAGTTCAGCATATTTGTTTGGGGTTTTTTGAGGTTTTTTTTTTTTGGAGGCTGTAGGGATGGCAAGACAAATTCAGGTTAATTTACACTTTTGTGCTCTGTTTAATGTTGGTAGGGTGAGAGCATACTACTAGAAGTTACCAAACAGCAGAGGTGGGCTTGGGAAAGAAGCAGCACAGCCAGGAGAGTTTTTGTTCCTTTACAAGAAGTTGCTGTGAGGCAAACTGCTGACTGTCTTGCTCACACAGTCCCTGTTTTCAGCTGTTCTATAATGCATTTTGGCATCAGGGCTGAGTACAGTGGGAATCCAACCATAATAAAGCCTTTGGTTTAAGTATTAGCAACAAGCTTCTGAGGTTTCTTGCATACAATTAACTACCCAAATGCACAGCTGCTGTTTTAATGTAGATGTTAAGTTGCTTGTGTGCTGTGGTTTTGGCACTTTAAAGGGAAATGTGTCTCAGAGAGTGAAATGGAATCATTGCAAATGACTTTGTTGGTGTAAAACCTTCACATACTATGGCTAATAATTAATATTATTTGTTTCCTACCCTTTCTGCCCCAGGCCTTGTACAAACACAGAATATGACCCTCTACCATACATTTTCAGATATTTGATTTAATATCACTGGGCTCTGCTGGTCACAAATTAGAAACCAGCTGAATAAGGCCACTTAGTGTCAAAATGAACTTGTGCTATTCAAGCCAATTTTGCCAAATGAAGAACAGAAAAAGCTGTTTAAAATAACTAGAGAACCACTTTAAACTGTAATCTCTGGTTAGCTACTAGAGTAACGAGTGATTACCTCTTGCCTTATTTAAATATTAGAATATTATTACCGTGGCATGGATGGATGGATTTTGCATGAATGTGAGTAATGTAGATCTGTAGCTAATTATTCTGAGAGTTATAAATGTAGGTGTAGTTATTTAGGTTTCTCGTTGGCTTTTTTGAGATTTCTGTCCTCAACCACTCTTTGTCTCTGCTGCTTGGCTATTAATCTTTATCTGATTGTAATGACGTAGGGAGTTTCCTGACCAGTCTGGTTTGCTGAACTTGAGGGAAAAAAAGAATCAGCTGTGGAAAAGAATAAGCTGTGGAATAAGCTCCCCCTCCCAAATAAAAAAGGGAAAAAAAAAAAAAAAAAAAAAAAGGAGGGGGGCAGGCAATGGATAGCCTAGAGACAAGAAAGAAGGGGATAAAAATCGGGTATACAAGACTGGATGAGTACAAAAGGAATGAAGAGGGTCAGAGATGAGAAAACAAAGCAATATGTGTGTTTTATGCTCAGATCCCTCAGATGGTTGAAGTCCGTATTTCTCTAGTGACAGTGTTTATGATCAGGGCTCAACAGATTCAGCACGGGCTGGATATCAGTTTCCTCAGAAAGGCTGGGGATGATGGGGAGGGAGATTAGAGAGCTGATTCATTGCTCCCCAGCTTCAAGCTGACCTGCTGAGGAGTGCTGAATACATAAATACAATACAAAGCATGTCCAGCAAAGACTGTGAATTAAATTTGTATCATTCCTCAACAATTCATCTTTTTTCTTTGTTTTGGATTAATACATTAACATTGCTGTGCTGTCTTTTTGAGTACAGGTCCATATTTGAAAAATCCAACCCTAAGGAAACTATTGGGTTTTGGTGTAAAGTTACTCAAGGAGGTGAGACCTCAAAGATTTATGGTTTGGGGTGAGACTGAGATACAGAAATATGTGATTTCTTGGAATAACCTGGGCTATTACTGAAAGACACCACTTTCTTTGGACACAAGGGAGTCCATGGCAGGTGTAAATGACCACGTGTCCCAACACAGGCAATGCACATTTAAAGACCAATTTAACCCTGGCTAAGGGATATTGTCCTGAGCTACACAGTGTGTTAATCCCTGTGGCATTTACAAGACAGGGATAGATTTCTCAGAGTTTCTTATCCCTGCTGCTAGAGGCATTCAAGCTAGAAACACTTAAAGCCACCTTTTTGCTCTGATTCTGCATGTATGCTTTCAGCTACTAAAACACAATACTTTTATTACTTGAGCTGTCATTTCAGTTTCCAAGTGCTTCTGATTTAGTCCAAAGAGATTCACAGCACTGAGGAGAAATAGGGATGTAACTTGGGAGCAAGGCTTTACTTCTCAGGGTCTGAAGCCCCAATTCCAGTGGCATTTTCTGGTGGCATATCAAGAGCTATCAGTCTCTATAAAAACCTGACATAAAAAAAGTATGAGACAGCCAATAAAATAGTCACAGATAAAGAAGGAGTAGATCCAGGAGTTAAACTTAGCACTGTCTCTCTTTCTAAAAAATACCAGTACTAGATCTCTTCTCAGCACTTGCCGAGGATTTCTCTAGTTTAGCTACCATTTCCAGTTGTAACTGTGATTACTGTGTATTGAGATGGCTTCCTTTTCTTTTTACTCCTTTGTTTGTCATCCTTGTTAGTGGCCATGGAGTCAACTTTAAAAGATTTAGACCCAGGGGGTAGGGTGGTGGCTAGGAGGGATGATAAAGGATTTTACTGGTACTGCAGTTTTACCTGCTGGGATTCAGAAGAAATCTGATGTCAGAGCTTCCCATGGGCACTGCACATTTGCTATCTGGTCTCAGCAACTTCTGTTTGAACAATCTTGTGGGCTCCTGGTGATGGAATTGCTGATACTTCACAGCACTTGGGCCAAAGGTTGAGCTGAAGGTAGAGCAAAATCAGGAGCCTGGTGTCCCAGGTTACTCTTTGAATTTTAAGATTTTAATTTTTTTATTTAATGAAGATTGTAAAAGTAGGAAATGAGCAAGACTTAGGAAATTAAGTGTGAATGAAACTAGTCACTGCAGGGGGAATTTTCCAGTCTGTAACCAGACTTTAGACCTTTTGTGGACTCCTGAAATAGCTGTGAGGATTCAGGCTGTTTATGTAACTTATATGAGAGGGACTGTACTGCACATTTCCTCTCTGGGCCCTGGGATCTGTTCATTATAGTTTCCAGCTTTAGAAAATGATAGCATAGTTGTTAATATCAAGGAAATAGCTGCATTCCCCTTCCATCATCTTTCATTTGCTGAGTCTACTGATGGTGGGGATAGAATAGTAAAAGCAGAGCATATGCTTCTGTAAAAAAAATGTGTGCTCAAAGATGTACATTCTCCATGCATCTCCTCAAACAAACAGGCTCTGCATGAAGGACGGTAGCTGATTAAATCATCCTGCATGTTTTCAAAGCCCTTCTTCCTTATATTTTCCCTCAGAGGGAGGAATACATCTGATTATTTTGTGTGAAGATTTGGTTGAACACCTTATTGTTAGCTTTGGAGTATATATATAGTACACAAAATCTGTTGTTATTTTCATGAATGCAACCATGATATTCAAGAGGACCAGTGCTTTCCATCTGCTTACAAAGTTTCATGTATTTAGAAAACAAAATTTTAGTCTAAAATAAGTAAATAAGTAAAGAGTTAAATAAATAAATAAATGAATGTCTGAGTCATATCTCTGATCTTACGAAATAATCTTTGTTCTTCCATCTGGCTCCCCAAAAACCAAGTATGCTTAGTTCTGTAATATACTTATCTTTTCTTTCCCTTTTCTGCTTCTTTTAAGGATTGTTTTCCCTTTTTCCACATCTGGTTCTCAGATTTCCATGTTTCCCCCCCCTCCCTTTCCCTATCTCCCCAGAAGCTCCTTCTTAGAATTTAGCCAATGGATTTCTAATTCAATTTGGACTTCTGCTGGGATAAATCAGCCTCATACAAATAATTTATGGTTCCTGAAATATTGTCTGTGTATAAAATTAGGTAACTAGCACCAGGCAAGTAGTAATCTCATTAAGATCTGTAACAGAAAGTAGTGGATTAGGCTAGTTATGAGGATTAACATCAGTCTTAGGACACCAGTCTCACCAGGATGCTCCTAGTCCATAAAAAGAGATCTTCAGAGCAACCAGGGTCAGGCTCCCGCTCCAAATCCTGCTTTTAAAGCTCTCCATAAGTACCAAAGGAGACCAGTGGCAAAACTCATGTCACCTCCAAAATATCCAGACTTTGTTCTCTAATCTTTTCATAAACATAATTTTTTTTTTATGGTCCTTCATGTAACTGTTGCTGTCTATTTAGTAAATTATGCCAACAGATATTTTGGAGTAATTTTGAAGGAAGAATCTGACTGTTGAGTTGTTTACTCAGATGAAAGGCAGTGACTTAAAGAGTTCTCCTTTTGAGGCTTCTGCATCCATTTGCAGGTAGGACCCTGAACCTGACAGAGTAGATTTCCCCAAGGTTGCTCAGGAATATCTGTCCCCTGGGTCTCAGCTCCATGCCTTAACCAGGTGGCCATACAACTAAGCTGTTATTTTAGAAAAAGGCAAGTTTCCTGTGTTTTTCTGGGATGGAGTGATCCCAGTAACTAGATTAACTACGTGTTTCAGATAGCTCATTAAATCAGCATCCAGAACATCCCACTAGATCTCAGTTTTATCAGTCATGAGAGGTTTGATCATCACTCTTAGCTGAGAGAAATGCTTGCACTGAAAGCTTTAGAAATCTGGGAGCAGCAGTTTTAATAATGGGAAGAGTGAAGATAAAAGTAGCTATCTTGCTAGAACCAAGGAACTGACATTTTAAGCATAATATACTGACGCAGGAAGCAAGGTTAATTATGATATGAAACACCATAAAAAGTATTTGCAAAGTACCATGTTCAGTTACAGATCGTCTCTCAATCTAGCAATAGGGGACTCCCTTCATTGTGCTCTAGCCATCAACAATATGTTGCACACAGATTTAAGCTTATTAAACCAACTTGTGCCATGTGAAAGGATCTACCACTGGCCCTAAAAAGTCCATCTGTTTACCACTGATGAGTCTCTAGCCTGAGCTCTGTCATCCCAATGATTATAAGGGTAGAACATCTCCCTTATAAGGAAGCCTTCCTGGCTCACTGGGGACATCCCAGATGATTGGAAGTTGGCGAATGTCACGCCAATCCACAAAAAGGGCTGGAAGGAGGACCCAGGAAACTCCAGGCCCGTCAGCCTGACCTCAGTGCCTGGCAGGGTTATGGAACAGATCATCCTCAGTGTAATCACACAGCACCTGCAGGATGGGCAAGGGATCAGACCCAGCCAGCCAGGTCCTGTCTGACCAACCTGATCTCCTTTTATGATCGGGTGACCTGCCTGGTGGATGAGGGGAAGGCTGTGGATGGAGTCTACCTGGACTTCAGCAAGGCCTTTGACACCATCTCCCACAGCGTTCTCCTGGAAAAGCTGTGGGCTCAGACAGGAGCACTCTGTGCTGGGTTAGGAACTGCTGGAGGCCCCCAGAGAGTGGTGCTGAACGGGGCTGCCTCAAAATGGCGTCCGTTCACCAGCGGTTTCCCCAGGGATCAGTGCTGGGCCCAGTTCTGTTCAATATCTTTATTGATGATTTAGATTAAGAGATTGAGTCCATCATCATCAGATTTGCAGATGACACTAAGCCGGGGGGAGTGTGGATCAGCTGGAAGGCAGGAGGGCTCTGCAGAGGGACCTGGACAGACTGGAGAGTTGGGCTGATTCCAACGGGATGAGGTTCAACACAGCCAAGTGCCGGGTCCTGCACTTTGGCCACAACAACCCCATGGGGAGCTCTGGGCTGGGCACAGAGTGGCAGAAAGGGACCTGGGAGTCTGGATTGACAGGAAGCTGAACATGAGCCAGCAGTGTGCCCAGGTGGCCAAGAAGGCCAATGGCATCCTGGCCTGTATCAGGAACAGCGTGGCCAGCAGGTCCAGGGAAGTGATTCTGCCCCTGTGCTCAGCCCTGGTGAGGCCACAGCTTGAGTCCTGTGTCCAGTTCTGGGCCCCTCAGTTCAGGAAGGAGATTGAGGTCCTGCAGCTGGTCCAAAGGAGGCAACTGGGCTGGTGAAGGGATCCAGCACAAGTTCCCATGAGGAGAGGCTGAGGGAGCTAGGGGTGTTCAGCCTGGAGAAGAGGAGGCTCAGAGGAGACCTCATCACTCTCTACAACTCCCTGAAAGGAGGTTGGAGCCGGGGGGGGTTGGGCTCTTTTCCCAGGCAACTCTCAGCAAGACAAGAGGGCATGGTCTCAAGTTGTGCCAGGGGAAGTTTAGGTTGAATACTAGAAAGAATTTCTTTACTGAGAGGGTGATCAGACATTGGAATGGGCTGCCCAGGGAAGTAGTGGATTCTCCATCCCTGGAGATATTTAAAAAGAGACTGGATGTGGCACTCAGTGCCATGGGCTGGGAATCGCAGTGGTAGTGGATCAAGGGTTGGATTGATGATCTCTGAGGTCCTTTCCAACCCAGCTGATTCTATGATTCTAAGGATGCAGGGAGCTGGGTCTCTTTAGCTTGGCGGAGACTGAGGGGCAACCTCATAAATGTTCATAAATATGTAAAGGGTGAATGTCAGGAGGATGGAGCCAGGCTCTTCTCAGTGATGTCCAATGATAAGACAAGGGACAGTGGTGCAAGCTGAAGCACAGGAGGTTCCATGTAAACAAGGAAAAGCTTTTTCATTGTGAGGATGCCAGAGCACTGGAACAGGCTGCCCAGCGAGGGTGTGGAGTCTGCTTCTCTGGAGATACTCAAAACCCACCTGGCCATATTTCCTGTGTGAGCTACACCAGGTGATCCTGCCCTGGCACAGGGATTGGACTCGATGATCTTTTGAGGTCTCTTCCAATCCCTAACATTCTGTGATTTTGTGATTGTTTGTAGTAAATGACACTCTTAAGAAAACTTTGCATAAGAAAATGTGGGATCAGTTCTTCATTTGTTCACTGTACTCAGGACACCACATTCAGTTTGCTGAAATATCAGTCAGATGAAGAACCGGAGTCTGAACTTTAAATTCTAAAAATAGATACAGAGTTAATTATCCTCTGATTTTTCCTGAATTGTATGCTTTGTACTGTTTCCAGGAAACTTGTTTCCAGTATGTGCTGAAAGTATAGTTTATGTGCTATAAAATGCGTCCTACTCTCTAATCACAAAGGTTAAGTTAGGCCGTGTAAAAAGAGATCTTCATATTATTCTAACAGGCACCTACTTTCATGTCCATGTAAATATGGGAGGCTCTGTTCTGTGTGACAGGCTGCCTGAAGGGGACTTGAGAATGAATAGGTTTAACAAAAAGTATTTTAGCCTAAGCCTTGTCCATCTTTAATTATTTATCAGGGTTAAAGGAGGGGTCAAGAGCCTGGAGCTGCTTCAGGACTAATGTGACAAAGGAAAGTGAAGCCTAACACTGAAGAGGAAATGATGCTCCTAAGAGGTTTAATAATTTTTGACCCTATGTCAACCATTATGATTACTGATGGCAGCTGGGGCAGAAATGTTTCAAATTAGACTTTGCTTTGCAGGTGGTTAGGAGGGGATCCTGTGCCATCGCACAGACCCATCACAAGCCAGAATCAAGAAGGAAAAAGGCATTTTAGTTTTACAAGTAGGACACAAAATCTCATGGTCTGACACTGGACTTTCTCTGCTGTTTCCATGTTACATCGTATCAGAGAAATCAGAACTACCAGTGGTACCCAGCTGAACAGCTTGAACTCAACCAGGACAGCCACGTTTAACAGGAGTTGTGTTAATTTTCAAATTAGATAAAATGCCTGGAGCTCAGCATTTGTGGAATACAACATATGTGCTCAGCAAAGTAATCCTTGTATCTTATTCTCTGTGGTTTTCTTACATGACAGAGTAAGGGAGATAAAGTTTTGGAGAGGCTGCAACCCAATTGTTTTTTGGGGGTTTTTTGTTTGTTTGTTTGCTTTGTTACTTTATTTTAAGCATGAATATTTTATTTGTTTCAAACAAATGAAAAGAGAGAGCAACAGGACAATGTTGAGCAATTTTCCACAAGATAATTACCAAGAAGTGTCACTGGTGTTACCTGCTGTTTGTACAGGCACTTTTGTTTTATTTTCAGGTGCTGTACTTTTTATAGCCATGGCACAATAACTGAGCCAGCCTTCTCCAGTAACTCTGTGCAGGCACAACAACAGCTTCCATCAGAATTAATGGAAGTGTCACAAAGAGGGATGGAACTGAGGGTACACAGGACAAGGGCAGCAAAGGCACAGGGCCTTTGCCTGTGCATTTGACATTTCACACTGTCACTACTTGTAACTCATCCCCTGATGATTTGCCTTCATCTTGTTTTATCTATTTATATAGTTAGGAAGTCTGATAATAAATAGTGCTTGCAGATGACTGCATTAGATTTCTTACACTGGCAACAATTACCATAAACCTCATAGCCCAAAGAGCTGCTTGGTCCTTTCATATGCAAGAAAAAGTCTTTTCATTGCCTTGCATGAAACCATACCATGTCCTGCCATTTCTCTAAACTGAGTCAAATGCTAATACCTGTACCATCTCTTGCATGTTCAGACAGCAGCTGGTAGTCTGACAAAGTTTTTTGCAGGGCAATGGTAAATTTCTGGATGCAGAACCTTAAATGTCATCTCTGTCTATAATTATTTATCTTGAGTTAGCAATAGGATATACAAAGAAATCTCTCTCTAAAGGAGAGAGAGAGGGGGGGGGCCTGTGGGAGTTGTTTTGTCTTTAGTTTGCTTCCAATCTGGTTGATGAGAAAATTGCCATTAGCCTCAAGAGACGCAGAAACTTTGATTATAAATATCAATTAAACAAATCAGGGGAAGATGCCTTTTTCCCAGGCAGTAATATATAATTTGCACACCTCTTTATAAAGCTGGTACAGTCAGTGTTTTCCTCAACTAGACCTGATTCTTCTTTTCCTTACTTTGGTGCAAATCAGATCTGATTCCATTCAAACTAATTGATGACTGCCAGTGGTAAGTTTGCCAGGGTAAGCCAGGAAAGATTGACCTTCCAGGTATTGGCTTGAGCCTAGGAAGGTGGTTCCATGAAAGCAAGAGGAGGTGGAGAACAAGCTGATTGCTATAGGTAATGTGGTTGTAGTGTCCACTTTGGCCATGGAGAAGTGATGACTGCTTATTCTTTTATCTTCCTCTGCCATTGGCTTTGTATACAGACTTGTAGCATTCACACCAAATAGAAGCATTGAGCAAAGTGCACCACAGCTCAGCATGATGTTTCCAGGAGTTAGCACCAGTAGTTGCTCCCTTGTCATCTTCAGCTATGAAAAAAACCCTGCATTTAAAACCACAGTTCCAAGTCTGAGCAAGCCCCCTGGCTAATGCTGGGCATTGTACTGCTGTTGCAAGGGAAATCCTGGCTCTTTCCTCTCCCCTTCAGCTCTTCCCAGCTTTATCTGCTAAAATAAGGTTGGTCAAAAGAAGAACAATCACTGTATTAGTCCTTTGGTAGCCTACTTATTTATTTGGCATGTGCAGTATAGTAGGCCTGTCACTGAGTGCTGGAAACCTCCTTCCTGGACTCTCTAGTTGAGCCAAAAATCCAGTATTTTGAATCACAGAGTCTAGAATGGTTTGCATTGGAAAGGACCTTAAAGATCACCTAGGTTCAACCCCTCTGCATGGACAAGGACACTTGCCACTGCACCAGGTTGCTCAAACCAGCCTGGCCTTGAACACTTCCATATGTCTTAGATGGGATTTCAAAAGGGCTACCAGTTGGTGCCCGTGGCTAACAATGGATCACATACTGAATCTTATGTCTGTGGAAGTTGCTTTTTTTGCAGGGGTACAGGAGAATGGGAAAGGAAGTCTTTGGGTTTGGTTTGATGTGTGTGTGTTTTGGGGGACTTCTGCTGAGCTGCCTTCTGATCTATACTTAACCACTCACTGGATATGTTCCTTGTTCTCCAAGTGCTTGCAAAGCTTGGGTTTAACCTCTTGAAGATGTGTTGTTAAGCCAAGATGTGTTAAGAGAGTTTTCACTGAGCTATTGCAGGTGCAGGGGAAGTTTATTTCTCTTTGTGGTTTTTATTTGATTTCTGAACTGAAGTCACCCAAAAAAAGATGAACCTTGCGTGTTCTATCGATTTCTCTGTCTCTTTTCCCAGGCCATGCCTGCACTCTGTCTTTTCTGCTGAAATGAGAATTTAATTTTGTAGGTGCTCTGAAAATCTGAGTATGAAATTCCTTTGACTTTGCTTCTGTGAGAGTTCAGCAAGGTTCAGGGCTGCCCCAAAATTAAGCCTCATCTTTAGGCATGTAAAGGCTGCAGTGAATTCAGCTGCAAGCAAGTGGATGCCAGCCTGCAGAGCCAGCCAAATTGTATGCTGTTATAAAACTGCAACCCTCCTGGGCATTTTAGTGAAATATTCCACTTCCAAGATGCTAAAGTATAACATGGAATTGCCCTATTGCAGTCAGCTGGAGGTAGGGCTGGCAGAGGGGAAAAAAACACCTTCCTCCTCCTCTTCCCCAGGGCAGGAATACAGGCTTTTTCTTTCAGGGCATGGACTGCGCTTTTTTGTGCCCATACTCTGTCCCTTTGTGATATCCAGGGCTGAGGCAGGGTCAAGAGGGCCCTCTGAAAGGAAAACTACTCATTGGTAATTAGGAAAAGTCCTGTTTTGTCCCAGTTCTCATTCAGCTTGGCCTAATTATGGATTGATAGCTCCATCAGAGTTATGGGGCTCTAGGGTAGAAGCAGACTCTATGACATACAAGAGTTTTTGCTTCTTTACTTCCCTGCAACCAAAGGACTTCTGCCTGAGCAATTTTCCTTCCCTGAAAATGCACAGACTGTAATCCCCACTCTTGGCTCCATGGCAGACTGCCTTACCAGGATAGCACCTGCTGTTACTTTCACAGTAGACAGTACTTGTTGCTCTAGAAATCCTTTAATCATAACATTAAAAAAAAAACTGAACAGAAATCCCATCCATAGAGTTAACTCCAGCTGCCTTTCTTGCAACGGATGGGGAATGATCTTGCCGAGTGATGGGCATCCAAATGCAAATGGAATTGGGTTTGCAGCCATTCATTTGAAATTGCTCTTGAATCATTCTGAAGTAAATTCCATCTGAGAAGAATTTGCTCCAGGTCTTGCACAAAGAGATAATGGTCCAATATATTATGATCTAAGCAATAATAGTTTAAGTTGCACATTTCAGAAACATAGTGAGTTATATGCTGGGTTGATGAGAATTAAAGCTTGATATATAGCAATAAAACTAGTGATCTAGAGATGAAAAGATTGGTGTATGGAGCACAATATTTTTCTGCCACAGATTAGAGCAGGGATACTAGTCCATAAAAAGAGAAGTATACCATAAAATATCTTTTTCTCTTGTTATGCATGAAGAGCTATAATATGTAGTTTTACAAACAAATACATGAAGAGAATAAAGACCTTCCCTGACATTGAAAGGTTCCTGACTTACGCAAAGATTTGGTTTACATTTAAAGAAAATTGAACTAAAATGAAACTAAACTTCAGATGTGTGACAGTCCATGTGATATGAGTATCCATCAGATATTATAGACAGCAAATAAAAGAGAGTGTCTGTAATTGGGACAGTAACTGAAGTAAAATTCCAAATTGAGTTTGTAGGTGAAAATGGTTTTTAAAAATTTACTTTCTTAATATGAATGAATTGCATGAGTGAAACACGTTTAGTGGTACCATTAATCAGGTCTTTTGTCTTGCTAATATAAATCAGTCAATAACAACAGATGGGCTGTGCACTTTATTATGTGAATATAAAGATGAATGTGACATACTGCAGAAGTAAACTTGCAGCCCAAAGTTACTGAGCACAGAAGGAGATTTGTTACAACAGGGAAGAATGATGAGTGCCCTGTATTTGCATTTGATCAAGGTTGTAAGAGGAACTTGCTGCACATGACATTGCCATAATGATTGGGGATCAAGGATGTGGATTTTTAGTGTTTGTATCTACACTCCTAGATCACTCCCAAATGGTTTCATTATTTTTTTCCCTCCAGACGAAGGAAAGAAAGTCTAACTACTTGGGAGAGTTAATAGAGTTAGAAAGTTTGCTGCTTTGTTGAACCTTTGGAAGATGAACACTTTAAATAACTGGTGATAGCCATCAGGAAGATTCAGATCAAATTTTCAGGTGAGGTTTATCACCTTGTATAGTGATGGAGCACACAACAAGAGGCAGCCCCCACCCAAATTATAGCAACAATCCCAGGAAGCCCCTACACATCTATAACAAAGTGATGAATGAAAAGCCAAAGCCAGGTTTGGTCTTTGCATGGGTAGAGGAATGACCTGTGTTAAACTAGAAGTGGTGAAGAGAAACTTTGATGGCAATGTTCATTAGGTTGTTAGAAACCATGGCCTTGTGAAAACACAAATTAATGGGGTTGCTTTGGTGTTCCCAACAGTTTGTTTTGTAGAGAGTTGCAAAAAAAATCTCATCAGAGTCAAATGTCCTATGCTGACATTTTCAGAGGCAAATATCTGTGTTGGATTTTTAAAAATATTTTGTTATGTAATTACAAAGCCATTATAATTATGCCCGCATGTTGCTGGAAGAATTGCAATGAAAGCACAGCAGCATATCAGTCCAATTTCAAAAAAATAAAATGTGTGGCTTGGATGCAAGATATGTGGGTAAGGTTGGTGGTTCAAAACCCCATCCCAAATCAGCAGCCAAACTGGCCAACTCTAAGCTGTGCCACAGCTCTGTTTCTTGTGATAGGAAAACCATTGTGAGGGGATTTAAGGCTCTTCCTTTTTGAGGTGTCTTCATCCCAAGAGGTGAGTACTGCAGGACAACCACAGCTACACACTCTAGCTACCTGTAAACCACCATCCTGCAGCTCCAGGCAGTGGTGGCTGGGGTGACTGTGGAACAGGGATTTGCCTCCCCATCTCTTTGGGGAATGCAGGGGACACCAACCTCCTGCCCTTCATACAGACCGGTTGTGCTGCCTGTTACCCTTCAGCAGGGAATAGCAAGGAGCCCTGAATGCTAATGGAAGTAGCTCTAGATTTATAGCATGACTGAGGGGGTTTTTTTCTGTGAAACACTGGAAAACCCAGTTGTGGTTGTATTCTGAATGCTCCTGTTAAGAATGTGCTCCATAAAAAACAAACAATACTGCAATGTTGATACAAGTAGCAACAGTAAAATGGCAGGGATTGAATGAACATTCTCCAGTTTAAAAAGCCCAGCAAACCTGTCTTAGCTGCTATGGGAAATTTATTCAAAATTTCCAGATTTTAAATGCCAGTTCCCAGGGATAAGTCAGCCTCTGCACACTCAGTTTGTGTGACAGTTCATGAATGGTTTCCATCTACATTCCTAACTTTGAAGAATGATTCAGATGCATCTCAATAGCAATTTTAAAAGCTGGGCTTTATTATTTCTTAAGAAGGGTCAGGCAGAATTATAGGAAGAAGCCAGTAAGAAAACTGGCACGTAGCTGACTGCGGGGTGCCTAGGCTGGAGTGTAGAAACAGCTATTTTAACAATTGAAACATGAGACTAGATTGTCCTGTACTGGCCAATACTGTGAATCCACTTTCACATAAAAATAATATATAAACATTAGAAGCAGTTTCATTCAGGAGGTAAAAAATCAGCAGCCCAACCACCTGGAGTGTACAATGGCAAGGCCAATAGCCCAGCTGAAGTGCATTCACTCTGAGGCATCCAGCAGCTGCAACAAGCAAGAGGAGCTGGAAGCCTTTGTGCCTCTGAGCTGATGGGATAAACCCAAGGGTACTGGGGTACAACCCAGTCAGCATGGGTTCATGAAATGCAGGTCCTGCTTGACAGTCTCCTTCTATGACAAGGTGACCCCCTTCATAGGTGAGGGAAAGGCTGTGGATGCTGTTTTCCTAAACTTTAGTAAAGCCTGTTCCCCTGTTTCCCACAGCATTCTCTTGGAGAAGCTGGCTATGTGTGGCTTAGACAGGTGTAGTCTTTGAAGGGCAAAAAACTGGCTGGATGGCTGGGCCCTTTTGTGGTGGAGTTAAATCCAGCCAGGAGATTTAAACATCACAAGTGGTATCTCCCCAGGATTCATTATTAGGGCCAGTTCTCTTTAATGTCTTTATTCTGGATGAGAGGATTGAGTGCTCCTTCACCAAGTGTTCAGATGACCCAGGCTGGTCTGCTTGAAGGGAGGAAGGCTCTACAGGGGGTTGTGGACTGGCTGAAATGATGGGCCCAGGTCAGTTGTATGAGGTTCAACAAAGCCCAAGTATCAGGTTCTGCATGGGGTCAGCAACAGCCCCATGTGACACTGGAGGCTTAGGGAAGAGTGGCTGGAAAGCTGCACAGAGGAAATGGGACTTGGGGTTGTGGATCAGCAGCTGGCTGAACATGGGCCAGCAGTGTGCCCAGGTGGCCAGCAGCATCCTGGCTTGTATCAGGAGCAGTGTGGCCAGCAGAAAGGCAGTGACTGTCTGCACCTCTAGGGCTGTGTTCAGTTCTGGGCCCCTCACCCCAAGAAGGACATTGAGGTGCTGGAGTGAGTACCAAGAAAGGCAACGAAGCTGGGGAAGTGTCTGAAAAAAAAGTAGTCTTATGAGGGACACCTGAGGGAAGTGGGGTTGTTTAGTCTGGAGTAAAGGAGGCTGAGGGAAGACCTTATCTCTTACAACTCTCTTATCCCTCTTACAACTGTGTGAAAGGAGATTGTAGCAAGGTGGGTGTCAGTCTTTTGTCATGTAAAAGGCAATAGAACAAGAGGAAATGGCCTCAAGTTGCACCAGAGGAGGTTTAGGTTGGATATTAGAAGAAACTTCTTCACTGAATTATCAAACACTGGAACAGGCTGCCCGGGGAGGTGGCTGAATCACCATCCCTGTTACTGTTTAAAAGACACATAAATGTGGGGCCTAGGGATGTGGTTTAGCACTGGACTTGGTAGAGGTAGGGTTGATGGTAGGATTTAGTGATCTTGATGGACTTTTCCAGTTTAGATTATTCTGTATGATTCTGTGAAAGCCAAAGCCCACACACATTCTCCAGGCTGATGAAAGAAATAAATTTTAAAATGCACCTTTATTATTTTCTGCAGCTCACTCGTTGTTCCTTTTAGACTTTCTAGTTGCACCTTTGATAAGATGCAGTCAGGCAGTGTGAGTACTGCCTTTGATAATGTGCAGAAACCTAGTCATGAAAATAAATACATTTGTTCTTCCAGTCACCAGAAATTAGTGAAGCAATACATGTTTAATTATAAAACATATGTGTGCTTTTTTTAGTTTCCATCTGTCTGCTTGCTGATTTGCAATTAAATGACCAGAAGAAAAAGATCCATCCTGTGGCAGTTCAGGGGAAATGATTCATCTCTAATGTTTCAGTGTTGTAGATATCTGTGGAGCAGCATGAGGGAGAGGGAGAAGGTGGGGAAAAAGGGGGAGAGATGGAGAGAAAGGGATGAGAAATACTGAAAAGCCTCTTGCTTCCATTCAAACATGTTTTGTTGTCATGAAACCAAATGTGGACTCCCATTAAGTTATTGTAACTCATCTTTTCTGTTTGGAAAAAAAAAATAGGGAGTGAAATGGAGCAAAGAAGAAAAACCTAATGGGGAGAGGAAATGGGATTGCATAAAGAGGAGGCTGATGTGGTCAGAGTGAAAAAGAAAACACAAGGAAAAAAAAGGAAGAATGATAAAAGTGTTAAAAATTTCATTTAATTTGATGATTTGGAGATGGAAATGGAATTCTTACAATATGTCACAGATTTTCCTTTTGCTAGAAAAATGTCAGTCCTTATTTAGTGGTGCTTTCTTCTATCATTGAACCAGCTTGCTTCTATTAACTCTCACGGATGATGTAGCAGTGAGTCAGGCCTGCTACCCTTTGTAAAATGAGACACCCAAAAGGGCAGGAGTATTTTTAAATTAAAACCAAGGGAAAAGAAAACAAACAGACTAAAGTTGCACTAATGTTCTCTTCATAAATGATTTAAGAGGTTTACAAAGTCTTTTGCTGTGAAAGGTGTTCCCATCACTGATGTAGACATACAGTCTACCTCCATAAAGCTAGATGGATGGGTACCATATTACTTTTTCCCCCTGTCTCCTTCATCTGGTCCTGTCCTTTCTTGTCTTTCAATAACTGAAGGGGGTCTATAAGAAAGCTGGCGTAGAACTTTTTGCATGGATGTGTAGTGAAATGACAAGGGGCAATGGTTTAAAACGTGAAGAGAGGAGATCTACGTTAGACATTTGGAAAAAGTTCTTTCCTGGGTCACAGGTTGCCCAAGGAAGTTGTGGCTGTCCCTTCCCTGGAAGTGTCCAAGGCCAGGTTGGACCCTGAACAATCTGACGTAGTGGGTGGTATCCCCACCCATGGCAGGGAAGTTGGAACTGGGTGATCTTTAAGATCCCTTCCAACCCAAACCTTTTTATGATTTGAATGCATCTATGATTCTGCAAAAGCAGTAGCTGGAAGGAGAGCCTTTCATGTCCCTTGTAATTCTGGACACAGCCTTGACAGGCATGTCTCAGCTAGGGGGGAGGTAGTCAGCTGATATTTCATCTTCATGAAGACTATCAGGGAAGAGATAGGCAGCCTTCCATATTTTTAGTTTCATGTTCTGTGGCAAAGAGGGTTATTCTCCTCTGAATTGGTATTTTCTGGGATGGGAGACTTGTTCTGCAGAAAGGAACAGAGGAGTTTTAAAGGGGGTTTATGAAGAGGGAGGCAGAGAGAAAGAAAGTGTGTTAGATGATTTTAGTGTTGTCTTCTGTGCACTGGATTCTTTTCCTCCTTCTCCAGCTTTCTTACATCAACTTTATTCATCAGCAGCAGAGAGATGCAGAGGTTCCTAATGTCAATAACATGCATCTGTGTTGTTCCAGAATGTCACCATCTCAGTGACATGTCCCAGCTCCCAGTTCCTCTCCATTGTGAGAACCACACAGACCAGTTAGTGTACTACAAAGTAAATAAAGCATACCTTGGCACCTCCATTAGCAGCCTTAGCAAGAGTGTAAGAGGATGAACAAAGCAGCAGAGACTGGGCTTTCAATTTAGTCTTTTGCCCTTAGAGCAGATTTCAGATTGCTCATCTGACCAGAAGATGCTATTTCCTATTTGTACCAGCCTCAGCCAACACTATGTGTATGCACTTGATTAAACTGTGCCATAAGTCTCTACTGAAAAGCATGACCTTGAAGGCTCCAAAAGTTTCTATTATTTCTTTTTTACGGTTTTGCAGGCAACTCTCCCAAGCGCTCACATAGTGCTTTATTGCTCCTCTTGCTGGTGATGATAACAAAAGACCTTTTCCAGCTGTGCAAATGTGCCCATTCCTGTCACCTCACATAGGGGAAGGAGAGAGCTCAGAACATAAAGGACAATTTCCTCTATTCTGAAAGCAGCAATGCATTTAAACTTGGGTCTGGGAATGCTCCTAAGATAACATTTGATTACTATATGAAAAATCTGCTCTTTCTGAAGCTTTCAGAAAGTACTTGTAAGTCTTTGTCAGCTGAATTTTGGTTGTTTCATTTGTCCTTTTTTTTTTTTTTTTTTTTTGTCTCTTTTCTACAGACGATGACTTTTTCCATGAACTTCCAGAAACTTTTCCATCTGATCCTCCAGAGCCCTTGCCCCATTTCCTTATTGAACCCGAGGAGGCTTACATTGTGAAGAACAAGCCTGTGAATCTGTACTGCAAAGCAAGCCCAGCCACACAGATCTATTTCAAGTGCAACAGTGAATGGGTTCATCAGAAAGACCATGTGGTGGATGAGAGAGTAGATGAAACCTCTGGTGAGTTTGTGTTATGTCACAGAGGGGTGGGAATTTAAAAAAAAATTAAAAACAAGCCCAATGTTGTAATCTAGCAGCTATTTCATGAGGCAGCTACTTTACCATTGATTCAGCTGTGAATTCTGTACCTGGCATTACTGTCATAGCACGTGGCACGTGTCATAACACAGAGGTTATGTCTTTAACCAGGAAAGTTAGTAAAACATGATTGTAGAAGCTTGCCCAAGTTTGAAACAGCAACAACAGCAACAAAAAAAGAAAGCCAGGAGAACTGTGAACAAACAAAATGGAATTGATTCCACAACCAGGTCTACTCCCTATCCACTTCCCCAGTGTCACAAGTTCCCAGTGTCACGATCTCTCCCAAGTGCCAGAGAGCAATGGGGTTGCTTCTAGAATGATGCTTTCCTCAGGAGATTCAGAAAAAAAGGAGAAATTTACTCAGCTTCTGACAAGAAGGGAGGAGGAAGCATACCTGGGCGCAGTGTAGAGCAGTGTGTTGATGCAGAGCAAGAACCTGGCTGTTATTTTATTGCACTTTCCTGCCTGCTCCATAGAACCTTACGAAGTAGAGCCTCATTCTTCCTCAGTCAATAACAGAAATCCCACTGACATTCATGGAGGAAAAATAGGAGCCTCATAATACTAAAAGAAAAAAAAAAAAAAAAAAGGAAAGGTTTAAAAAGTTGATAAACCAGCATAAAGAAAAGGTACAACTGCTTCTATTTGGGGAGACTGATAATCAATAGTTTGAGTCACATGCAAAGAGAGAAGTGAGACTTGCTATTTTGGTGGCTCTGAAAAATAACTGGATACCAAGGAACAAGGTACCTTTCATTTGGGAATTACACCACCACTTGCTCTAATTATTTAGAAAAATAACTCCACCAGATGTCTTGGAAGTCTCTTGTGAACCAGGTTTTATTTGTTTCAGCTCATTTATTTGCAGAGAGATCAAAAGCATAAGCTTTCAATGGTACTGTCATGCTCTCAGCTTGAAAAAGAGAAGGTGGGTGTAGGAAGAAGGGCTGTAGAAAATCTTTATTAAACTCTGGGCCTGTTTGTTTGTAAGAATTGGCTTTTCCAACAACTGCACTGCAGCAGAAAAACAAAAAATTTAGGTTACCTAATGCATCTTCATTTTTTATCCATGGGAGTCCACTGAAATGAAGGAGGATAAGCAGGAGAGCAGCTATCACTGTGTTAATTGTTTAAGCTTTTATTAACATCAGCACTCAGAAACATGAAAATATTTCCCTACAGGTGCACCTGTAGTGAAAAACTTATTCTTTTTCCCCCAAAATCTCATTGTTGGAAAACATCATAGCATAAAACAAATTGCTTTATTCAACAAAGGTAGATATGCATCTGAATATATTAAAGGACAAATGTTTTGTGTAGGCAGCAAGTGCCCGGACGGTGCCCCCCCCGCCTGTGCCCAGCTGGAGCTAGCCCAGGCACGCATGCCCGGGTTCGGTAGGTGTGGTTTCCGGGCAGAATTCCAGAGCCGGACGGATCAAAGTTAGCTCCTGATACCGTCCGAGCCAGGACTAGCTCGACTGACTCCCACGGCGAGACTCATCCCACGCAACAGTTTTGCCTAATTCCATGCAATTATATGCAAACAAACCCCATATCCAATTAGAGATTACCATAGTATACTGAAGTTTGAGGGTGTCAAAAGATTATTAGCACAAAAGCCACACTAATAGCTTATTAAAATGAAGCAACCTAAATTTGTCAGTCAACCTGGTTGTTGCCAAAAGACTGTGGTGGTTGCTGGTGTGTTTGCACCTTCCTGTAAACTGACTGAGAATCCAGGGTTCTTAGCAGTTAGTTAGTACAGAAGGTTATAAAGAATGTATTTAACATAGTGGTAAAAAAATATCTTCTTCAAATCTATGGAAGCTGAGGAAAATACACCCACTGCAGATGGAACTGGAGAAAAAGTTGCAGGAGACAGTGAATGTGAGGATTCATTCTGATGCCCAGAGAAGGAGGTTTGGCAGCTTGCACCTGTCAGGCTGGCAAAGCCCTTTAATCCTAGGAGGTATTCTGCTTTCTTTTGCTATTTCTGGTGAGCTAGGGCAGTGGTTATAGGGCAGAGCAGTAGTGACTGAGCTACTCAGAGGGCAGCATGAGGATGGGAGCCCAAGCCAGCACTGCTGCAGGCTTCATGTTGCATTTTGAGAGGCTGGAGAAATTGTCCACAAACCAGGTTAGGTCTAGCCTGGGGCTCAAAGGCATCTCAGTTATACAGTGGTTCTGCTGGAGCAGTCATGTAATTCAGACAACTAAAAATGACACTCCTTCTTTCCTGATAACTATTTCCTAAGGTCTTTTCTGCCTAAATATGAAGAAGAGCACCATGCTGATGGGGTTTGTGCTGCCATTTTTGAACCAGGCTTTCACTTTCAGTTCTTCATGTAGAAAAACAGAGAGAGAAAAAAAGTAAAGGTCAACTATGCTTTCTTTTCTGCAGGGTGGGTAATTGAGAAGAAAGAGTACTAAAACACAGGTGTGATGCTAGCAGTACATCATCTTGGGATTGTAAATGGTGCATGAAAGAGAGAAATAGGCTTTGATTTGCCAGAGATTATGTGTTCATAGACTTTGAGCCTGTGCCCAGGAATGAAATCTTTGTAGACATGATTAACTCTTCTTATAAGGCAAATTTGTTTCTGTCATTGATAAAACCAGAGACAACAGCACAGCAATAGCACAGGAGATGGAATGAGAGTGCAGCTGAGCTCTCATTGAAGAGAGCAGCTAGATAGGAACTTCAAAAAAATTAATTTTTAGGAGGGCAAAATAAATATTTGTATCTTTTTGCTATGTATATATATATATATACAGGTACAAAATAAGAGTTATAGTTTTATACACTTTGCACTGTTGTGATATTTTTAAAGAGGAGGTAAAGCATTTATGTGAAGAACATGCACCAGGACTCTGTGGGAGTTGTTGCTTTCTGGTTGGAGAGAATGAGAACAGTAGCAGTGACAGGGTGTTCTAGTACCACTTTAATTAAAGTAGCCTGAAGAGAGAGCCTTGCAAAAAAAATTCCAGTGATGTCATCTGAGGAGCCAGAAGCTTTACACAGAAGATCATTACATTCTGGCTTTAAATCCTCAGACTTTCTGGGACTTTTCTTCATTATCTAAAAAGCTAAGCATTTTCATAAAGAAGTCAAATGGGTACTTTGAAAATCTTTAATGAACACATTTGGCTTTTTCATTTCCTGTGTACATGAAATACAAAGTAGGGCATGGTCTTTTTTTTATGTTTTTACTGGATATTTTTCCATTATTGTGGAAAAATATATGTAAAGGAACACTGGTTTTAAAAAATAACAAAGTTGAAAGTTGTTTTGAAGGAATACATTAGATTTTATGACTGACTGTCATAAAAGATAACAGCAGGTAGCCCTGCAGAACTGATGCTTTTGAGGGCAAGAAAATTCCATTGTCCTAGGGCAGGAAGCTCAATAACATCAATAATTTTTAGATCAATGTGTGCACATTTTCCAAATCTCCATACCTCTGAAAGTGATTACAGCAAAAGATTTTATTTTGCATGTGTGATTTTAATGGAGAAATATTTTCAGACACACACACCAATGCTGCAGTGGTGGGACAGTTGTAGATGTATAAAAAATCAGTGTCCTGTACACATTTCATTTCTCCAGGAGGATTAAATACTGCTAATCACCCCCCACATCCCAATGATGTCCAGCAGAAAAACTCAGGACTATAGAGACCTTGGGTTTGCCTTTTCAATTTGGGTATGCATTGTAATAGTTTATCCCTGACAGCTAAGGTGAAATGATCTATAAACCTCCTCTTGCTCTCTGCAGTGCCACTGACATCTTCTTTTCTCTCCTTCAAGCAAGGAGAAAACAACATTTGAGACTCTTCTAAGTGCTAATTAAATAGACATATTGGGCTATTCAGTTGGCATTATAGTTTGCCTACATTTCCTGTCTTCTTTTGCTGGAATTCATAGGGAGAGGAGGAATTAGGATGACCTCCTCTGTGTTTCCGAATAGCAGCAAGACTTTTGAGCCTGGCCTGAGGCCCCAGCTGATGCAAAATGAAGAAAATTTATCTGTGCAATCTCAGGGGAAAGTCAAGCTGAGGGAGACTCTGTTAATGATCAGGTGAAGCCACCAATCCTTTTCCTATGTCCTTCCTTCAGAAGCAGGCTCTCAGAAGACCTGCTGTCCCCTAGGAGCATCCTTGGTGCCACCCAGCCTTCAGCAAGGAGGCTAAGTGACTCCAGGAACTTTTAACTGAGCTGTCCCTTCAAATCTCTGCCTCACCACAAATCAACAAAACCAATAAATTTAGAATCTGGTTCAGAATAAGATTTTTTCAGTGGATTAAGAGGATTTGTCAAACTGCACTGAGATGGATGAATATGCTTCTCCTTTTCAGACAGACTTCTCAGACTTCTTTGTTTCAGTTGCTCTACATCACCATGACTGTGATTCTTGCACTTAACCTCCCACCATTAGCTTCCCCCATTATTAACATACTTTTGGTTGACTTGCAGGTTTGATGAAAGGAGACTGAGCATTTGACAGGGGGTCAGCATCGATCTGGCAAATGGGAGCTTGTTACCTTGAGCCCCATGTTTGGCAGCCTGTCCAGGGAGTAGGTACCAGCAAGCTAAGTCTTTAATAGATCACCCTCTCAACAGAAAGATCAAAGATTGACATCTGCCCTTTTGCCTTCAAAACAGATCTTACAAGGTGCTGCAGCCAAGGCAGCAGCAAGCAAACCTCCAGAGCAGCTGTCTCAGCTCTTCTGGCTCTGTGTATGCAGGCAGAATTATCACTTCAGCACAAGATGCTCTATCACTTTATCTTTCTCTCTCTGTGTCCATCTTATGGAATCTGTTTCTTATGGTGTTTGTGACATAGTGCTTAGGAAGGTTGCATTGCCCTGATGACAAAAGTCCCTTCAATTTGTTGGGGACTTTGTTTCAGGTGGGACTACACAGCAAAGATCAGTATGTAGCCTCTCATTTTGAGCAGTTGTACTCATTCATCTCAGGGGTTTTTTATAAGTAAGAAAAACTTTACTTTTTGCATTACTTTTTTAAAATGCAGCACTTCTTTCAATCCCAGTGTTGAAGAATTTAATTTGGGAATCAAAATATGAAATTCAATTATCCCCTGTCCCTATGTGAACACAACTCAGAGGGGTACCATTTTACTTGTTTTCTGTGACCTACAGATCTTCCTTTCATTACTTCTCTTTTCCCTCTCTGCACATCTTCCTTAATCTCTTTTTGCTGCTTCTTCACCTCCTGTAGCCTCCTAATTCTCTGTATTATTTTTCAGGAGCCCAAAAGACAGGGGGTAAAGCCATTTTTCTGGAAAAACGCAGCCAGTTTTCATAATAACTTCATTAAGGAGATGACAACTGATGCTAAATGGGGTAGTTACACTTAACCTGCACTATTTTCCCTCTCTGGTGTAGAATGCCTTGGGGTTTTGTTAGAAAGGGGAGCCACATATAATAAATAATGGTTGTTTTCATTCCATTGTTGTCACAAATTATTTTATTTTCCATTTATCATCGGATCAAATCTATTCTGAACATCAAGCACCTCGGTTCAAAATAAGTAGTTCTCAGCAACGTATTGCAAATTTTTAGCATTGCTCCTTCACTACTCTCTCCAAATCCAACTCATTTCAAGGAAATTTAAAAATTTGTCTCTGTATCTCTTCCCAAGTGCTTCTATTAGTGTGGGTTAGAACTGATACCACAGTCCATTTTCTTCAGGTATTCAAAACCTGTGCCCTGTTTGGAAGGATGCTGTAAGTGAAACATGTTTACAAGTATATTCTGAAAGGCTGCAGCTGGTGCAGAAAGGAGCAGACAACTCTATTTCTTCCAAGAACTGGACTTCTCATGGGAAATATAGGCTGTTTATTTGCATAAAGCTCTATGAACAAACCCACACTTTTTTCCTATTTAACATTTAGGATGCAGCCATCCAGACATCACTTGGGCCATCTTTTCTCTGCCTGTTACCTGCTGTGGCCTGTCAGGCAGCTCTCCTGGGGAAGAAAAGGCTTGTACCCATCACCACTGCAAGAGGAGTTCTCTTTTCTTGCAGTTTGCATCTTCAAAATCAGCTGCTGGGAATGTGGTCCCCAGCATGCCCAGATCAAGGGAATGCTTGACAACAAAACTGATGAAGGTACTTTTTGCAAGCAGACAGAGTTTCTACATTTATCCTGAGTAATTAGTATATTTTGATACAAAAATAGCTAATTTGGAAGCTTCAGAAGCAACATACGTGGAGGGGCAGAGAAGCACCATTTTCTAAGATACAAATTCAAAAAGGTGGTTACTTTTGTTGGACTGAGTGGTAAAATCACTGAAGGCAGTCCTGAGCTGAAGAAGGAGAATAATCTTTTTTCTGTACAGAATAAGAACAGATACTCACTTCCAGAGGGAAATCTACTTATAGGCAATACAAAACCGTGCCCCAAACCCAGGAAGATTATCTTTTGGTAGAGAAGCCTGAAAAAAGGCTGTGGGGTTTTTGAGTTTAGACTCTGCTGAGTATATTACTCACTTGTAACATATCATTAATTTCTTACCAAACTCAACTGTTGGAGATGAGGTTTTTGTCCCTGTAAGTCTTTTTGGAAAGCTGCTGTTAGCTTTTTGAAGCTTTTAGCTTTTAAGCTTTCTTTATATGTTCACAGCAATTGACACCTGCCTGTTTTTCTGCTTGTCTTGTGCTTTCTTTATCCTTTCTTTGCTGTGCTTTTTGCCCTGCAGAGGTGCTCTTTGCCCTGCCATCTTTACAGGCAGGAGCTGAGAGCCTTGCAAACCCCCAGCCCTCAAGCCAGAAAGCTGAGCTGGGCTCTTCTAGCCTGGATTTGAGCTTCTTCAGGGCATGCAGGGATGCTAACAGAGACCCCAGAGGGAGATACTCTTCCTGCAAGTTAATCCTGCTCCTGCTTTTCCAGTGAGTAATAACAGGTACCTGGGAAAGGTCATTTACCTCTCCCAAAATTTCTGTGGATTCACCATGTATCTCTGTGCAAACCACTCAACATCTCTGATATTTACTTCTGCAAAGTGCTTTGGGACCACATGATAAAAGCTGTAGGGTATTTATTCATTTATTGCAGGATAAACTTCCTATCTGCAGCTGTTTGCCTAATTGTCCTGAAGGTTTCCTGTGGGTTTCTAGAAAAACAAATCTGAGACAGGAAATAAAGCTATTTAAAATAATAATAAGAGGGATATGAATGTTTAGTGCAATCATCTGAAGCATTTGAGGATACCCCTCTGCGTATTTCCAGCCTACACATTTTCTCTTTCCTTCATTAAACCCTTTGTTACACACTCATAATCCCATTAATTCCCCAAATGACATCTTTAGACATCAGGCCACCCACCATAGCCTCAGACTAGCCATGACTTTGCACAGCAAAGCTTCCTTTTTCCATCCGAATCCTGTGGTTCCTTTGGAGCCAAACATCCTCTCTGTGGGATCTGGAGCCCCCACTATGGGGGTGGTCTGGAGCCTGAAAGGCCAATAAATGTCCATTTGGTTTGGAAGAGAGTTCCAAAGGTCCTGCAACCCCTGCTTTACATGTAAACCAACTGGGTTTTGGTGTGGCAGAAAAGAAGAGCAGAGCCAAGGTCTTGTGTGCTGTTAAACAAAAGTGCTGCAGTCTGTAGCATCCTGTCAGCTCAAGGGCAGGAACACTTGCATCCTGTAAATGTAGCTTTTTAGTTAACTGAGTGTGAGAGCGACTGGGACCAAGAGGTGTCCAGTTTCTTTGTGAAAATCTCTGGAAACATTCAGTGAAATGGAAGGTCCAAATTATACTTTACCTTTTCTTTGTTGAGAGGAAGTTATAGTCTGATGTAGTCACTGGAAATGCAGTCAAATCCTGTTTAGAGTCCTGGTGAGTCTGCAAGTGTTGTCCTGAGTACCCTGAAGTCTGGGTAAGCTTGCATTTCTGTTACCTGAGTAGTATATTCTACTTTTTTCTCTCATGAGACAGTGAAATATTCTTGGAAGAGTGGTAGAAGAATTCACACTGCTTAAAACCAGACTGGAGAAATCCTTCTTTTAGGGGGGAAAAAAGAAAAAAATTAAAAAAAAAAAAATTTAAAAAAAAAAAAAAAAAAAAAATATATATATATAAATTTGTATGGAACCACCATTACACAGATCAGATAAATTGAGGCTTTGTTCATTGTGTGGGCAGGGTACCAAATCACTGATGTGTAAGGGAAAGAGAGGTGGCTGTCACAGCTCTCACCTGTAGGAGATCTAATTTTGTGCTGCCTTTGCAGGTTCACTGCTTGTATTCATTTTCTCATTCCCTGAATGGTACAGAAATGACCAGCATGATGTGGTAGGGACTGCAGGACTGCCATGCCCTGGCAAGGTTAGCTACAGCTCTTTCTCATCAGATGCTGATGCCTTTCACAGTTCCTCAGAACATCTCAACCCTCTTCATATTTTGATTGTGAGAGCAGAAAGGGAGTCTTGTCTTTTGTCTTCTGTGTCTTTTCTTCTCCCAGAACACTGATTTTTAGGCCTTCTTAGCCTGTTGTATTATTTGCTATCAGGTTTTGATTTTAGAGAAGAACTCAACTGGTTGGTTGGTGCTTTTGGCTTCTCAGTGGCTTGTATAATGATGTTTCTGTAATGAGTAGTGATGCTGAACAAGAGTAAGGATTGCCAGGCATAAAGAATAACAATGCCTAGAAGTAGATCAGGCTTGTTTTGGGGTTTAGTTTTAATCCTTTTGTTCTTCAACCAAGGTGGAAAACAGTATTGAAATTCAGTCAGAGTGGATACTCAGGGAAAAAAAAAAACAAAACCCAAACCAACTGATCTAAAAAAAGGCATCCAGAATTACAAGGATACTATTGATGGCATTTACTTGCATAATGAAAAAGATCTTTTTTCAAGTCAAAGTTTCATGGAGCTGCAGATCAACTTGGTCACATCCCTGATGTCTTGCTGTAGCTGATGAGGATCATGACTTGCACTATATCTAGAAGCATGTACACACCAAATGACTTCTCTGACCACCAGCCTGCCTTTTCAGATGCCTTCCTGCAATGATTCTTTTAGTTGCTACAAACTAAGAAAAATCTCCTGGTGTTCAGGAAGATGCTGTTTTGACTGCTGCCCTGGCACGGCCCTGAAAATACCCTGGATGAGAGAGCAAGCAACAAATTCCCAGAGCTTCATCTCTGTCTGGTGAAAGTCACTCCACTTGACTGCACACTAGACAAAGCCCCTTTGAAAACAGCTGCTTGCCCTTTCTTCGTTTCTTTAATTTTTTTTTTTTTTTTTTTTTTTTTTTCCAAAATAAGTTTGCTGGGAAATGCCAACCCTTGCAACAGAAACAAACGGTGGATTTGTGCACTTCTCTCCCAGCCTCCTGTTCCTGCATGTGGTGGACTAAAAAATAGGAAAGCATCTGCTGAGGAAGGCTCCCGAGTGACCCCTTGTGTCACATTGTGACTCTCGTTGTTCCCACAATAGCTGCACCAGCCACTGAACTGGGTCATCACATCAAGGTCACAGAAATAAGGCCTATAAACCAATTTCATGTTGTCTCTGCTTGTCAGAGCCAGGCAGAAAGGATGCTGTACATGTGCAGAGGCATGTTATAAACTTATACACACTTACAGGCCAGTAAATCAAAACCATAAGCAATGTGGTGTATATTTTTATTTAAAAATTTACACTGAAACCAATTTATTGTTCATTTCCCTGCCCCCTCCCTTCATTATGCAAAGGGAATGTAAACATGTTGTTCAAAATGCAAATGCTCTCAGTTGACTTCCCAGATGTTTGAAGTTCAATAGATTTTCTTTTTTTCTTTTTTTTTCTTTTTTTTTTCTCATAATTTCCTCAGCTTCTTCTAGTGAAGTGCTGAACAGCCATTATTCATTTTTTTGCCTGCACATTGAGATTCATCTGCAGGCTCTAAATTGCCTCAAAAGTGCTTCAATTTTGCATGAGCACTAAGCTGAGGACTGGGAAGCATTACCCACTGCTGAAGGCCCAGATCATTAGAAAGAGCATGTACATCCTCTGAACCAGAAATAAAGAGTGCACAGATTTTCTTTGTGAAGACTCAACCACAGCTTCAAGTAAAACCTCAACCACTGGTATGATTTTTTTCCTGGGCCTTGAGAAAAAACCCCCAACATCTTTTCTCAGCTGCGTGTGCCTCAACCAAAAGAAGGGAAAATTGGGCTTTGACCCAAAAGCTGGAGCTGCTGAGAGCTCATACTCATGCTTTCCTATGTGGAGAACTTAGGAAACAACCTTTTTTCTTCCTGATCCCTGTAAGGAACATGAGCCTGGCAGGGAATTCTCAGGTATCACCCCTCAGGGTTGTTTAGTGTCAGGTTGGACTGGGTCAGGATGCTTCAGCTCACATTTGTCACTAATCTGAGAACTATTTGTAGGGAGCTGTTCTTTAAAGTCCTGCTACACCAAAGTGTGATTATTAGTTTTGTACCAGGAAAAAGAGAACAAGAAAGCAGCAGCAGCAGCAGCAATAGGCACATGTTGTTACATGTGGAAGAGAACAATGCATTTTGGAGCAATTTGTGCATATCAAGGAAAAAAAAATTGCTGTCAACTAGAAAATAACCTCCATTAAAAAACAAAAGGGTGGGGGTGTTTTTCCTTTGTCTCTGCACTGGTTATATGCTGAGAACAAGTAGTCCAATGCTGGGCTAAAGGATTAAATAGCAGTAGTTTGAGGCTTATAGAAAGCAATTAGCTGCAAGGTTGTCTGGGGGAGGAGACAACAGAGAGGTTATTGTACCTTCCCCATGGGGACAAGCCCCCAGGGATGGACTGCCCACCTCCATGCAATTTGCTTTCCACCACCATTCCAGAACTCAGTTTTGAATCTTCTATGCATCTTACACAACTTGGTCCTTCTGAACAAAAAGACCTTGATTTCACTAAACAAAATGAGTGTTAGGGGAGCTGGGATTTTAGTGTAACTTACTACCATTACCTGGTAATTAGCTGTAGCCAGCTAATTCAAACTAAAAACTAGTGCAAACTTGACATCTCCTAATGCAAACCTGAGTTTATTAGGCTATTACCTTAATCTGTATTAATTTGAATTAATCATGTATCTCTTTCCTAAAGAGAAAGTTATGAAGAGAGGAAAAATAGCTGAAAGCCTTTAATTTAAATATTTATGCTAATGTTTGTGGGAAATTGTTTGTGCTCTTTGTGCAGGCATTTTGTACCAGCAGGCAGCCACAATTTATGGTAAAGCAAAACCAGGTACATGCCATCACAGCATGAAGGATTATTGGGTGATAAAGATGTTGCTCTTCTAAGCTATCTTTGGATATCTATCTTTTGTTAAGGATACAGTTACTCTTTAGAAAAAGTAAGCTATAGTCAGAGTGCACCATTATGCAATCATCTCTGTCCCATTAGGATGCACAGAGTATGTTTTTCTCATCAAGAACTTTAATATTCAAAGCCATTCTTCTTGTGCATAGCCTATTTATTAATTTTTTAAACACCAAATTCCGTAGCTTAAATACTGTGCTATATTTGAGTGGAATGACTCTCTTACTGCAATCAGTCTATTTCTGCAAGAGGGTAAATAAATTTCAATTCTGACATAGCACTGGTTTTTACCTTTTTAAAAAGGTTATTTCACCAAGTAAGGTAATCAACCTTCTGCTACAGAGACAGGTTTTTTTATAGCACCTATGATGAGGGAATAAGTGAATCAGACAGTTTGGGACTAATGGTAAGTTAAAAGGTGGTCATTCTTGGGTTTTGTCACTTAAGTCACATCAGAAAACAATCTCCTGACAAAGGTCTGTGATGAGAAAGCAATATGTTTACCTTTCAGTGAGTCTGTTTAGAATGATACCTCTTTGGTGTATAGTTTTGTCCACTTACATGAAGCAAAAAGTATGATGCTGTTTTAAAGGATTTTTGGATGAAGCTTCATACAAAATGTAAGACAGATGAAAACTATGAGAACACAGAATGCTTTCATCCTTTTTGCCACATGCTTTGGAGAGAATCCAACCCCTTCTGAAATTATTGCAAAACTCATTTTCTTTTTTTTGGTGTTGGGATTCTCCTCCCACCATTACCTCACATTATGAAGTTTGTATACTCATCATTCAGATGAGTCCTGACCAAGAAACACTCACAAGGTGCCTTCACTCTCCTCTTCTTCTCTTAATTAACAGAAAAAGAAACTGTGAGTCAGGAAGCATGGACTGTTTCAGACTGGAAGTGATTTTTATTAAGACTCAATAAGCCACATTGTCCTCTCTGTCTAGGCTGAGGATCTGAGTGGGGACACACTGTGGTTTTCTAAATTATTTGCCAAATAATTTGATTGTGTAGCAGCACAAGTTGCATGGATGTGCAGAGAATCCCCCCTCCTGTGGAGCCATTTGCTTCTGACTCCCCAAATTCTCCTTTACTTCCTAAAAAAACCCCATCCCTGCCCTCTGTGTCCCCAGTGAAAATTTGGGGGTGCAGGCAATGGAGGGAATCTGTATCTAAACAGGGAGGGAGCTGACAACACTGAGCATCAGGTTTGGGAGGGTGCTCTGAGTCCTGATTTCAGGAAATTGAATTTGTAAAGGGTTTTCAAGTTACCTGCATGAAAATGGGCTGTATTTCCATATTTATTTACAGTGGCTGCAGTACACCTGCAATCTATATGCATGTATTACAGTAATGTCTTTTTCCAGACCAGTAGGTCATAAAGTTCCATCTCCTTGAGAAATGTGTTCTATGGCATATGTGATTACTAATTAATGAAATACCTTTTGGGCAAATGAAAGCAAAAAAAGCACAGAAATTGAACTTCCACTTACAGAGAAAATAAACTAATTATCCATGCAGTTTCTTAGAATTTGTAAGTGCAACTCAGTCTTGCAACTCAATAGCTCTGGTTTCGTGTTGTGCCAGAGGGTCAAACACATGCCAATATAATACTTCCACAAAAATTGTTCTGTCAAAGTCCTGAGGACTATTTTTCCACATGTGGGATATTATTGTCAAATGCTGAACATTTATAACAGTCAAAATACATCAAAATAATTTCTTGGCAGAAGGATGCTCAGTGAGTTGTGGATACTAACTCTTTGACCTGGACTGAAGCCAGGGTGGATAATTACCTTTGCTAATTGGTAATGATCTGCTTGTTTCAGGCATTTCCAATGATCATTTCTTGTCTTTTCCCATTGCAGAACCTTCTAAGACATTTTTGTTTCCCTCTAGAAAGAAATTAGTCTGATTGGCAAATCTGCTTCTATTAAAATCATCGGGAAATTTGCTAATTACTTTGATGGGTGCAATATGGAACCTGTGAGTTATTATTGCACTTACTAATAATCTCCCATAATATTGTACAATTACATTACATTTGCATGCATTAAAAAAGACAACATTTCTGTCTCTGAAGACCAGCTAATCTACCTCACAGTGTGTATAGCCAGCTAAGTTAAGCACTTGGGGACCATGTAAATGAAGTGTGTCTTTGCTTGATTGTGTTTCTAGGATACAGTTTATAATAAAAGATCATGTATATATTAGGCACAATTCCCTCTTCCCTCTTCTTTTTGCTTCAGGATGGGTAGTAATGTTATTTTGATATATACCATAGTGCCTCTCCCCTGTGCTCATTTGGCTGCACATATCAGCAATAGGCAGGCTGAGCAGGGCTCCTTCTGCCCTCTGCCTCTCCCCACCAATAAATCCCTCATTAATGTGCCAATATAAAAATAAATAAAGTTCTGACTCCTTCCTACTCCTTTGAAGAGCCCAAGTTGTATTAGCCCCAGATACACATTTATTTCACTGAAATGAATAACTGTAGATCCCATGCAACTAAATATGTAAAATTGTCACTCATGAGGAACATATTTCATTCACAGGACTGGGACACATCTGCAGACTTATACCAAATGTCCTTCCTTCTTATAAGCCATTCTCCATACTCAACTAGACAGAAAACTGTTAGGGCTAAAATGGTATCTTGGACCAGATTATTTAGCATCCCTCAGCTACAAGGTTTTAGACTTCTCTTTAGGGAAATTCTACCAAAGGTCTTTTTCTGGTGCTAGGTGTAGGTAAGTGTATTAAATCTGACTGATCTGTGTGAATAAATAGCCCCAGCCTAGAGCAACCTCTGTGGCATCTTTTATAACCCAACAGATCAGATCTGTATATTCAGGACCCAGAGAGGACAGCAAATATTTTTGGTTTTGTTTTTTCCTAAGATTTTTTTACTTCCTTGTACTCAAGTTGTAAAACTTCTTACATTGCTTCTCTCTAGGGAATGCTGCAGTTACTCACTGAGATTAGAAGAGAAATGCTTGTGCAGAAAGAGCCAGCAACCTGCATTTTTAAAGGATCTGTGTTTCTTTTTTCCAGTGAGCAATTTTAAGATACTATTTATTTTGGAGAATTGCTTTAAATTACTTTGATTTTTTGCATTTTCATTCTAAAGCTTCTCTCTTCACAATCTTCTTTTTTTTGTGAGAAATAGGGCAGTGATAATTAGATCCAGTGTCTTCACATATCTGTCTTTATGCCCAAGAGCCAGATGGGCTGCAAGAGGCTACAGAAACAGTTCTCACTTTGTTGAATGCAAATCAAGTTTGGACAGAGCAGACAAATGCTTCTCCATGTCACGTTCTAGCTCTTCATCAGGGGAGAGTAGGAGTTAGAAATACTATATAGACACTCTTTATGGATTTATAGGCATGAGAAGGGGCCTGTCAAGCATTCTGGCTGCCCACATTTCTCTTACCTCCCTTCAGCTGTGTTTGTTATTGCATTACTTTAAAATAGGAAGATCCTGATTTCTTGTGGATTTTGCCACCTCCTATGTGATTGTATTAATTCTGGAAATGTGCAGTTTACTTAAGTGTAATAAAACATGCTGCATATCTTCACCTGCTATACAGCTTAGACATATGAGGAACTAGACTGAAAAATGCAATGTATTTCTAATAAAGGTAAGGTAGAGGAGGTATTCCTTGTGAGAGGGAGATTGACTGTTACTTAGCATTCTGGTAAAATAGACTTGGCCAATACAAGGTAGGCTACATGCAGTATAAGTTTCTGCTAATCTTAAAATTTATCTTGTCCTAAATGTATTTAGGAAAACTAGAGGGACTCATTTTATGAAGTGACTTCTAATTTTGCACTCTAAGATGCAAAGCTCCAGAAACAGTTGCTGGAACTCCAGGCATAGACATTGTCTGGAAATATTGAGACATGAGAAAAATAGAAAAACTTTGAGACTTTTAAATTTTTTTCTTTATTTTTCCTTTTTTTACTTTTTTTTTTTTTTTTAATGACTCCAGCTACTGTTCTTTGATGTACAAGCAGAAGCAGCTTCAACAGGGATGAGATGAATATCTCTGAGAGATAATACCGGAGTTGTCCTGCACTTATTGCCCATGTGAGGTACAGCTCTGGATGTAACCAGACTGTACCAGCTCTGCTCTGCAATCTGATGTCAGCAGAATATCAGGTGGTAACAAGGCAGTTGCTATCTGAAGTATCTCAGCAAATTCTGTTTTTTTGTAATCTAGCCTAGAAAGGGGTTTCTGTTTGGTTCTGAAGTGTTCACAGAAGGAACAGGATTGTATTTCAACAACTAATAAGATGTTTCTCCTAAATTAGTGTGGCTGTTTGCTCAGTGAGATGCCAATGGGTGATGCTGGGAAGAACTAGTTGAATCAGCTTCAAGTTCTAGCCCTGGATCCTTACATCCTAAATCTTATGGCATCACCAGCTAGTTTGATAACATTTTGAACTCTAGGAAAAAAATGTTTACCTTTGAGACAAAGGCACAATGATACTTTTTGCTCATAAGCAGGAAGAGAGGGCATCTATTTGACGTGTAAAGAAGAGTGCACCTCTTCATTCTGGGCACAACTGTTGATATTACTAAAAAAAACAAAAGCCGTGTCACTTTGAATAACCTGAAACCTATCTGTACTTCCCAGCTGTCCCAAAAGACATTACCTGGAGTAGCTTGTTAGTTTGAATTAGAAAGCATTTCAGGAAGTCAGAAGATGAAAAATCCTGCTGGTGCATTCAGTGGGAGCTACTTAATGTGTGTTTTGTATCATCAACAGACTCTCAGAAAACAGCATTTGTGCCCTGAATGTTAGGACTATTTCATAATCATTATTAACCAGTGCTGTCATTATGAGCCTGCTTGCTTTAGCCCCCGGGTAACAGAGTTCACTGCTCCATCAAACTCTATCATTATCAGCCTTATTATAAAAACATAATATTGTAACCTTCAAAGGCTCCCTGGGTTAGTGCTGTTAAAACTAGGAATGAACTGGAGTAATCTTTAGGCTAGCAGCAGTTGCACTGGGAAAATACAATAGTTGTAATGCATGTAATGTACATGCTCCCTCCCCACCCTCTTGGTGCTCTTCTCAACAGGACAAAAGCTCTCCATCAGACCCCTTTTGGAGCCAAATTAGCTCATCAAAGCAGAACAAGTTTATAACACAGTGTTCACTGCATTTCAAATGCCTGTGCACCACTTTGATTTTCACTCTTTGGAGTGAAGTTGCCATATTTTGAGTATTTCGTTTTGAGGAGGAAAGCTGTGAAATGTTTTCCCCAAAGTAGCTGATTATTCAATGGCTAAAGATGTGAAGGATAATGAAATAAAAAGGGGGCTAGACTCTTTCTCTAGCAGGAAAAGGCATCTCAATTAGAAGGCATTCCCACCAGAGAAGCCTATGGTATTACATCCATGAATTCCTTTCTGCTGTGAAGTTGTTAACCAGGTTTTGGATGCAAACAGCACGCAGCCTCAGTGACAGTGTACAAGTGTGTACAAACAGTAATTAATCACTGGCTCCCTGAATGGAGCCTCTGTGAGGCTGGAGGCAAATCAAAGGGCTGGTCTGGTTTCCAGTACAACTGGGAACGTTCACTTCATGAATATCACCTTGTAAGCCATGTGGCAGGAGGCTGGGGGGAGCTGGCCTCAAGTCTGTGCTCAGCTGAGTGACCTGCCCTGTGGTGTCTGGTGATGAGGACAAACTCTGCACTCTGTGATCCAAGGACCTTTCAGTTGAGTTTCCTGGCAATTCTGGAAGGAAAAAGAAAATCAGTCCCTTCACACAGAATACTTGTATGTGGATTTATATATTCAAGAGTGTTTGGGAGAGTGCATTTTTCAAGTGGCGATGGTGTTTCCTACAGGCAGGCACATCTTAGAAGTTTATTGATACTTTGGCATCAGCAGTGAGGACCAAATAAGCTGGCAAGATGTATAAGCACTCTCCCCCACCTCTGACTGGTATCTTGGCTGGAATTAAGAGTGTTTTGACCAGGCAGTGCATTTTGAGGCAGAGAAAGGGGTTGTGTCGGTATGAAATGGTGGTTGTCATTAGAGGACCAACACTTTGCCAACAGTCCTAGCAGTGGTGCCTGAGGAACCACAATATTTTCTTGCACTTAGAAGCAGCAAAGCAGCTTCCCAACAGAGAGCACTGTGTGGGAAATGTGGGCAAATATTGTTCTGCTTGGAACAGGGGGTCACACTGTTGGTGGTGGTGCAACTGCAGGGCTGGGGAATGGTTAGGCTGATATGTGATATGAAAGGCAGGGCTGGGGAGACCATTAGGCACTGAAAAGCATTTTACTGCATTATAAGATAACTTTAAAAATATCACAATATCTGCAGTGTGTAAGACAGTAATAGTCCCCAAACTGCAGCTTGCAATAACCATACTGCATCATGTGTGACTGTTGTTTCAGAGTATCAGAGCATTTTCTGCAGTGGTAAAATCTATTTTCTTTGGCAGTTCAGTGTCAGAGTGAACAGGACTTCTTCCTGTGTTCTATCTAAGGAAGTTTTATAAACTGAACGACTCTTTGATTTTATTATATTCATATGAAAATAAAACTAGACTAGATTGTCACTTGATGTAAATCCTCATAGGCACATGGTACAATTTGTATCAGCTGAGGTACTGTTTCTCTTATTTGTCTAACACACATGTGGTATGCAATAAAGGTCAAAATCACAAGTGGCTGATTTTACATTTCCTCCCTTCTCTTATTTTGCAGTTGGGCTTTTTCCCTTCATGTCCTTAGGACAGTTTGTGTTCCTAAATAGTTATGGATAGAAAGCAGCGAGGCCTCAACAACTTTGCAAGCAGACTTCTGTACCTCCCTCTCTTTCTTTCTCTCTGTAAACCTAATGTGATCAATTTTACTTGACCCCTGACAGGTCTGATTGTCCGAGAGGTAAGCATTGAGATATCTCGCCAGCAAGTTGAGGAACTTTTTGGACCTGAAGATTACTGGTGCCAGTGCGTTGCCTGGAGCTCTGCAGGTACCACCAAGAGCCGGAAAGCCTACGTCCGAATCGCATGTGAGTGTCTTTGCTCTGTGCATTTGGTGTTTGACAGGGGGGTTTGGGTGGGGAAAAGTGGAGTCTCTGCCACTTGGGAGAGAGATTTTTTTTTCTCCAACCAGTTAGGCTTTGTGTTTTCTCTGGTCATTGATGTGTAATGGAATTAAGACCTTTGGAAGCGTTCGTAAGAATTTCAGTTTATCCTGCTCCTACGACCAAAATCTCATTCTTTTATCTTTTTTTTTTTTTTTTTTCTTCTTCTGCATCAAAACCAATTTTTCATTTATATAACTCAAGAAAAGTGTCTGAAGCTAATGAGTAGGAATATTACCAAAGCAAGTGTGAAATGAGGTGACAGCTGGTCCTTTCACAAAACAGAATGGTTGAGGCTGGAAGGGACTTGTGCAGGTCATATGGTCCAACCCCCTGCTCATGCAGCTACACCTAGTTGCCCAGGACTGGTTCCAGGTGACTTTTTGAATATCTATAAGGAGGAAGACCCCACCACCTCTCTAGACAGTCTGTGCCAGTGATCAGTCACCCTCAACAAGGAAAAAGTGTTCCCTGATGTTGAGAGGGAACCTCTGTATTTCAGTATGCGTCCGTTGCCTCTGGCCCCATACCAGACACCAATGAGAATAGCCAGGCTCCATCCCCATTGCACTCTCCCTTCAGGTGTCTGTATACATGGATGGGATCACTTACAGCCTTTTCTTCCCCAGGCTGAACAGTCCCAGATCTTTTGAGTCTTTCCTCACAGGACAGATGCTCTATTCTTCTAGCCATCTTTTTGGCCCTTTGCTGGACATCTCTCTAAGATTTCCATGTATCCCTTGAACTAGGGAGTCCAGGACTGGACCCAATACTCACGTGTGGCCTCATCAGAGCTAAATAGAGGAGAAAGGTGACCTCTCTCAACCTGCTGGCAATATTTTTTTCCCTAGTGTAGCCCTTATTTGCCTCAAGGCAAATTGTTTACTCATGGTCAATGTGGTGTCTACCAGGACCCTCAAGTGCTTTTCTGCAATGCTGAAAACATAGTTCTGTGTGTTATAAAGTTGTTCCTTAACAACAACAAAAAAAAGTGTGTACTTAGTATATCATGTAATTGCATTGGTACTTTGAGTCTGAAAGTGGTCATCTCAACCCAGGCATTTCATCGTTATTCATGGCTACTACCCTCAGTATTTGTTTTGAACCATTCCCAACTTAGATTCCAAGGACACAGGACAACCAGTTCCCTGAAAAGAGATCCTCATTTGACTGTACAAATATTTAATGCTCATTAATTTTCAAAGAAGTGCTTTTCTTTGTAATAGAGTAAGCACACAGGGGATTCCCATCTCTTTCGCGTGATGAAGTCCTGCTTTATTTAATGGGAACAAAATATATCATCCAGAATTGTATCTCTTTCACTATTTGCACCTCAGCAAAAACACATTTTGTGAGAAAAGGTCATTAGAAGCTGGGTTTGCAGTATACTTATATTTCCTGCACTGTGCTTAACAGTTTATAATGAGAGGACTCTTCCAGCCAAGTAAAGCTTCTCACAGAACATTAGAAGAAGGGCACTTAAAAATCTCCATTTAAAACTGATTCTCCTTTTGTTCTTGAGCTACTATTACAATGTTAAATCCCTGGAACAGGAGTTACTTTCTCTGTGAACATCCATACACAAATCTTGTGTATGTCAATTTAAGTGCCCCTTTTTAAATGCTTTCAGTCCAAGTAACTGACTGGAAATAAAGGATCTGTACTTTGGAGTCCAGGACTAACCTCAGAGAATAATATCCTCAGGCTCAAGGGGAGGTAAAATTGTTGTACAGTCTTTCTGCAAAACTAGAAACATCATTACATTACAAGAAACTTTTCCAGACTTTGAGGATTTTCTTCTTTTGTACTGAAACTAAGGAGAGGTATTTCAATTTTCTTCTCTTTTAAGGTGATAGCACTTCAGAGTAGCTTAGCAATGTTTGAACAAGTTTTCTAGATTGTGACTCTTTAACTCATTAAGTAGATTTTCATGTTCTGCCAGTTAGGCCTTGATAGATGACCATGAAGTTAACACAGTTTGAGTGTATTTCACTTGATGTTTAATTAACTTCTGTGTACTGCCATATCTACACATTTATTTCCTGTATAGTACATAATTGTTGAATGTGTGTGCATTCAATACAGTCATGTGTGTGTTATTTTATATCAATAATGTTCCTTCCCAGATGTCCAAATTTCTATTGAAGGCATCTATAATACAGAGTTTCCTTCTTTTTCTTACCATATTTTGGAGACAGGAACAATCAGCTCATTGATTTTTCTAGAGTCCTGGGGTGGTTTTTTTGAAGTCTAATTAAATAAATTCCAGTGAGTTTTATGTGCCTGGAACTCAAATGGGGCTTTGTATTTTACTGAAGATTTTTTAACCTCCTGTTCCTGAATTTGGAGTTCTTGGGCAGCTGTGACACAGGCAAATCACTTAAACTCTGGGGGATTAAGGGTTGAAGTGTTAAACCTTCAAACTGCAGGTTTTCAAACAGCAGCAAAAGCATGTTCTCTGCAAAATTGTCCATTTCCAACATCACACATTTCTATAAATTTCTCAGGTAACTCAGGACCATTTTATTTTGTAGGAACTTAGACAGATGATGTGGGGTAAATGCCTCACTTTGTGAAATAATTTGACAAGATCACTATTAAAACTGTGGCCTCATATGTAACAATACTTGTCTGTATTCATGGTCTTGACCTCAGAGGAGTGAATCTGTACTAGCAATATAATAGTTGTTTCATAATAAAATTTAAATACAGCTGGTAAGTCTTCTAGTGATTAGACAATGTGTCATGAGGCTGGGATGCAAGGTAAGGTACATGCATTATTTATTCATTCAGAAAATCAAGGATATGCAAAATTGAAGAGAGACAGTAGAGCCCATCTCTACAACTGCATCTATAGCTGCATATTTGTCACCCAGAAAGTCTACACTTTTAATTGGTACAAAAAGTGAGCACTGAGAACTGTGGGAAAGGTTAGGAGTAAATGGGGCATGTATAGCACTCTGCTTAAGTTATATTATAATTTATTTTAATGCCTGAACCTGGCGATTTTATCTCAACAGGTACAACTGTAGCATAGCTAGCCATACCCATCACATTAAGAAAATTTGTCTTCTTCTCTTCTTCTTCTCTTCCTTTTCTCATTCTCTTCCTTCTCTCTTTTCTCCCTTATGCCCACAAGTCTTATTCTGGAATGATGGTGTCCTCTCAAGGGCTGGAGCTGCACTCCATTAAAATGAACAAAAAAAGAAAAAAGCATGCAACATCTCTGCTCACTGAGCGTGTAATTGGATTAACTGAAAAGTAATTTGAAAGTGTGAAAAATGTGCATCCTGGAAAAGTGGCTTGTATTTGTTTGGTGCAGGGTCAGGCATGTGTCAGAAAGTACATAACAACGTAGTCAATGGAAGTTCTCTGTGAAAATCAATTGCAACATCTCTTTGGCCAAGAGCTTCAGTTATTCAGGAAGGGAGAAATCTATAAACGTGGAGTGAAGATGCTGCTGGTTTTCAAAGGCTGCCCATGCTATATAAACAGGAAAAGTCTTAGAGAATCCAACTTCCTGGCTTCTTTAAGTGTTCAGGGTGTTGAAGAGCATCTTGCCATTGCACTCCTAGACCACAAGTATGTTAGAAAATCACTCCCTTCTGTGCAGTTTGTTTCTGAAAAGGAGCTTTATTCCTGTCTCATGGAGTTTATCTTCCTGAGGCACAGGCCTCCCCATGAGAACAGAGCTGAGCATTTCATCCTCCTAAACAAGATTTGTTGGGATTAGTTTTCTCTTTTCCATTCTTAGAATCTCAGTAGCCAACAAAGTAGAGACACCTAATGTATATCTTGGTGAAGCTGGAAAGATACAATATTTTTTTCTGAGATATTAGCCTATGACAGTGCTAAAATTCATCTTCTGTTTATTCACACATTTCTTATTTATTCCAGGCACATCCTGTCAGGAGCACTACGAGTCATTAATACATTTTGGTACAGTTTTTCTGCTCAATTAAAGAAATGTTACTTTTGTGGAAGGAGGGAGAGAGGAAGGAGCTTTACCTTTGGCTGAAAAAAACCCAAGCCCAATATAAAGTTTTAATGTGAATTTTATGTAACCTGGCTGATGTCACTGAACATATAAAACCTAACAGGGTAAAACTCCTGTTAAAGGGATGAATGAGGTCTGAGCCTCTGTAACCAAGTTAAACCCACTGGAAAGTGCATCTGATAAAGCCTAAACAATAGCTTCAGGATTTGACCTAATTTTTAGATCAGATAATAAAGTGGTAGCTAAGAGAAATTGCTTTGAGCCCATGTGCATAGAGCAACCTCAGTTTTCATTTGCTCCAGTTTGGTGTTGCTGTAGCTTCACTGACTTCATGGTCTTAACCCATGCTGTCCTTGAGAAAATGTAGTAAGAATATAAGCCCTAAATCTGCTGCCAGCTTTTGAATTTGTTGAAAACCTCTAAGAAAACAGCAGCTTTCTCTTTAATTTCTCTTAGCCAATCTTTTTTGCTGCAATGAATGTGGATAGCTACTTCTTTTCCTTTATTCATTATCTTAAAATCAGAGTGTGAAAAAACACCTATTTTCAAGCACCCTGATGTGGTGAAGAACTGTGTTTGTTAATATTTTGTATAATTTGAGACCAGCTTCCTGTGTACTTATCTAAAAGCACTGTTTCCCCCAGAGATATATCCAAAGGAATGTGGCTAATATATACGTGTCAGATAGTGTATACTGATAAGATAAATGCAGTAAAGAAAAGCAGACTAATTTATCTGATAGTTTATCTGTATTTAGAGGGGATGTGCAGTCATACAAAGAAACAGATACAGAAAAAAACCCAAATCACAGGTTCTTTACTGACACAGTTATCTCACCTTTTAGTATGGGGACCCATGCTCTGTGTTACATTTCTGCAATGCCTTTTTCTCTTCACACACATAATCCAAGCAACAGTGTGAGGACACATCCCTGCAGCCATCAAAGCTTTAGAGTTCATTGCAGTAGATAGATATAAGTTGGGTGGGTGTCAAGATAAGAAGAAAGCACTGGGAAGGACATCACTTGAAAATTTTAATAGGAAAGGATGTCCAGGATATGCAGTGTTAAAAAAGAAGGTAAAAAATGTGGTTTTGTGCACTTTGATAAATGAGTGTGAGGGTTAGCAGATATATAGAACTTTAATTCCTTAATAGTACAGAAATATGTGTGTCATTTAAGTTGTTACTCATTGATACCTGCTGCTTGTAGTTAATAAAGGGATAACTGAGGTGTGTGGTCTTGAACTGAAGAAAGGATGGCAGATCACAGCAAGGACAGCAGAGAATTAACTTAGCATTTAACATATCTGATACAACCACTCTGCTTTTGCTCCTGACAGGCAAGTTTCTGTATAGCTTAACAAATTAAAAAGCATGACCGAGTCCCAGACTTTAGGGTGCAGTTGCAACAGTGGTAAATACAAATCACATTGCTTTCTACTTTAGAGCTAAGACTTAATAAATTAAGATGGGCTTGACTTTACTGCTAGCATTGTTTAAAAAGCAAAAGAAAACCCCTTTCTGAATTTATATGAATTTAATCCCTCAGTAGGAGCCTTAGGAATATCCTGCCTACACTGTCACGCCTATGAAATTATCATCTTTCTGTAGAGCCTGCTTAGTGCCTGATGGTGAAATACAGACATAGCCAATGAACTTAACAAGATTTTGTGTGTATTTTTGTAGTAACCAGACAGCTATGTGAGTCTGGTTAGTGTTTCAGAAGAGCAGCAACAACATAATACCCTGTTATGCAAATTATTTTTTGTTTTAGTCTTTCAGTGTGATGCACATTCAATTCTCCCTATGAATGAACATACACCTGATGTTTCTAATGTCTGTCTTTAGCACTTTTAACATATTTGTCATCTAATAAGGTACCTGTTGAGGTTTGATTATTTGAACTTTACGTTTAGATATATTAGAAAACAAGAACTTTGGATTTCATCTTCAATCGTCAAATAAAATAGTGAATAGAATTAGCCTTATAAGTTAGTATGCAGGATAAAATTACAAAGAAAAACAACAAATATCAAGCTCTCAAGTAAAAATATGAGAAAAGGGTGCAATCTGTGTATACCTGAGAAGCCATCTGCTCAGTGAACTCTTGGTACAGTTTCCTCTCTTGGCGTTTTTTACTGTTGTATCAAAGCATAGCCCACACAGAAATTGCATTGCAAAAGAATGTTTTGTTTACCAGCATCTGACCAAACTAGCTTAGAAATGAAGAGGGAGGGGAAAATAGGTTGTTTTTTTTTTCAGACAAGTGGGTAGTGAATCTCTGAGGAGTTATCAGGGTGCAGTGTCACCCCCAGCTGGATGAGGAGCTGGGAGGTGTGCACCTCCTGTTCTCTCAGGCTGTAAATATGTAGGGAATGAAAAAGGAGAGAAAATCCTTGGCTGAGGCAAAGCATCTTGCAGACTGTAGCCTGACAAACAAAGGGTGTTCCTCACCTCATTCCATACCTCAGGTCCACAGATGTTGTCTCCTTCCTCGAAGTCTGCTACAGTCCCCATCAGCTGCTTGGCTTTGATGCTGCTTCTTGGTGGCATGGGATGGAATTCCCAGACCTCACTCCTGGGCTGCTGGAGGGCTCAGCCCAAGCTGTCAGGTTCTGAGGCATCTTTGAAAAGGGGGAAGAAGCTCCACTGTCTCTGTTGTTCCTCTCCAGCCTGAGAAGATGTGAGGGGAAGCCTCAAGTTACTGCAGCATTTGTCTTTAGGGCTGGCCAGATGTGAAATAGCCCCTCCAAAGAAGGCAAGAGTAACAGAGTTGTGTCTGGAGGCTAAAACCAGGGTTTCACAGTATTGATTTGTCTCCCCCATTCTCAGTTGGTGCTTGGTTGGGCTGAAAGCACAGCCCTGTCCAGCTGCAGTTGCATCCCATGAGCAGCAGGAGACTTTGATCAACACCCAGCCTGAGGCTGATCCAGCTGGGGACTCCCCAGGGCAAGAGGCCATCCCAGCAATAGATAGAGATTTCAGAGGAATCCCCTGGGTTACAGGCTGCTGGCACTCCTGTGACTGTCTCAGTGGAAAGCTGGTTTCATCTTGTTAACAACAGAGAACTGGAAGCACACAAAAACAAAATGAAAAAAAAATATATAATGTTTTTGTACCTAACCTTCCCATTACTTACAAGCAGTGTGATAGATCCCCACACAGATGGCATCAGCTCAGCTGTGAACAGAAAAGAAGGCCAAGGTATTCCTGAAAATACTCTTAATAGCACATGGTTTCCTACATTTAGAATTGCAGTTCAGTCTACAATGCTTTATTTATTTATTTATTTATTTATTTATTTATTTATTTATTTTCTCCCAGAAAAAGACATCTTTTAGCTTCACCTGCAGCATGGAAAATGGTGGCAAAGGAACAGGCCAGTTTCACAATATTAGTCGTATTTCTCTTACACAGCATCAGCCATCCAAGTTTGGGAGTAAATGCAGTGAAATGTATTTTCACAAGCATGTGGCTCCTCTTTCATTTTGCAGAACATGAGTGGCATTTCACCACTCTTTTCCACAATTATTTTTCTGTTTGGGTATTTCTTATTAGGCTAGGTAAAATTATTAAAGCAGTTTTGAACCTTGTCTCTTGAGAACACTCCCAATAGGAGGAGGTAGACTGGAAGCGGAGAACTTGGCTACCTATTAATTTTCTAATAATGCTTAAAATAATACCAAGCCATTTTCTAGTATTTTAATTGCACTTTTGCTTATGGCACATTTGGCTTTGTGTGAATGGCTATATATACTTAATTATATAAAACAAGCTATCCTTTAGTCAGAAACATATATGTCTTATGAGGGTCTTCTCACATTCTTAAAAACCTTATTTCTCAGAAAGCCCACACCAAGAATACTTGTCTCAGTGAGCAAAGTTGATATGAAAGTTGGATAGAAATTAATGTGGTTTTTCTTGTGCTCTTAAAGCTTACTCATGCTTTGAATTTTATAGAAGAAAAGTTGATGTTGAAGTTACTAGAAGCAGCACAGAGTCTTTAAGATCTACCAAGGGCAGAAATCCATCTTTCCCTGACAGTAATGCTGCATTGTTCTGTTCATTTCTGGTTTACATCTTATTCCTGGCTGACAAGTGTCTGTTTTTCCTGCTCATTCATTAGTCACCCTTGCATTAGCACTGCCTTGAAGGCATCTGGTCTGCCTCTTATCGTATTTCTCAGAAATGATAGAAGATACCCTTAGTTTTACTCTCCCAGCCATCACAGTAAAACCCAGAACAGCAAAGAGATAAAATTCATTTGATTTTAAAAAATAGAAAAAAAAAATAAAATAAAAAAAAAAAAGGTCATTCTTTGCTCTTTCTTAGAAGTTAACAGGGAGGAAAAAAAGTGGGGAAATGCCATAAGTTCCTTCAGAAACTGTTACCTTTAGCAGGCAATAATGCAACTGCTGAATGGATTGTAAGCTAAAAAATGCATTAAACATAAAAGGAAGTCATTTAGCATTGCATAAAAATGAAGATCTAATGCCCTTCTTCCCAGAAAGCACAGTGATTCAGGAATAAAGCTAACAATATGGTGTACACACTGAAATTCTGATTCCCTATTATACTGTTTCAGTTTTATGCTTGTGGAAGTTCTCTCATTTCAACAGAGCTCTGAATGCAGCCATCTGTCCTTACCAGAGAGGGTTGTTCAGAAGTATTTCAGGAGTCTTAGAGGAAAGTCTCATCTTAAGTATGTTTTAAATATGCTGCAATATATGCCACAGGAGCCCCCTCTGAATTTACTAAGACTATATTTTTGTAAAGAAAAGAGAACCTGGCTCAAGGTGTCAGACCAGAATTTTAATTCTTCGTGGTTTCTTTTTATGAATACACCATTGGAGAGAAGTCAGAGGCAAGGGAAAATGTCTGGTGGGGGTGCAGGATGTCCCCTGAGCCTGGTGGGGGGATATTCAGCTGCATCTGGGTGAAGTTTGTGACAGAGCTGGTGAGAAACATGAGATGGGTGCTGCAGCATCACTTTGCACTAGGGCTCTCTCTGCTCCAAAAGAGATGAGGTGTGGCAGCAATATTACCTGCAAAAGGGGGAAGAGAGTATTGCTAACACAGCCAATTAGGGATTATTCTAAATTACCAAAATAATAAAGGAAAGAAAGTGCAACTTTCTTTCTCTTGTGTCTCTGCTGACTGAAGGTGAGAGTGGTGAAGTCTCTCTCTCCCCATTGCATTAGCAGGGCTGCTGCTGACCCCAAGCTTTAATAATTCACACTGCTGCTTCACAGACAAAGAGGTCCTGACCCAGAATGGATCAAATGTTTTATTGTTTTGATTTTTCAGGTGTATTTTCTGAAGACTGTTAGAAACTACTTTTTTTTTTTTTTTTTCCCTTTTAAAGGGGATGTATTTTTATTCATCTTTACCATTCTCTGGGAAAAATGTATCCCTTCTGTCCTTACTTGCAAGCAATTGTAGCTTAAATGATATTTTGATGAAGTGAAAAATGTTATTGAAAATACTGTGTTTGGAAAAGATCCAAAGTCCTTCAGTACATTTGCAAGCTGACCCAATCCTGGTGAACATTGTATAGTTGCCAGGATGACTATAATTGCTAAATGGCAAAGGCAGTGGAAGATTAAAGAATTTGAAGGAGCCCTTTCTTATCCACAGAAATCATATTGCAAAGGCCATAGAAAATAAAAAGTAATTTAAAAACCCAGCCCTGTCTCAGCAGGTTATTTCCTGATAGTTACAGCAGGTTACAAAGTTGTTTACACAGGCTCTCTGCTTCACCACTCAAAAAAGCACCTTGGTAATTTGTTTAAACCAGTGAACCTTATGCTTGGTTAGGTAGGTAGAACTATTTGTAGTTGGAATGACTGTGGCAGGAGGTGGTGGGTAGTTCTAGTGAGATAAAGCTGGGAACACAGGGGAAGGAGCCCAAGAGAATAGTGTGTAACAGCTACTACTCTTGTAAATACACAATTATGTACTTTTTTTCCCCCCAAAAAAATGAGTATAATTTACTCAATAGTGTCTAATGACACATTTGAGAACATTACTGTCTATTATGTTAAGGCCTTTATTTAGTGTATTTTTAGTGTGTGGATGATTGACCTGCTGAAATCCAACGAGGCCATTCAAGCATCTCCAGGGGACCAAGGTCCTGCAGGGTTCTTCTCACCTGCTGCATCCCCACTGAAAAGGTTCCCAGGGAAAAGGGGGCTGTTCCTACCAAACAATTCCAGTTGCTGATAATACAGAGGTTAAAGTGGAGTCGTTTTATTGGGCTTTTTTTTCTTGGGTTTTTTTTTTTTTAAGACAAGTCTTTTACCACCAATGCAAAGCTAATACAGAAGTGTACAAAAGTCAGAATACACAGCTGTCCCGTATGATGAGCTGGTCCAATGCTTGGAAGTGCATTCAGTGACCTCTCTGCCAGACACATTTCTGTGTTCCTGTGCAGGGTTCACCTCCACCTTACATTTATTATTAGCATTATCTGTTTATTGTTACAGGCTTGATGCTAAAGTGAAGACAAATTAGCTAAAGCTGTGAAGTTAATGCCTATAAACTAAAGTGTATTAAATCACAGTGTGAACACTTTCATCCTTGAGTTTAAGGCAATCAGCTTATGTGCTTTAGTTTTACAGGTTTATTTAATTTTCCTCAACTTTATTTTGTACCTAGTTGACCAAATGTAAAGAATTTGAAGAAGGTACTTTTGCTTTTTGTTCTATGTCTGGACATGACCTTCCCCATTGACATCTTGACTCCTTGCTGGGCTCACATGCTCTACTACAATATAAATAATAAGTTCACTATGAAATCTTTGGTCATCTAATGCTGGAATGAAATGGAAACATGTCCCAGATTTTTTTAAATGCTTCCACTATCCAGGGAGCAGAAATGCTATTTAGAAAGATTTCTCACATCATATGCAGTATGGCAATCAACTGTAATTTAAATTACCAGCTGCTAATACTACTTATTCTTTTTCTTCTCCGTTTTACTCCCCAGATCTCCGGAAAACTTTTGAACAGGAGCCCTTGGGGAAAGAAGTGTCCCTGGAGCAAGAGGTCCTGCTGCAGTGTCGTCCCCCTGAAGGCATCCCAGTAGCTGAGGTGAGCAACAACAGCAGTGTCCTGGCACCAGGACATCCTAAGCAAGGCCTGATCAGTACCTAATGGTGCAATGAGTTAGGGCATGGCATGATGAATGGGTGGTAAAGGAGTCCTTACTGGCTGCTCCTGCTAGACAAAAGTGATCAGGACCTGATTAATTGCTTTGGGTTGTGGTGCCTTGTTGGGCAGAGCTTCAGGCCATTCAGTTTCAGGTTTTTTCTTCCTTTTCAAAAATCACGGTTGACAAACATCTGGAGCATTAATAGCAGCAGCCTTCTATGTTTCTTTATCCTTTTCAAGAAAAAACATTTCACTTAACCTGAGAGGCATCTTTCAAAGGTGTTTTAATTTTTTGTTGGCCAGACTGTAAGTCTCTTATATGTGTTTGTGCACATGTTTATGTGTTCACCAGCCAGCTCAGCATAAGAGGATGTACTGTGGTCCATACAAGCTCCCAGATCAAGCAGCATAAGGTGGGGGCAAGTAGGGGATGTGTCTGCTTAATCCTCCATCTTCAAGAGTTTATCTGGTTTTCCTACTGGCATTTATGTCAACCTGGATTGAGTAGCCTGCCCTCCATCTGGCAGGAGTGAGCCTACCCCTCAGCAAAATCTGTGCCACATGTGTCCCCATTAGCAGGAGCTTCCCTAAATGCAGTGGTGGCTCCAGCTTCACACTTATGCTCACAGGAAGGGGGTCTCTGAGTCACAGGAGGGCCTTTAGAATCCTAAATCCGCCACAGCTGTTAAGGGAAAAAAATTATTCTAATGACAGTAATTCCCTTATCTGAATTCTCCTTGGTTTTCCTGTGTCACACACAGAAGAAACTGTTGCCAATTTGCATTAGCATAACTTAGACTGTCATGGCTAAGTAGCAAAGTGGTTGTCACTCAGTGCTGATGACTGCTTTCTCAGGAGATGAAGCTTAAAGTGTTACCTCCCCATCTGACCCAAGTTTACATTTAATCGGGATTGCAGAAATGTGTCCACAAACAGCAGAAGGAATAATTAGCATGGAAGATTTTTCTAATTTTCTTTTTCCCATAGGCCCCGTTAAGATCCCCAGAACTGTTAAGAGCATTTAGGTCTGCAGAGCCAGCTTGCTAGCAGCTGTAATATTAATCATTTGGCTTTCCTCAGGAGCTTAGCATCAATTTTTTTGTTTCCCTTTCTGATGCTTCTTTGCATCAAATCAATTTGCTGTTGTGCTCTAAGAGTGATGGCAATGGGGTTTGTTGTTCTGGAGGTGCTGTTAGTACTGGGGGACTTCATTACCTTTGCTAGAAACAGAGGTTGATGCTGACAAGCAGTTTGTTTTAATGTTTTGTTACAAGCACCTCTAAAATTTTATCAGCCAGTCCAGTTATTCCCTAGGGAAGGTACATAATGACTGGTCAGGCAGCTGGGACCTATACAGATTTAACAGGATGCATGGAAGTGAACTCTGAAAAGATCCTCTGTGAGCTGCTCTAATAATAACTGCACTTTTTCCTGCCTTCTAGGACACTGGCCCGTGCTGTCAATAGCTGAGATTCATGACTGTACATTAACTGGCTCTGAGTCTGACTTGTACCATGGTCAGGGCAGACACCAATTAACACTTGGCAGGCTCAGAAATCATATACTCCCCATCTGACATTCAAAAGAACCATTCTCAATGTTCGTTTTTTCCCTCTTCTGACTTCTGAAGCCAGGAGGAGATCAAACACCCAGATTGGACAGTTGCCTAATACAGCCTCTTTGTAGATTCTTTCCAACACTATTAAAAGAACAAAGACCTGAAAACTAATGAATATGAATACCTTAATGTGACACTTTATTACAGCCACTTGCTGAAGCTGGTAAGATAAATTTTTTAAAAAATGGAAAGATGAAAGGTAACTTGGTGGGTTGAAGGATTACATGATTATTTTAATTTAGAGATGAATTGAATTCTTTGTTTAAGACTTAGTTTATTTGTTCAGAGAAATTTGTGATACTATAGTGCAGGTAACTCTGTGAGAAAGGACTTGGGAGAAGGCAGGCAGCAACTTGAGCCTCTTTTCCATCTTGGTAAAAGACTGCTTTGATTCCAAGTAGAGCAGGGTAGTGCACACGCTGCAGCTGTGAGCAGCGTTTCCAAAGGCTTTGGTGAGCATGTACCTCACTCTTCCCACTCTGGGCACTGTGTTTTGTTTTGATTTTTTTTTTCCCCACTTCCTGACTTCTGAAGTGGTCATTCGATTTAACACCAAAACAGAGGAAGAAAAAATATACTGTGAAATTGTACAAAATACACATTCAGTGTAATTTAATGCTGAGTCCATAATCCCTGCATCTTTGCCTTGCTTTTTCTCTTTTATTTTATTGCCCCCATTCATTTTGTGTTTTTTCCAAGTATTTCAAAGTGGGAACAGCCACACTTAGAGTACATTCTGTCCTCTTTTCAGTAGCTGGGGAATTTAGTCCTGTAATTCCCAGCATATTTAGTTGCAATTAACTGCCAGGCTCTTATGGATCAGTGCTAGAGCAGGTCTTACTGAAAAAATGAAACACATAGCAGCATTCAGCTGCTCCAGAGAGCAAGAAGGGCAAAGGCAGAGATGGGCAGGCAAAGCTTTTAGGGCAGCACTTACCAGTCCCTCAGATCCAGTAGGACACAACAAGCATTAGAGTAGACTCAGGTCACAGCCACTGGAAAAAAAAACAACTCCAAAGATACAAATAGAAGAAAGTGTGTTAAAATACACCAGCTTCATGGCCTGAGGTCAAATCAAAGTATGTCTTACTTGTTGGGTTGAGACGAAGTAAGGAACCAAGGGGCTGCTTGGTCTCTGGCACAACCAGAGCAACTTTAAGGTGGCCATATACACACAACCAGTGTCAGTGCTCCCCCCTCCCAGTTTTATAGCCAGTTATGGAACACCCCAGGAAATGTTTTGTCTCTTCTAATGCATGGCCCAGGCAAGCAGCAGAAAGGGTCAGTGTAGGCATTTTTACACCTTGGGTTCCACACATAGCTGGGGTGTGAAGGGCCAAACTCAGATGATCCTGCTGTGGAAAATCAAAGAAAAAAAAAAAAAAAAGAATGGACATAAACCCCAAACATCATTCTTCCTTACCTCCCTGCTTTCTTTTCCTCAATGGGGAGAAACAGGAGGAGGTAATGAGACAGGCAGCCTGACCCTGCAGGCTCAGCAGGAGCTGGAGATGGTCAGTGGCAGCCAGACACTCCAGTGTCAATGGAAATGTCCATTTCAATTCCTCTCTCTTTTCTGTGTGCATTTTTTCAAACCTAAACTGAGAAGGCAGGAGGGATCCCATTCTGTGACGCTGCAGCAGTAGTGGCAGTTATTAGCAATTAACCCCTTAGCTCATTTAATTTGTTCTTTGAAGGATGAAAGCATGGTAGCATAATAATAAAATATAGTTAGAGACATCTAGTCAGATCAGATTAGCTCACTCTGATAGATTAGAAACCAAAACATCAATGAGATGCAAGATTGGTTAATATGCCATAAGCTGCCAGATGAACTTTTGCATTGAAATGCATGATTTGCAGCAACTTTAACAGGAGGATAATTGCTTCTTTAATTATTATCAAGGTGTTCCACAGAGTATTTTAATTACAGACCATAGTGGAACAAACAGTTTGGTGACCCAGTTGGATTTAAAACTGGATGTGCTCTATCCACATGCGTGGCCTTAATTAGGAACTAGAGCAAGGGGGAAAGCATCCCTGAGTCAAGAGGGAGAAAACACAGTTTAGCCAAGTCAAGATGAGTGTGACACAGACTTTATTCAGCTGCTCTTGCATGGGCAAAAGCTGGTGGGAGCTGGGGACTTCTTCAGATGGGTAGCATCAGGTGGCTGCTCCATCTGATTGCTAATTAATATGACTGCTGTTTGCTTTGTTTCATGAGGGCTGCTTGTGTTTTGCAGCAGTTATCCCTTAATTGGGAGTTCATGTGTATGCATTTCCATGCAGGTGTGTGTCACCAAGCCCATGTTTTATATTCCTGGCAGGAAAGTAGGATCCAAGAGCGGGGAGTAGAAGAGTCTGTAGCCACAAATACTGATTAGCTGGGAAGTGGCACTGTCCTTTACAGTGCCTTGCACCATGCAGCAGAACTGCCTTTGGCTGTCAGTAGGAGGTAGGGCAGGGAGGGGGTTGGTTCTGTGTGCAAGGGGAGGGCAGCCTAAAATGAATGAGGGCCACTCATTTATTTTGCCCTAAAGAGTCACCAGGTAAGATCTGGCAGTTCAGGCTTGTCCTTCTCCAAAAGGCTAAGGCTTCCTTTTATTGTGTCCAATCCCATATTTTTCTTTTTCTATTTACATCCTTTTTACATCCCAGTCTAGTGATGGAAGTTCGTGGCACTCTTTTGAGAAGTGATAGAGGTAGGTTATAAACCCCTGCTTGAGGACAGGCTTGTATTTGGATCTCATGCTTCCCTGGGAAATATACTGACTATTAGCTTATTAGGTAGCCTTTTTTTTTTTTTTTTTTCATATTGCCTACCAGTTGATTTCCACAGTGTAGAAACCCATGGTGAGATGCACAGCTCTTCTTGCAGGACTGAGATCTTTGGAACTTGAATTTTGTGTGGCATCTACCCCTATGTTTTTTCCTTTCTGGAGAAGGTCTATTGATGATTATGTGAGAGCAGTGAATCAGGTTGGTATATGATTGGATCTGGCCTCAGGCAGGGGTGAACTGTGGGACTGGATGCTCAGAGTTTCTAGTTCCTTCATAAAATACTACAGTGGAAGGTTTTCTACTAGAGCAGTGACATGAACCCCACTAGCTTTTCCTCTCTGCAGCTTGCTTTTTGCTGCACAGGTTGCTCTGAGATGCTACACAAACTACCTCTCTTCTTCATTCTGTACTCAGAAAGTGCAGCATTTTGCCTGATGTATTTTTGGAAGAGATGTAGTGTAGGGGACAGCTTTTTGGCTGCATTTTTTGTGAGGTAGAAGAGCATCTCTCCCAGATTTCCCCTTAGCTAAGATAGCTTCTCCTCCAGGAGATGCTATTCTGCAAGACTAAAAAATGAATCCATGAGATTCTATTTTGACAGTGACTGATTTTTGTTTTGTATACTCAACATGCCTCAGAGTGCCTAGAGTACAAGAGTTACCTCTAGCAGAGGTTTGCAGAGCACCCAGTTCGTAGCAGCACCCTCAATCATCCAGTTATAGCATTTCCTTGGTCACTTCCTCTGGCAGCAATTTCTTCTCATGCAGTGCTCACCTTAGATGTAAGTGCTGGATTGCAGTGCTTCCAGGTTTTATAATGGAGCTGTTTCCAAAATGTGGTCTGCAGAACACACGTCAGATGTCACTGAGAAGTTATCTGATTAGGTTTTGCTGGATTTTACTTTGGAATTTCCATGTTCTTCTAGAATCGATGCTTTTCTTTCACTGAAAAATGCAATCTGGATGAAATCCTACACACTTAAAAACTGGTAGAATTTGTCTGCTTGACAGCAGGCACAGTGCCAATTACAAAGAGAACAGGAAAGGGGTTGACCTAAAGGACTGCAACCCAGCCTTCCCTCCCTCCCCCTAACATCCTGTTTCTTGCCTGAACTTAATGTTCCTGGAATGCACATAGCTCTGTGCTGGGAAGAGTGTGCCATCCATCCATCCATCCATCCATCCATCCATCCCTCCAAAGAGCCACAGATGTCACACTGGTAACATGTTTAAAGCCATTTCCAAACAGCCCCTTCCCAGTTGCTTTGGGGATCAGGAAGTCCACGTGCCCACGTTGTGCCAAAAACATCGACTGAAATGGGGGGACCTCAATTCTGAACCCCTCAGTCAAGCTGGAAACTGAGCTCAGCAAATCCTGATGGCCATATGGCAGCCACTGGAGTTTTCAGTTAATTATGCTGTGATCTGCATTTGAATTGGAGTCTCTGTGAAACAAAGTTCTCTATCTGCTATCACCTAAGCCATGCAGCCTACCTTGGCCTTTGAAGTTTCTTCTGTGAGGTTTCACTTCCCCATTGTGCATAAAGCAAAGCTGTTATAGAGCCAGAGACATCCAGCAGCTGGATGTACACCCTTTGTAGATTTTAGTGCTCAAGCAGAAAAGTGGATATATTGCAATTAAGGAAGCATTTTCACAGCAGGAACACAAATTCCCCTTATTGGCAGCAAAAGCACAGTAGCAACAACTGAAGGAAATGTCACAGTGGTTTGCATTTGCTGTCTCATTTTCAATATCTGTTTTGCAGTCTCTCATAGCTGTAATTTCAGCCTCTTTGGAGACAGCTCTTTTTTTTTTTTCTTTTCCATGGTTTTTTAACCTTAAAGGCTTACAAAATATATTTCCAACAAGTAGTGCATGGAGGACAACATCTTCTTCTGGCAGCTGCTGGCATGAAAGTGTACATTTGAAACCAAATCCAAAAAATCAAGTAACATTCTTGAAAAAGGCACTCAAGTCTCAAGGTGCCTGAAATGCCTTCTGGCTCAATAGCCCATATGAAAGCTGCTCAAGTTTTCTCAGCCTCATTTGGACACCTTGTACTGTGTCCAAATCAGTAGTGAGCTTCACAAATGTTTTATTTCTACTGGCACATGTGTGTGCCCTTACTATAAATGTGGTGTAGGATGTGTGTTTGCTGTCACAATTCCAGGGGAGCTGTGATGTCCCTGTGGCTCTTTGAGGCAATGTGAGCTCAGTGGGGACTGTGACAAGGTGAGTGGTGCCACTGGAACTGGTGGGGATGGCTATGGAGAACACCAGCTGGAACACCAGTGCTGCTGGGGGACCAGAGGGAAGGCAATCCTGCCAGGTTGGCCAGGCTGGGGTGCAATGATCTCACCTCCCAGAATATATTGAGGCAGATCTCTGTCTGCTCTCATCCATTTCCATCTTTTATCTTCTGGAGAATTGCACTCCTGGATACCAAAGGGCATTGCCTGAAGACTTGCTGGTTTGACAGGTGCTCTGGATGGGGATAACTTTAGAGTAGGTGGGTGTGGAGGCTGCAATGAGAAACCAGGGCCCAGGACTCACACCCTGCTGACTTTCCTCTTGAGATTGCAAGATGTGTAAGGAACAGCTCATGCAATCAGGAGGCAAGGATCTAGATGAGCTTGTATTCTTTTTCCATTCTTGGGTTTCTCTTGAAGTGGATGTGCCTCTGCTCTGCCAGTTTCTAAATCAGTCAGGCATACAGTGTGCCAAGAGATTTAAGTGCCTAGTAATGCTAGTAACTTGGTATGGCTAAATTTGTGTCAGCAATTAGCTTCTGTAATAGGTTTTCCTATGTTCGTAATCGTCTGTGTGATTTATGTTCCCTCTGTTAATTTATGCACAGAAGCCTGGCCCAGATTTGTAAATCTTGGTCTCTGCATGATCAGCCTTATCCCAGGCTGCTGCTGGAAACATCCTGCAGCAGCATCTTCAGTAGGGCTGCATCTTCAAGGGACAGCCAGGGCAGCAATTGTGGCTCTTCTTTGCTTGCTGATGGTTCTTGCTTTTCAAGTTGGGTGGCCTGTGGCAGGTTCCCTCTGTTAATTAGAACAAATGTGCCAATTATGTTAATGTATCTCTCGATACCAATCAGCCAATAATTAGAAACAACACATCTGTCTCTCCCTGGGGAGTGGGATGACAGAAAAGATGCTACAAGGTATGTAGCTCCATCCAGCCACCTTGGATCCTGTCTTTCCTCCTCAGCTGGTCACAGGGATGGCTCCAGTCTTGTGGATGTCTTACCAGCATATTAGTATCACTGGATGTGTAGATCCAGCACAGCTGGCTGGAGCTGTGAGAATTACATCCAGAGGGCCAAGGATCTCTGACCAAAAACTGGCTGACTTTGGGTGTGCTCCACCTTCTCAGCATCTGCAGTCACTGTGAGTAAGGATTTCATTCACTCTACTCACACCTTTACAAATGGGCCTCCTCTTGCTACTCAGTTTGCAAGCACATAAAAACAAATACCTTCTCGAGTGGAAAACTAAAAAAAAAAGAAATGGGAATTTCATAACTGCTTTGTTCCAGGAGGCTGGTGTGTAAAAAGCCACAATTTTCCATGGCTTTCATTTCCATGAGGAAACGCTTACCCCATCCTTCATGTCAGTGTTGTTATCAATTAAATTATTTATATGATGAAAATGAAAAAATGATGCCTAGGCTTTTTCTACATATATTTATTAATAACGTACATTTATTAATAACAGTTGGAGGGATGTCCCTGATTTAATTGAATAAATAGAGCTAGGTATCTGTTCAAGAATCATGACAATTGCCAGTAAATATACATCCTCAATATTTAGGTAAGAGAAAACATCTACTCTAGAAAGGTCTTCTCCAGAGAGCTGAAAATGGATCCACAAGGGTGTGATTTGCTGTGACCCTGAGGACAGGCACTCTGAAATGCCCATGGGTGTCCTGCTGCCTTTCTGTCTGCTGGCCCAGAGGGGTGCAGGTCTCTGGCACATGAATTTCTGGTGCCTCATCAGCCAGCCTGATTCTGAGGCTGCTGGTTTCCCTAGGGCACCAGTCACCATTATTTGGGCAGCAGAATTAAATTCAGGATAAGTTTCTGCATTGACTGGCCTAGCAACCTGCTTCAGCAAGGGGCCTGCACCTTGGGGAATGACAGGGCATCAAAAAAAGATTGTTGCTTTCACCTTCTGTAATAACAGTTTGCATACTTGTCATTTATAAATCACACGCTCTCATTCCATTTTGTTCTGTTCTCTTCTGTATGTGACACCTTATCTCTTCCTAAGTGACAGAAAAAAGCCACTCCCAGCTGTGCTGGTTACCTAAAAACTGAGGTTTGGGAGTGCTGAGCACTGTAGTCACCTGCACCAGAAAAAGTGAGGCCATTAGTGACGGACAAAAAGTACCAACAAAATTCTTGCTTACATGTTGTGGTGTGTTTAATTAGTTATCAATTCTACAGGGACTGAGGGAGACAACAGATCTGCTAGAGGGGTGTGCTCCCTTTTGTGTTGCTCTACAGATGGATGAAACATATATGGAAGGAGACTCCTGTCTCTTGCCAAATCATCCATCAGTTCTTCCCTTCAGAACTGGGGATTTCAGATTTTCCTACATGAACATCTTGACATCATAAAAACTTGGATGCCAGAAGATGACTTAGTTAGAAATGTTATAGTTATCTTGTGAGAGATGAGGTTCAGACATGAACACAGAGTACTGGCAAAACAGATTTTTCAGAAAACAACACATCCTGTTGTTCTGCAAATTTAACATTTTATTGTTAGCAAATTCTGTGAACCATTAGGTGAAAAGGATCTTTTCCCTAAGGGATTTGGCTAAGAGCAGATGCAGTATACTGAATTATACATAGTATCCTTTTTTTCTGATATTGGCAACTCCTGTGTTTATACCATCTTCAGTGTTTTTGCAGGGATGAAAGGGAATTTAATGCTCATAGCTTTAATTTTGTCCAGTCAGCTGAGACCCTGAATATGTATGTGCTTTTTTTTTTTTTTTTTTTTTTTTTTGTGGAGAAAGTGTTAGAGTACTGAAAAAAAAAACCCCAAACTTCTTGCTTGAGCATGGAGCTTTGTATAGTGTTAAAAGGTGCTGGTTTATGTGCTTGGATGGGCATGCCAGGAACATTTTGGACTGGGCCTGATGTTCTGATGTCTTCAATGTGCAGAGCACAGGAGAAGTACAAGTGGATTTGAGGGTGGTGCTCAGCTGTAGCATCTTTTTGGAGTCCTGTCTCCAGGCTGTACTCCATCCCAGAAGTAAATAATGATATGAAAACTCAAGAAAGACATTTTGTTTGTGTGAGAGGCAGGGGTTAAGTGGAAGCCTGCCACTGGGGTGGAAGTAAGGTTCTGATTTGTTATACAGTTTGGGCCGAATGCCCGTTTGATCTGCAGGTGAGGAAGGAGCTGAATGTTGCAGATGGCTGAACAGGAATCTGTCTGTCTTGGTTATACCTGGTACCTATCTGGGATTCAAGAATGGAAGACGAACAATTTTAGTCATCATGGCAAGGAAAAACAGGTTATTGAGTAGAAGCTTGTATCTTCCATGATACAACATGAATGTTTTGGTGACAGAAACAACGGCCTCCAAAATTTTATGGTTTGTTTATTTTTTTCTTCCTGCCCTCTTCCTTGCAGACACATGTTCCCATTTCCACAGCCCTTTTTGCACCCCCAGTTTTAAGCTATAAAGTGTCACTAGTTGAGAGGCTACAACATACTGTGTTGATCTGCTGGGGGAGAAGAGAGTTTAAATTGAGCTTTCATGGGGCAGTGGCTTTATATTCACTAGGTTTATGTCTTTGGGAGAAACTCACCCCCCTTGTTCATCCACCCCAACTGGAGTAGGGGGGATGGAGCTGCTAAATTTGGGGAGCAGCTTGAGTCCAAGCCCACATCTGCCAGTGCTGGACTTGCAGCATTGGACTGGCTGCATTTGGGCATGAATTGAGGCTTCTGTGTTTAACACTGTTCAGCATTGGCCATCAGGTTTTTTTCCCCATGGCTTGGGATGGTCTGTACAGCTGTCTCAGGAGGGGGAGAAGGTCATCTGTTGGTTTTGGGGCACACTGATGGTCTTGCAGTTCCTCAAAGGTCTCTGAAAATGTGGGGTTTGTGAGACCAGGTCTTGGCAGTGAGCACCTCATAGGTCCAGAGGGTTGGTTGTCCTTATGTTTTTCTTCCTTTAATTAAATCCTGGGCACAAGCTGAAGTGATCCAGTGACATGAAGGCCCAGCTTTGATCCACCCAGGGCCCTGCTTGTGTCCTTCAGAGCACACTTGGTTCAAATGAAAACAAGCTATTAGATTTGCAGCCAAATCATATTAGGGTGGCTCACAGCAGTCAGTTGGGATATAATAAGGTGTTTCTTAAGGAAAGCAATAAAGAGAGCATTGTCTAGATTAAAAATTGCATATGAAAATATTTTTCTGTGTAACCAAGGAAATTACACAGTATTAAAATAATGTATAGCTTACGTAATGATAAGAGAAAAATAAGCAGTGATGTCTTTGTGGTTCTCTATTTCATTGCTAACTATCTCTATTTTTTTAATCCTGACTTCAGCAAAGCAATAACATGCATGTACCTGTGAGTGCTTGTAGACTTAAAAACATTGGGATGTTTGTAATTTATCAGTGTGATCTACTCTGGTAGAGAGCCTCACTGTGTTAGACCCAGGGCAGGTAGATACAAGGTTGCTGTGCTGTTAGCTGCTGGTTAGATAAGATGTACAAAAAGAATGGGTGAGATCTCTGCTGTTTTAGAGTTTCTGATGTTGTAAGGCACTTCTCTGTTTGTGATCATCCCTTCTTCATCCCTTGCCTCAGACTCTAAGAGCATAAACCAGCTGTTTGCCTCTGTACAGTAGCTGGCAGCCTTTCAAAATGTGAAGATGCTTTCAAGACAAGGCAAGACAGCTGCTGTGTGGAGTGGTGGGAAGGAGGGGGACCTGAAGGAAAGGGTAGGTGTGAAGAGTGTTCTCCCATGTTTCTGCCATGGTATTTTTACTTCAGCTGCACCAAGGGAGTCCTTTTTGAAGTGCCTTCCACTGGTAACACTCTCTGGGGTGACCTATATAATCCCAGATACTGTGCCCATTGTGGTGTGACTGCTGACTGACTCTGGCCCTTTGGAACCCCCAGGTGGAGTGGCTGAAGAATGAAGAGGTGATTGATCCTGTGGAAGACAGAAACTTTTACATCACCATCGATCACAACCTCATCATCAAGCAAGCCCGGCTTTCAGACACGGCCAATTACACCTGTGTTGCCAAAAACATTGTGGCCAAAAGGAAAAGCACCACAGCAACAGTGATTGTCTATGGTAAGTGATACCTTACCTTGCTGCACGTGGATGGGCACTCACTCAAGACAAGCAGTAGGGCAAGAGGAGGATGTAAGGTGCCTGTGTGGCAATCTGACTGTGGTCAGTGTCCTGGCTGGTCCATCTGTGCTGCCTGTTGGCTTGCCTGTGTGCAGTCAAGGTTCATTAACAAAAATACGCAGAAATTTGATCAGGTGTGATGGTTTGACTTGCTGCTTATTGACAATGGTGTTAAAGGAGGAACAGGGATCTACCCCAACACCTCCTTGAAGAGGAGGTGGTTGCTCCTAGTCCAGCTGGAGGCAGCGAGGAGCCATTTGGGAACTTCCTAAGCAGGAGCTTCCAAGGTATTGCTTCCCAACACTTTCATGTTCTTAGTGCTGCCTTTCAGAAATTATTCCATATCTGCATCCACAGTTCTGATCTAATGTTGAAGCTGTGTTTTGGCTGGGGAGAGGTTGGATGAGATGCCCTTCTGAGGTCTCTTCCAGGCATTGTTGCCCTGCAGCTCTGTCCCACCAGTGCAAGCCATTGCCCCTGCAAAGTTACTGCCTCAATGCATCCCAGACAGGGGTACCCACCAGAACAAAACCTGCTCTGACAATGTGCCAGCTGACTGTCCTGGTGTTCCTTACAATCAGCTTAATTATAGGATAGACAAGTAGGGAAAAAAATCCCTATGATTATCCCTGATATTCATTTCATATTCAGGGTAGCAGTTAGATTTAATTGTAAGCAGTTGGTTCCCTGAAGTTACAATGAGGGCCTTTTAGTTCAGTTTTTATAGAAAACTGGCTGAATTGAGTTGATTAGCAGTGTTTGTGATATTGAGGGGTGGACTATGCAAGAGCACTGTGTTTTGTAACTGTGATGAATGCAGAAACAGAAAGATGTAGGCATACTGCAACTCTTCCTCATACATATACAGAAATTTTTTTCAACAGTGAAGTCAAGAGACATATATGTAGGAGAATGGTTTTTTTATGGCTGTCCATACCCTGGCAATGACATTATTACACAGAGCAGCACAGCTCTTTCTTCATCCCTTCATCTACCCCAGAAACAGAGGTGGGTGAGAAAGAGAGTCAGCATAAATGTCTTCCCAAAGATAAATTTATTTCCGAAGTCCAGAATTAAGGTGCATTTAGTGGTGGTTAACTCTGAGCAGCTTAAATTTCTGTTGTGGACATGCTTGGACATTCATGTGCACTATCTGTGTTCACAGAGGGATAAGTGAAGTTGCCATGGAATGCTGAAATCACCTGTGAAAGAAAGGGAAAGAAAATTATCAATTCTTAGGCTTGGCATGGGAGTCTGTCAGTATATATAGTTGATGTGTACATCTGAGAACATGAAAGAATGCAGGTTACCTCCCTTTGGAAAACGGTGCAGCTTTCAGAGCTCAGGTTTCTGTCTGGCAGAGCTGCTAGTACTGTCTGAATCCACAGAGATTTTGGCTTACATGTGCCACCAGGTGCTTAGTGATGTGTTAGGCATGGTTAAGGTTTCAGGTTAAGGCATGTCACCTGCCAGCTCTAATATTGATAAGATGGTGTTTTTCACTCACTGTCACCAGTTCTTTGACTTGTCCCATGGCTTCGTGGCGCGCTGTCCGTGCACCCGCGTTGGAGACAGGGGTTTGGGTCTGTTCAGTGATACTTCTGCTTTTCCCAGCCATCCCTTGTGAACATGCAATCCTACTCTTTCTCTCTTGCTTCCCAGTGAATGGAGGATGGTCTACCTGGACTGAGTGGTCGGTGTGTAACAGCCGATGCGGGAGAGGCTTTCAGAAGCGCACGAGGACCTGCACCAATCCTGCCCCGCTCAACGGCGGTGCCTTCTGTGAGGGGCAGAGTGTCCAGAAAATAGCTTGCACTACCCTTTGCCCAGGTTCAGTATGAACAGTAGCCCTAGATCAATATTTTTTTGTCTGACTGTTAGTTATGAAAGCTTCCTCCTCTTTATTAATAAATCCAACATTTCCATGAACGAATACGCGATCAAATTACATAAGTAAATCAAATAGTGAGCACGTTTTATCAAGCAGTAGAGGATTCAGACCCATTTTTGCACACAGCTTGCACTGGTGGCTCAATTCTCACAATCGAGAGGATTTGGGGAACAATCAGAGTCTCCATTTTAGAAGATAAAGGCTGAAAGCTCTGCAAAAGGAGTGGAATTTGAATATAGAAAGTTATAAATATATTTGCAGTGTCTGTTCAGTCCAGCTGTCAAAGCAAGTGGGGCATCTGGGGTGTGGATGTTAAATTTAAGGCAGGTGTTTACGTGACTTCAAATACAAAGACTTTTATGCTGGAGGGAATGATGTGTGCATACGTTTAAAAAGAGCTTAAATGGACACTTCTGAAAAATACAAAATTTCTTCAGGCCACGCAGGGTGGCTTCTCCATGACAGAAATTTTGCCTTCTGTCCTATTTTTCAGTCAATCAAATCAGTGTTTCTAGAGTTGTCTTCAGCTTGTTAAGTTTGGCAATCCAGGTGCAGGTCATAATGTGGGTGATACTTAAAAGCTGAAATTTTATCTCTGGTCACTATTTGAAGTGACAGACTCCTAGCTTAGGCTGTGTCACTTGAAAAATTTCATTGTTTGTTCTTTGGCCGTTCAATTTGGTGCTTTTGAAAATAATTTGTAGGATTTTGAAAGGTGCCAAACTCATTCCTGATTCTGCTCATGTGGAAATATAGCAGTGGCTGTAGATATTTCCTTTAACAGAAAACGTTTATCATTAAATGCCTGCCTACTGAAGAAGAATTTCTAGCAAAGTTTAATCGGTGTTAAAAAAAACGCAAAAAAAAAACCAAAAAACAAAAAACATCACAGATTCCTTACCTGTTTATTTTCTTGTACACTTTGAGCACAGTTAACTTCACAAAAAGGAGGGAAAAGAGCAGAAATGAGGCCAGGGCAGAGAGAAAGGAGAGAAGGAATGAATAGACATTTACCGGCCAGAAGCAGGACTATAGGAAGGGCAGATGGATGATCCTTCTGCCTTAATGGGTTTGGCCAGGACTTGCAGGCTGGCTGGTGTTGAGACATGCATTGCTTTTGCTCCATCTCACTTCTCTGGACCCCTTAATAAGCCATGTCCTTTCTTGTCTCAGTGGATGGAAAGTGGACATCCTGGAGCAAGTGGTCCACCTGCGGCACGGAGTGCACCCACTGGCGCCGGAGGGAGTGCACGGCACCGGCACCGAAGAATGGGGGCAAGGACTGTGAGGGGCTGGTCCTGCAGTCTAAGAACTGCACTGATGGGCTCTGCATGCAGGGTAAGTGCCACTGTGACACCTCGGGGGGCTGGGATGTATTGTAGCTGCAGAAAAACTTACAGTACATCTGTATTGTAGAATATTTGTAGAATCGTTTTGTAGAATTGTTTGTAGAATGGAGGAGTGGGTTGATAGAGTTCTCACCACCCTGGATACCACACTCTTCTTCTCTAAGGGTTAAGATGCCACTGTCTGAGGTTTAGGAAGTTGAGCAATGAAGAATTAGAAGGTCTCATAACAGAGCCCTCTCCCCCCTGCTTTCCCCACCAAGTCCTCCATCTCTCTGATGCATCTCTCTCATGCTCAGCATTTGTCTAGAGAATCTTGGCAGTAGCATGTGGGGCAATGCAAATGAAAAGAAAAGGGTTTGGGGTAAAGCTGGCATTTTCAAAGAGTAAACTTGATAAAGCAGACCAGCTTTTGGCTTCTTATTGTCAGAAATGGTGGGTGCATGTCTTTCTACATCTATAGGTTGTGCCTCTTTTTGAACCTGGGGTGACCTTCAACAGAAAAAGGTACCCTGGATCTATGAAGTGCCTGTGCAAATTTCATATATGCTGCAGCCTCATGAAGATCAGCTCAGTCTGTTCTGCCTGCACCTGTTCACACCATGTTTCTGCCTTTGTGATGAGTAAGAGCAAGAAGTAAAAAATAAGGATTTTAGTGTGATTCTGACATATGCTGACAATTAGTCTTTTCTGTACCCCATCCATTCTCAAAAATGATGTCTTCTCTGTTTTGCTGGTGCATTGAAACTTCCTTTCTCGTTTGCTTAGCACAACAACCTGAGCCAAAATCCTCACATGTATCTCTCTGCTCTTCCTTCATCCTGTTGCTCTGCAGTACTTCTCTATTGAGCCTCAGCTCTCCATTGCTGTAACTAATCAGTATCTCTGTATCCAGATGATAAAATGCTTTGAGTTCTCTCACAAAGAGGCCAGGAATTTATATTCTGTGTGGCAGGCTACTTTTGATTGAAACAGTCATGATGAGAGAAAAGTGACACTACTATGTAATGAATAGAAAAAAAAAGAAATAAATTCAAATTCTTGCATGAGTGCTACATAGGTGTGTACTGTGCTGGCCGCCATCTCTGAACTACCCTATGGTACAGCATGGCCATTTGCTCTGAGCTTTCCCAAGCTGCTTCAGTGTGGCTTGCACAAGCACTTTCATCCCTTTCAAGACTTTTAATCAATGTCAGCAGGGTATAAAGCTGTAATTCCTGAAAATGTTTGTCTTTATGGGGAAGACAAAAAAATGGTGGGATTCAGAGGTCCTCTTTTTCTTTTCTAAAGAGAAAAAAAAAATGCAGCCATGTCTTACTATATAACACCTTGCTGACTTTTATAGTAGGGAGGCTAATGTACCCCTACCTCCAGTGGTGTGAATAAGTCATTATGGTAAATTAGAAAGAAAAGATACATTTCCCCTTATGGAAGAACTCTTCACTGTCAGGTTATATTTAGACAGGTGTATGTCATCTTTGTGTATGTGCATAAAGAGAGCCATTTAAGCAAAAATCTTGTGGGAAAGTAGATATAATGGCACGGTGGAATAAAAGCCCTGTAGGGATCTCATTTATCTGTTGATGCTATATTGCATTTTATTTGTAAAAGTGGATGCTGGGTATAAAGCAGAGGTCTTCAGCAGGAGAGAATGAGGCTGCTGTGAATCCTATTCTTCTTCATATATATGTATATAAAAAATGGTAATGAAAAATAAACAGGCATGTATTGACCTGCTTGGCTCCAGAGGCTGTGATCATCCTTCAGTGTTGGAATTTAATGGCAATATTTTAATAGTGTCTTTCTAGTCACAGGGTTGCATATACCTGTAAAACTTACAATCCTGCTCCCTGATCCATCACTGCTGTGAAGATTGATTTGCTGTACTTGGTGGCTGTGTGCCTGCTGCTCTCTCTCTCTTTTTCTTTCTTCTCAGCTTATGCAAAAGCAGTCTGAACACTTACATTTTTGCCAGTGTGGCTCTAGCTAGATTCATAGCAAGTCTGCCTGCTGAGCTAAGAAGAAACACAGGATTCCTTTAATTCCTAAAACACCATGATGCTTTCCATGTGATTTGAGGCTGGTGGGGACTGGTTGGCACCAATTTTTCTCTTATCCTGGGAATCCTGTGGATCCACAGCAGACTCTTCCACAGCCTTTATGCCAGTGGGTCTCTCGTGGCACAGGTAATAGTCTGACAGCACAGCCACCTCCCTCTATGTCCATAGTCCTCTGGGAGATGTGTTGGCCAGTTTCTTACCTGTTCCCTAGCCAAATCCTGCTTCTGGGTGCCATGGTGCTTCATCTTTAGTGTCCCTCTTTAGTGAGAGCTTGAAGCTTGAGTTTAGCACCCTGGGTGTAGTTGACAGATTATAGACTGACCCTCTTACCAGGAGTCACTAGGCTGTTGCTTTGACAAAAACCCACTTGTAAATATATATATCTCTATACAGCTGTACATAATGGGTTTCCTGGAAAATGTTGGATTGAATGAGTCTAATTTACAAGCCCTTTTTCTTCCAGTCTGTTATTCACTACAGTAGCATCAGCTGGATAAATCAATAAGCTCTTTCATCAGTCTGCCTCCACTCCAGCAAAGCACAGCAGTCTACACCACTATTGATTTTCTGGGGATAAAAACTGTGGAGCTTTCTCCATCCCTTGTAATTACAATATTTTACACCTAAAGCTGTAGTTTGTGCTTACCACTAACTGTGGCATTTCTTGGGCAACTCTGCTGTCACATTTATTCAGACTAATGATCTTGGGAGTACACACATATATTCCCTTATCCCGTAGTTAGTATTTTTCTGTTAACATGAAAGGTTGAACAGTCATTAAACTAGAGAGCCTGCAGAGAGCCTGCTGCCTAGAGAGAGGCAGCAGGTTGAATTGAAGAGGAAAAGCAGCTCTAGTGAAAATTTAGGGTGATCATTACTATTTTAAGTTTCCAAATACACAATATTGCCTAGCAGGTCCCATCATAACAATTTTGTAATTCCCATAATGGCATTAATATGATTTCCTGGAACAAAATACACTGTAGGTGTAAGAAGAGTTGTCTGGTTACCACCCACACTGGTTGCATTATTGCCTCCATACTTGTTTCCCATATGAAGTGGTAAATACTGTGGTAAATATGACTGTGGTAAATACTTCACTGCAAGGAACAACACTTAAAGGCACAAACTGCATCCCACAGGGAATCACTCTGAACTGTAACACAGCAACTAGCCCTCCACTCATCCTGCCTAATGACTTTGGTGGGTGTTCTGTGTGGGGACTAAGAAAGCAAAGCACTCCACTACTCACAGAATCACACAGAATCACTGAACCACTTGGGTTGGAAGGGACCTCTGAGATCATCAAATCCAACCCTTAATCCACTACCACTGTGGTTCCCAGCCCATGGCACTGAGTGCCACATTCAGTCTCTTCTTAAAAACCTTCAGGGATGGAGAATCTACCACCTCCCTGGGCAGCCCATTCCAATGTCTGATCACCCTCTCTGTAAAGAATTTCTTCCTAATATCCAACCTAAACCTCCCCTGGCAGAGCTTAAGTCTATGCTCTCTTGTTTTACTGGTAGCTACTTGGGAGAAGAGCCCAACCCCCCCCTGGCTCCAACCTCATTGCAGGGAGTTGTAGAGAGTGATGAGGTCTCCCCTGAGCCTCCTCTTCTCCAGACTGAACACCCCCAGCTCCCTCAGACATTCCACAAGCTTTACCACAAGTAATTCCCTTCATTATATTTAATATGCATGAAAGCAAATATGTTTTAAGCAAAGTATGAGGGGAAATGTTTTTCTGTGCCCAGTCTGGGATGACCACAAGATCATGTGTGTGGTACCAAACAGATGCTAAAAGTCCCTGGTGGACCAAACACTGCTTTGCATTATGTGTAAAATGCTGCTGGTAATCAGGAAGAGGTGGGCAAGCTATGAAGATAGTTAGCTATGTTCCATGGTTATGTTAAAGGCTTATTACATGAGGTGTGATGTCCATCTGTCGTTCTCAGAGCACGTCATCTGTCTCCTTTCTGCTGAGGATCTGAAGTGACAATGTCCAGATCCTTATTCTCCAAAGTACACAAAGTCCATAGGCTTGCTGGTGAGGTTGGTGCCTGTGCGTGCTGGTCCAGCTGTTGGTCTTTTCTTAAACCATGCCCGTAATTCACAGGGTTGGCACTAGTACAGTCAGAGAGAGACAACCAGTCCCTCCAACCCTCCAGTACTGATGGAGTAGCAGTTTTAAACACCAGCCAGGCTGGCAGCAAAGTCTTGTGGCTTTTATTTATTTTTTTTTTAATTGGTTGGAAGCAGAAGTGCTGAGGTACTAACAGGCTGCCTCCTATTCTTATCTCTGCTGTCAGAATGGTTCCAAAGAATGTTTATCAAAATGGTGATAGACGCTTTATAAATAATATAAATATAAATATAAATATAAATAAGTATAAAATAACCAGTGCCACTTCCAAGCTCACTTACAGCTTCAGCAGACCACTGTGGCTTTTCACAAAAGGCCAGCTAAGTTGTGCTTTCAACTTTTTCCAGAACACAGGGTCAGCTATCTTACAGCAGCAAGGTCATACCAAAGCACATTGTCACTTGAGGACTGTGGATTATATAGTTACATAAACCAGTGCTGCTGCTCTGTGTAGTGAAAACTGTTCACTTTATACAGTCTTACAACAGGGAATACAAATCCATCATTGAGTAGGGCCGAAAGAAAATTTCCACTTGTAAGTCATTGCCAAGAGCCATCAGATCCAATGCAGACTTTCTTTGTTGCTTTGAATTTACATAAATGAGCTTGAAAAGACTGAGACGTGCTTCTGCCAGTTAAAGAATGGAAGAAAAGATTCAAAACACCTTCACCCATCATTACAGAGAATACTCTGGACTAACTCTCAGGTCAGTTTGGTTCTCTCCTTGCATGTAGCTTAAGTTCTTGGAACTACAAAGAGCTGAAGCAGCATGTGAGAAAAAGGTACCTGTATCATGGTGAAGATGAAGAGTAGTAATTCTATTCCTTGTTGAAAAAAGGCTGCTTTCTAACTGAGAGTGAATTGATGTGAAATGATGATGGCAAATCTGTATTTGCTGAGCACTTTGAAATCCTCATCTGGAAGGCAGTATGAAGTTCATAAGGTTTTCCCTTAAAATGGTAGTGCCTAAGAGAGTGAAAAAGAGGCTGTGCTTGTGCACAGAGTTGTTAACTGCTGCCCTTTTCCAGCCTCATGCCTGTTTATACACAAATCCCTAGTAGAAAGCAAGATAAACCTGATACTAACATCTCTTTCTTCCCGGAACATATGTATTCTGCACATGCCCTGCTTGTTTAGTGCACCATGCCAGAACCTCTGGTGGAATAAGTGCTCATTTCCCTTTTTGGCTTGTTTTGAAAGCAGGCATTCAGGGAAGAATTAGAGGGCAGAGCAGTTTGATGAGGACCTCTGGTCTTCCAGAGCAGATTAGTGTGCAAAGAGCAGGGGAATGTTTTCCAGACTCCAGGAGGTAAGCAAAGCTCTCTCGAGGGAGGCTGCAACAGAAGCCCATGTGTGCAGAGGAATTAAATAAAACCTTTTATTAAGAGCATGTGAGTCAATAGAGAAGTTATAATATTTTCAGTCTGTCAGCATAATTATTTAGCCACCTGCCCTGTTTCACCATGTCCTTGCAGAGGGTGTTTTGTTCACTTGAAGAACTCTTATCATCTGTTCCTAGAGGAAGGTTGCTTTAATATTATTATTTGATATGATGAGGTATTCTCTTTTTAACCCAACTACTAGGTAATGATGTGGCAGCTAAGGGAGTTCATGCAGGTATCTCATCTTTATTTTTATTGTAGCAACATGAGAAATCCCCAGCTGAGAAGCATCCGTCCTCTGCTGGGCCCTCTGCAGCTGTAAGAGCTCTTACCTAGAAAACTTACTGCTCAGAGCAGATAAAAGCATTGAGAGAAAAAAGGAGTGCAGAGCCACAAGCAGAACCCAGGACACTGAAATAGCTGTATTTTACCCCAGTTAGTTCAGAAAGAGACAAGTCCACATTAATAAATAATAATAAAGATCTCTAGGCTGTTTTGAAAAAATCTCAGCAAATTCAAAAATATTACAGCAATGCAGAGATGATAAAAAAATCCAACCTTGTCTATCTGTAGTTTTTATTCTCTTTAATAATTACTGAGATGAAAGAAAAAATGCAAGTCTTACATTCACTTCATTGTAGGAAAAACCCTGAGCCAGACAGTGACAATAACAAGTGTTTACATTTTCCTTACCATGCACAAAGGAGGCTATATTTAATAATTTTTTGCTTTCCTGGCAGGGTGTCAGGCAGAGCAAGATTATTTGAGCAGCCCAAAGGCTCATCAAGGAGTCAGCAACAAGAGCAGGAGTAAAACTTAGTGTGCACTCTATTTCTAAATTTGTGTTCTACACAAAGGACTAACAAAAACATTGGCAGCATCCTTACATGAAAACTCATGTTGGGGAAAGAAGTATCTGTATTTTGGGAGATGAATGCTGAGCTGCTCTGGTTCTGGAGTCTCAGAGATATTTTTAGTTTACAAGCCAGCAAGCCAAAGTACCAATTCTCTTACCTGTGAGCTTATAGACCTGCCAGAGGTTTTGACACCTGTGGCTGAACATCCATGCAGATAATTCATGCTTTCCATAAGCCTTTTTTCCAGCAGTCCTAAAAGCTTCTGTTCCCTCATCTAGATCCTCTTCCAGCTCTCCCTCACTTCATCTCTCTGTCATGTGTCCTGTCTTCAGTGCTGCCCCATGTCCTTTTCTCAGCCCTCCCTGTGACCCATTGGTTCTCTCTGCAAACCTCAGGCAGCCTATTAAACCTTCAGTCATTGCAAATGTGGAATTTGCAAATACACAACCTAGCAAAAATGATGCTAGACATGTGTTTACTTTTACTGTCAAATATGCATAAGAAGCCCAATGTTAATATCCTGTCCCTCTAATATCCTAAAGACTGACAGAAGGTCAAAGTCCTTAGCTGTAAAAAATTGTAAATTAGATTGTATAATGTTGAATATGCCTTTTCTAATCCACATCAAATTTTAGCAAAAAATTACCCATCTTCCCCCATATAGATATAAAGATAACGTGCATGTTTAAACTCAGGCAAAACCTTTCTAACAATGTTAGCAAAATGTCAAGAAGCTAATTTAAAATGAAAACATAGTTGTAATCTTAATTATAGAATATTTAAAACTCCTGTTCGAGGACAGAACAAGAGAGGCTCCCCATTTAACCTGCATGATTAGGAAAGGTCTGAAGTAACACCCAAATAAATAATCAGTCACAAAACTTCAAGCTCCCCGACCATGCCAATAATTAGTCATGTTGAAGGAAAATAAATGACTGTGCATTATCTCTGGCATGCATGATATCATATCTGACCTTCAGCATCATTACTGCAGGCTTGAGGGTCTTTCTTTAGCACAGCAAATATAGGAGGAAGCTGTGCGCATTCTCTCCATGAGTATTTTGCAGCTACAGGGACTTAATTTTTTCATTTTGGGACTGTTTTTAGGGGTTTGTTGTTTGCTTTTTCTTCTTTCTTTTAATTAATAAGATATAAGATACCACATCTTCTTCTTTATGTGCCAGTATTCATGGGAAATAGCAAGATAAGCAACTAAGAGCAACTACGATGATTATTGTTAATATTTCTCCCATGGTAAATCTGCATTAGCAACACGCTAAGTGAACATGGAGCCTTACACCACAGAGTAAGAACACAGGATTTACTCTAAGGTTGCTCCTGTACCATTAATTCTGCCCCCTTGTAGAAAGTGAAGTGCAGGTGTAGTCTTCAGACCTTGGGACTTGCACAAAGTAATTTAAAATTCCTGAATGTCAAGTTAAGTCTCCTAAATTCCTTCTCCTAACATGAGAATATGTGACTGTCCTTTGTGAGCCTCTGCACACTGCATTGGTGATCTGGAATTTTGCTTTAAAATGATGGGGAAACTCAGCAACCTGGTGATAGCTGTAGGATTGCTGAGGGAACGAGGTAAGGCAAAAGAAGGCATAAGAAACAGCAGTAGTAATACTAGGTCACTGCTACAGTCAGTCACAGCACTGCAAAGATTGCAGGGGAATGTCTTTTTTCTTCTTTGTCTCAAAAATATCTCTATATAGGAATTAATAATTCAGAATTACTGGATGTCTCTTTCTAGGAGTGCAGTTTTACAAAATCTGAAACTGGGACAACTTTGAATTGGTATTTTACAGGGAAAGGGACTCCAAAATCAACAAAACCAAGCCAAAATTAATAATAAATTATTAGGGTTCTTAACCCAATTTTATTCAAGGTTTTCAGGATAATTTCTGAGACTGATAGTAGAAAATTTAGCCAAACCCAAAGATTTTAAATAATATTCTGAGACATAGAGGTGAGGAAAAGAGGAACAGAATTAATATTGAAAGGAGACTTATTCATGGGAATTAAGAAAAGAAGCAGCTGGGTGCATGTTGTTTAGGACTGATATGGAAAAAATTACCAGATGTTGAGTTTGAGTTATTAAATACTGAATCTCATCTGCCCTGTATGTATGACAGAGAAATGAAGGGTTGTTCCTGTAGACTCTCCTCTCACAATGTATGTACCACACACCTACTTTTAATCATCTAATAACAGTTTCCTTCTGATTTTAGACACCTACATGTGAGAATAAATCTCTGTTCACCTGTCCCTTATAGCTTTGTGCTTTAGAGCCTGTTGTGAGCAAGAGCTTATTCCTACTTCAGTGTCACTGCCTAAAACCATCAAAGCAGAGAAAGAAAGGTAGCAGCTTAATGTGTGCCCTCTTCTTTTTTCATGGGCAATTTAAGGGCTTTGAAGTTGGAGACAAGAGGGGGAAAGCACTGTTACAGTAAGTGATGCTCAACCTGTTGAGTTCATTGCAACAAGATCATAAAATCATAGAATGGTTTGGGTTGGAGATGTTACTGAGACATGCCATGTGGCTTGGCTTTCAAAAGGGCCACCTAATTGTGCCTTTTGAAACTGCTACATGGAGGGTAAAGAGCATTTATAGGTTAGAAGCAAGTGGTGGCGGATTAAAATATGATGCATTAAGGAAAGAAGCAGTTATGGTGTGTTTTATGCAAGCTTTACTTTATCAAAGTGCATGTCTCCAGCTCTCCCTGATCTTGCTACAGCCTCAAAATATCTATTAAGTGTGACCTCAGCAGCTAATGGTGTAAAGTCATTTCTTTGCAGGATAATGGTAAATATTTTTGCAAATATTACCCAAACTGGATAAGATCTAGTAAATAAGTGCCCAGAAAGTTCACCTACAGCTACTCTACCATTTTACCTACTTACATGCCAGGAAGAGAGAAAGTAGAAAGAAACTGGGAATTTTTCTTTCTCAGATGTGAATCTTTTCTGCAAGCAATAGAATAAGAGATTTTCATAACTGATCAATTCACTCTAAAATTGATTAATTGATTAATTAATACAAATTCAGCATGACCAGAAAACCAGCAATACCTATTGAAGGACCAAAATGGAGAGCTAGTTACAGTGTTCTTTCTTTATGAATCTGTGACCTAGTATTTTACACCACAGGACTAAAAGTTGTCTTTAAAATATGCCAGTTTGCAGGCCTAGGCAGCATATTCCCAGAGCTTTCTAGGTAAAATCTAACAGGATTTCAGGATGCCCATAGTCATGACGGTGTTCCCAGTGTGAGCACCATGTGTGTATATATATGTATATGCTGGGGGGTAGATTCCTCCCCAACATAAAAAAAAAAGGGAGCTTAGAAAAGTTGTTTTGGTGGCTTTTTGGTGATGCTGTTTCAGTTTCAGCCTCAAGGGAGGCAGTGCCATCATCTGTACACAGTTATCTTTCTTGGTACAAGGCTTATCTATTCCTCCCAAAGAAAACTGCAGGAGATTAATTCATGCTGTGTAAAATTCGTCCTGTTTGTAAAAAGTCACACCCTAAGGCAGAGGAGCCCACACATGCAGATAGGCTGAGGGCCATCCAGCCACAGACACTTTTTAGTCTCCTGTGGTCTCTGGCACAAATGTGTTTCCAGAAGGTCAGAGCAAGGCATGTGGGACCCAAAATGCTCAGGCTGTACTTCCAGCATTTGATGATCATCTGCCCTCACTAACTGCACTGAACTAATTAAATGAGCTTCAAAATCTACTTAGTTAAATGGACACAATTCCCTAAATCAGTGCAAGTGAGACTGATACAGATATTCAGTGAAATTAAATTGATAAAAAGCCTGCTGAAGTCTTTTCTATATACCAACACTGGATGATCTTTCCAGTACATTCTGACATATTCACCCTTTGCTTTTCCCAGTGTGTTACATCATTACGAAGGTGCTTAATTGATCTTCACCTGCTTTATAGAAAGAAAATAGGCAATACCTACGTAATGCACCTTTATAATGATACATCTGCACTTGTACAAAAGATTTGTGCTAGTGCAATTACTTTAGTTTAAAAAAAGCCCACCTTTAATACTTAGCAGGAGTATTTCCACAGGAGCAAAAAATGTATCTAGGAGCCTAAAGTGGCATATAAAGTACAATGGATGGAGAAATATCTACTTAATTAAAGGCTTTTTATTGAATGCATTTACCATGCAATTATAGTGGTGCAATTTCTGTGCATTAACCCAAGCCTCCCACTGATTCTCCGGGTATTACATAGGGTGAGGTACTTGTAAAATGAGGCAAATAAATACCCACTTTCTGTAAGCCTCTGAGAGCCTCAAGCAGAAGGGCAATCTGTGCAAGGGTAGAGTGTGATTAATACTATTTTACTCATCCAGCAGCAAGTTAAGACAATAAAACATTAAAAGCCCCTTTGAAAATCTACATTTCCCAACAAGCTGTAGGAAGAATTAAATGACTTTTCTCAAAGTGAGTAGCTCGTTGTGAAAGCAGCTGCTCCGAGTGTGAGTCAGCAGCCTCTGCAGCCTTCCCAGAGTCAATCCCCCTGGCACCTTTCTAAATTCCCCCTCGTTAAAAATTTTGATGATCTTGGTATAAGTCCCTCAGGTAGTTGCCAAGCAGCGCTGTTGATACAAAGAGGGGGGAAAAAAGAGAAAAAACAAGAAAAAACCTCACAAGAAAATGATCTCTTTTCATTGCAGTAATTTTGAAGAGAGCAGGGAAGTAATTCTTCATTATTTGAGTTACTAATCCCATCAGCTTGGCATCATTATGTGATGGAAATGTCCTTTCTCATTGTTTGAAGGCACAATCAGAGACCAGTGTGAAAGCCAAATTTCCAAAGAAATGCCAGTGCTCTTGTTCCTCTTGGGAACAGGGCAATACCTCTGCCTCCTGCCCAGCCATCACCACCAGAGCATGACTGCAGACTTTTCCCTCACCACCCTTTGAAGAGCACTTTATTGACAAAGGAGTGTTTAAAAGTAGTTTTGTTCTAAAAAAAAAGTCCTGCCCTGTGGGCAGAAGGTGTCTGTAGTTGCCATGTTAGGGTGATCTCTGACAAATGGGCTTAATTTGCAAGTGCAAATGGAGCTGATGTTTGACCAGTGGAGGTCTGGAACTGCCAGCTTGGCTCGGATGCTGAAAGTCAACCCAAAGTAAGGTGTCTTCTAGCTTCAGCCAGGGTAACCTGCCCACATAATGTGAGCTAACGTATTATGGCTAAGACTAACCTGTCTTCAATAGTGCTGTCACCTCAACAAGGTGACACCTTCATCATGTGTGGCCACCTATCCATCTGCAGCCAGGCTGGTCAGCTGCAACTGTTGTCCCTCAAAAAAAAAATGCCCATGACTCAAAACCAGGGCACCTCACTCAGTAGCCCTTCCACCTGTCTTATTTTGGCCATGCATTCCTGTAAAAAGCTCTTGTTTTTAGGTTGAAAATGTGTCCTCTCAGACACTTGTGCAAGCTAGGCAATGCTTGCATGGAAGCAGCTGGCTAGGGTTGGTTCTCTAGCTCAGGAGAATAAAATCAAGCTTTCTGTACTCAGCATGTTGTTTTGCAAGACTAGTGGAAGCATCAATCAGTATCCTTGCCTCTTTCTCCTGTTTATAATAGATGTGCCTTCAAATAGATACACAAAACATCTCTGTCAAAGAAATTGGTGTCACTGTAGTGTAGCTGCAGGGATGCTCTCTGTAGTTACCACTAAGAGAATCTATGCAAACTTGTAAGATGCAAATAAGCATTTGTGACAAAGAGGCTCTATGAAGAGGTTACAGTGAGGACCACACTTGTTTACTTTGCTGAAAAGACTTGAATTTACATTTTCCCAGGGAAGAATGTTTTCCATAATATCACAGCTAATCCAGTCCTTTGTGACTGCTGCATGGCAGGAATGTGCAACCTTGAATGCAACACTTGCCAGCTGAAACAGTAGAATCATAGAATGGTTTGGGTTGGAAGGGAACTTAAAGATCCTCTGGCTTCATGGGCATGGGCAGGGATACCTCTCACCAGCCCAGGTTGCTCAAGGCCCCATCCAACCTGGCCCTGAACACTTCCAGGAATGGGGCAGCCACAGCTTCCCTTGGCAACCTGTTCCAGTGTCTCACCACCCTCATGGTGAAGAATTTCTTCCCAATGTCTAACCTAGATCGGCCCTCTTTCAGTTTTAAGCCATTATCTCATGTCCTATTGCTACATGTCTGTATAAAGTTCTTTCCAACTGTCCTGGTTTGAGAGACCAGGATAGAAAAAAGCTCCCTGCGACACCCCCAGAAACTACCAGCCAGTAAATGTGACATGGTCTGGGAACCACAGTGGTAGTGGATCAAGGGTTGGACTTGATGATCTCAGAGGTCCCTTCCAACCTGGCTGATTCTGTGATTTTCCCCTGGTAGGGTAGTGGGGAATAACAGAGAGAATCTCTTACTGTCTAGTTACCATCTAAAACCATGACACCATCTTTCTTGAACTTCAAGGAGAGAGGATTAGCTTTTCCAACTCTTCATAGGTGAGCTTGAGCTCCATGGGTGATGCAGATTCAGGAGATACCTGCTGCACCATGCCTGCTCTCCTGAGAACATGCTGGGGCATGTGAAGTGCAAGAAGAGGTCCTAAGAATTCCCAGTGAATTTGAATACGAAGCAAAAAGGCATTTGAAGATGCAGCCAGCCTAAATTCCACCTGCCCTTATTCCTCATATTTTCTGCTGACTGCCTCTTAGAATCCAGAGACATCTTGCCAAAGGAAATACGGGGCATGAGGCTATAGCTGAAATTTAGTTTGACTAATTATGGGCCTCAGTATTCATCTGGGGGGCAGTGAAGGGTATGATACTGTAAATTCATGCCCAGAGCATTGCTGAGCACTCGCTCAAGCCCTCAGAAGTTCCTTGCCTGACTTATTATGGGCAGTACCTGTAGTACACCAGCAGAAGTAGGAAGCACTTATTACAAAAGATTGAGTATGCATGTTGAGACTACACATAGGTGAACTTGCCTCTAAGCACCAAATAAGTGAATATAAGAACATAATATTTCTAAAAGCAATTATAAGGCTAGAATAATTTCTGTGAAATAAAGTTTAAAATAGATATTACAGGCAATCTAGTCTATCCCATGATTCCTGAGGAAAAAAAAAACATCCAAAAGCAGCTCTTCTTGCTCTGGTATTTCAAGTAAAGTAGCATTTATGCCATAGTTAATGTCTGGAAAGTTCAGGGGGCTGTATGTCTATACCTGTGGTTGGGGTAGTCTCTATCTTCATTAGCAAGCAGTGCAGCCAAGCAGGAAGAGCTATATAAAGCACAACAGATGCTGAGCACCCAAATTCAGCATTTCTGGGAGCTGGGGATTATTACTGTGTACTGCCTGTGATTGAATCCTGTGCATTAGACACATGCCAGGACTTTGTTTTCCAGTTTCTTTTCACCCGCAGGGTGTGCCTGGCTGTGTAGTGCAATCCCAGGCAAGGGGATGAAATTCCCTTCAAAAACACTGAAGGGTAAGTGAGGAAGGGATTCTGCCCCTGTACTCAGTGCTGGTGAGGCCACACCTCGAGTCCTGTGTCCAGTTCTGGGCCCCTCAGCTCAGGAAGGATATCGAGGTCCTGGAGCAGGTCCAGAGAAGAGCAAGGAGGCTGTGAAGGGATCCAGCACAAGTCCTGTGAGGTGAGGCTGAGGGAGCTGGGGGTGTTCAGCCTGGAGAAGAGGAGGCTCAGGGGAGACCTTATCCCTCTCTACAACTCCCTGAAAGGAGGTTGGAGCCAGGTGCAGGTTGGTCTCTTTTCCCAGGCAACTCTCAGCAAGACAAGAGGGCACAAGAGGTCTTAAGTTGTGCCAGGGGAGGTTTAGGTTGGACATTAGAAAGAATTTCTTTATGGAGAGGATGATCAGACATTGGAATGGGCTGCCCAGGGAAGTAGTGGATTCTCCATCCCTGGAGATATTTAAAAAGAGACTGGATGTGGCACTCAGTGCCATGGGCTGGGAACTGCAGTGGTAGTGGGTCAAGGGTTGGACTTGATGATCTCTGAGGTCCCTTCCAACCCAGCCAATTCTATGATTCTAAGGAGAGGTGCCTTCTGATTTATACCAGCTCTAATCCTGTCCCTTACAGCAGCTCCTCCTACTTACTTTGGGTTTATCATTTCCTTTTCCAGCAGAATGGGACTTGGGGCATTTCGCTTGTTTCCCATATAGATGGAAAGCTTAGGATGTGCTTAGTGAGTTCCTAGGACCTGGGTGTGAACTAAAGAGCTCCAGTGTGCCGTGCTGTTGAAGCAGTAAGAAAAGACAAAGGAAATGATGTCTCTTATTTATCCATTCCAGAATGCAACTGAGTTGTGTTACGATTTTGTCAATAGAGGAGATGCTTGCAGAGATTCAAAATAAATAATGCTCTAACCCCAGAGGCCTTATTGATTTTGTAATAATTTTTGAAGATAAGCTGGTCGGTTTCCCGTTTGCTGACAAACTCTTTGCCCCCTGAGGAATTCCTATTGAACGTGTATTAGAGACAGGATGAAATAATTCCAGGGAAATAAAGAGAGAGGGCTTTGTGCATGGACTCTGCTCAGCAAATGGATATTTAACCTCTGACCACTGATGACAGGTCTCCTTTAGCTCTATTAGATCAACAGCAAGCTACTATAATTAAATACAAAAACTTTTTAGAGCCTCACCAAACATGTCCTGGGAATTAAAGCATATGGCAGGGATAGGGAAAAAAGCCTTTCCATATGCTAATGACCCTTGATGTATGAAATAAATTAGATCCATTAGAGTTTATGCTCAATAAAAGAAAGACTTTAAGCACTCCAAAGTTAGTGACTCGAGACCGATTTTGGTTTAGAAATTCAATCTGCCTGCTTATTAATTCTTAGTAGAGCTCTGGAGGAGGCAGGGGATGCAAAATCATAATTCTGTGCTTTATCAGAATTTTCAAGTGCCATCACTTTCTTTTCCTTCTTTTTTTTTTAATTAAACAATTTTTCATGCTTCCCTTTTTTGTTCTCCTCATTAATTTGATTTTGTTCCCATTTTTGTTTAATTTCTTTTTAAGGTTTCATTTATCCTATTTCAACTGAACAGAGAACCCAGAATGAATATGGATTTTCTTGTAAGTGTAATGTTTGATTTTATGTTCCTGGCTGATAATTTAATTCTGTTCCTTGGGTCAAGCTTTACTGTTAGAGCAGCTCTATGTGAGTAGGCAAAAAGAGGTCTGTTTGGCAGAATAAATGTCATGCTGCTGGCTTGACAGGAGTTGCAGTTTTGCTGTCAGTGGGTTGACACCGTTTGGTAACTTTTGCATGAGGAAAATGGGAGAAGATGCTGCCTTGGAGGCAGAAACTGGAGAGGATGAAGCCTTTTCTCATGAAAATTTCCGTAGCAAACGGAAGAAATGTGGTGGAGGGGTGACTTTGATCTGGAACTCAGGAGATGTGCTTCTTGAAACTGCTGAGGGAAAAAAAAAATGTGACATTTCAAGGCAGGTACTTTGAAGGTCTAGTAGCTGGAGCTTCCAGAGATTGATCAGTCCCTTTCAACATCTGTCAGCTTTCACCTCTGTGCTGGAGGGCAGCTGGGCTTAGAAGGCAGAGGGCAAAAAAAATAAAATAAAATTTATTTCAGAGGTTCCATAGTAGCAAAATGGGCTACTAAAAAAGTCTGATTTAGTCTTGCACTTTCTTTTTTCATTATGCTGTCTCTAAAACTGGGGTTCATCACTGTATAGAAAAACATCAAATTTTGGTCATATTTTCAGACCTTTTGGGAAAAAATGTCAAGTGGATAACGATGCTAGAGATTAGCCTGGAATTAGTGCTGAAGATGTGGTGTAAGCAGCTAGTAGAAATATCATAGCCATTTTCTCACTAGACAGCTCTAATAAATCTGAGTTCCTTTTTGTTAATTACCACATTATTTCTTGTGCTTGCTATGGCTTTTATCCAAATACAGATGCATTAATGCAAGTGATGAGAATTCGGTGTGTGATTCTCTGCATTAGGAGATTATCTTTTTAAAGGAAAATGGATAGAAGGGAAAAATAACTTGACACATTATAGTTCAAAAAAAGCAAATGCAAAGGTACATCCTGATATTCCAGGTATTCCATAGGAAAAGGACTTCTTGTGGGTTTGGTTGGTTTTTTTACTTTCTGAAATTAAAAAAATAAGGCTTCTGGAGTTTAAAAACCCACAACAGTTTTATTTTTATTATCAAATGAAGCACTGAATACCAGTATTATAACACTGTGTCACTAGGACATACTATTTTATTTCATAGGGTGAATTTGTTTCATTGCTTAGTAGTTCACAGCCTGGTTACTAGAGAGATGAAAGGGAAGAAAGAGAAGGTGTTAGAACACAAGTCAGAGAGAAATCAAATAAAATTTTCCATCAAAAGGGCACAGACCTGTTATATAGCTTCGGAAATGGATTTTAAATTAGCCTCTAAAAATCATAGCAAATATCTGCAGGAAACGAGAAGAACAAGAACATGTTTTTTTAAAAGGCTGTGTGAAGAGCACATTCCTTCAAGGTTCTTGACCTCTCTCCCTTCAGCTGCTCCTGACTCGGATGATGTTGCTCTCTATGTCGGGATCGTCATCGCCGTCATCGTCTGCTTGGCCGTGTCCCTCGTCGTGGCCCTCTTTGTATATCGCAAGAACCACCGTGACTTTGAGTCAGATATCATCGACTCCTCGGCCCTAAATGGGGGATTTCAGCCTGTGAACATCAAGGCTGCCAGGCAAGGTTAGTTGGCATCTCACTCCGTGTCGACTGGATTCAGGGAGGTGCTGTAAGGTTGTGGTCTCTTGGGTTCCATGAATGATATTTGCTGGATTCTTTCTGGCACTTCATAAAAAGAGAAAGATTATACCTGTTTATTTCTGGTGGTCAAGTGCCCAAAACCCATGCTGGCACTTCATAAAAGGAGAAAGATTATACCCATTTGTTTCTGGTGGTCAAGTGCCCAAAACCCATGCTGGCATTTTTCAGATGAGCATAAAGCAGAGGAATTTAACTTGTGAAGAGGAGCATGAATATGGGTGAAACACAGAGACATTTATGGAAATAAAAGGTACAGATCAAATGTAAAGTAGGGGCAGAAACAATGGAGGCAGGATTCATCACAGAAGTGATGAGCAATAATTCTATCATATATTCTATAATTCGTTAATTTTATTCTATTCCTTTCATTGTCTTATAGCTTTTTTCCCTGTGCCCTGTCTCCACAGACATAAATAGTAGTTTAAGAAGTACTGTGCTTTCAATACACAACATAGAAGCTGTAGAACATCATTTAATAATGATGTTTAATATTTTTTTATCACTGGTATATAACAGCATCATTATTTCCACACTTTATTGGTCAGAATAAAACACTCCAAAGGTAGTCCTGTCTTTTTCGAGTCCCATTTGTTGGCTGAAGAGTTCCTCTTTTTTCCTAATATGTGTGCAAGAAGAATAAATCAGAGTTAAGGTGACAAGAGAGCTGTCATGTGGAAGATTAGCAGAAGTGTCATTTTCTTGCTGGAGAGACTTTTAAAACAAATCTCCAAAAACTGTGATGCAGGTATTAATCCTCCACTGCAAGGAGTCATGGTCACAGTGACTTCATAGGTTTTTTTCTGTCTGTTATTTAGGAATGCTGTCTTTAGGCCAATATGATAAATTAGTTAATGGTTCTCACTTAGCATTTAGGGAAGAGCTATTAGCTAATGAAACGAAATGTACTGAGTAAAGAAAACATCTTGCCCTGAAGTTCAGCATGCCAATATATAAGCCCTGGAGAGGTGCATGGAAAAGGAGATGAAGGTCAGCCTGCCAGGACTTTGTGTATCTTAACCTTTGGTGTGAAAGGCAAAATGAAAAATGCAGAATGCAGACCCAAATTATTACCCAGGAGAAAGTAATCAGAATAGAGAAGTAATGCGGTTCTTCTCACCTCCAATACAGACCTCCTGGCAGTCCCACCAGACCTCACATCTGCTGCAGCCATGTACAGGGGTCCTGTTTATGCCTTGCATGACGTCTCTGATAAAATCCCCATGACCAATTCTCCAATCCTGGACCCGCTGCCCAACCTGAAGATCAAGGTTTACAACACCTCTGGTGCTGTCACCCCCCAGGATGACCTCTCTGACTTCTCCTCCAAGCTGTCCCCGCAGATCACGCAGTCTCTGCTGGAGAACGAGGCCCTGAATGTGAAGAACCAGAGCCTGGCTCGGCAAACAGACCCATCCTGCACTGCATTTGGGACCTTCAACTCTTTAGGAGGTCACCTAGTAATTCCCAATTCAGGTAAGTGCCTTAAAGAATCAGTTGGTTTGTGGTTTTGGGTGGTTAGCTTGCTTTTATGCAGGAAAAAACACAAAGGCTCTGTGTTTTCTTTGTTCAGAAAAAAAACGTGTTTTTTTCCCCCCATTAAGATCTACCAAGGTACTTCTAGTATTCTTTTCCCAAAGTCCTGGACACCTTTTTAATAGAATATTGTAGGGTTCTTAGCTACTTTCTGAGACATGTGAAGCTTCAGGGCTTTGTGAAGTGGGATTTGGCATTCTTGATATTTTCCTTTCGTGCAGCTCTAGAAAAGAACCTCCAAGCCAGAAAGCCTCAATCTTGTCATCACATAAAAAGGACAAATTAATTAAAAACCCAATCAGTTGTTCCACTTCCAATTCATTGCAGACTGTGTGGTATTGAAATAGGACGGCAGAATACTCATTTTTTTAAGGCTTTTTTTCCTGCACACGTTGCAATCGCATGGAAACAAAGAAAAGACACTTTGAGGCCTTATTTTCCTTGAGAAGGTAAAGTGCTTCTCAGTCTTTGTTCAACAGTAAAAGGCTCCCATCAAGCCACCCAAGCACCAGGAGGCAATATCAAAGCATCCAGGGAGCTCCTGGGCAGCCTTGGAGGAGGTCAGATGGATTTTTTAGGAGAGCCATGCTGCTGTTTGGTTCCTAAACAAAGTGATGATATTCAAAGGAGGTTTAACACCTAAATATTTCTGTGGGCTTGGCATACCATTCAAGAGACTGCCTGCCCTTGTTCTTTGCTGGATCTTTTCTTTTTCGTTGTTGTGAAGAAAGCAAAATACCTAAGTGGCCCAAAGCTTTCCAGGACACAGCCCCACATTGCCAGGAAGCAGCCAAAAGTGGCTGGTGAGCAGTATCCCTCCTCTCTGAGCTACCATGGAGCAGGAAGAAAAAAGAGCCACTAAATTTATGTGCCTGAGTAAAAGCTGAACTACTTAAAGAAATTTGGTGCTGACTCCTGCAAAATTCACGCTATATAATCCTGGATTTCACATTTCTCTAAGCAGCAGCTGAGGTAAGTATTAATATTCAGGTTTCTTATGCCATGGTGGTGCACATTGTCAGCAAAGTCTATTGGTAATGTTTAATTCATATATATTTATATCAATTTGTAAAGGAAAAAAAGTTCATTCATTTCTGTAATCCCTTCAAAAGTATTAAAATAAGCTTTGTAAAATATATCAATCCCTTCAAAAGTATTAAATAAGCTTTGTAAAATATATCAATCTGTCTACCACTACCGTGTATACCTCTGTACATCTCCTAGATGTATCTATATGCTCCAAGTAATACGATCAAAGCACTTCCTATATGCTATGCCTGTCCTGTTACACCTGAGAACATGCACAGGTGAGGCTATAACAGGCCTGTAAGGAAACAAGTGTCAGAAGGCATCCATGGAACATTATTTCCCAGCTAATCTGTCCCTTTCAAAGTTAGGTATAGGACTGAGCCCCTGTACAGCAGCACATGGCAAGGGTTGGAAAAGAGCTGCCAATTTTAAGTGAAGATCAGGTTTGTGACCATCTGAAGAATCTGAAAGTGTACAAATCCATGGGACCTGATGGGATACACCCCCAGGTCCTGAGGGAACTGGGAGATGTAGTTGCTAAACCCCTGTCCATTATATTCTAAAAGTCATGGCAGACCAGTGAAGTCCCCACTGACTGGAAAAGGGGAAACATAACCCCCATGTTCAAAAAGGGAAAGAAGAAAGGTCCAGGGACCTACAGGCTGGTCAATCTCACCTCTGTGCCTGCTAAGATCATGGAGCAGATCCTCCTGGAGCAGAATAATAATGAAGAGGTGATTGTGTATAATCCACACTGTTTTGCAAGGATAAATCATGCCTGACAAACCTTGTGGCCTTCTATGAAAAGGTCCCAACACCAACAGACAAGAGAAGAGCAACCAACATCATTTACCTGGACCCGAGTAAAGCCTTTGACACAGTCCCACATGGCATCCTGGTCTCCAAGCTGGTAAAAAATGGGTTGAATGGGTGGACCACTTGTTGGATTAAGAACTGGCTTGATGGCTGCACCCAAAGAGTGGCTGTCCCATCCCTGGAAATTTTAAGGCCAGGCTGGACAGGGTTCTGAGCAACCTGATCCAGTGGGAGGTGTCCCTGCCCATGGCAGGGGGGTTGGAACTGGGTGATCTTAAAAGTCCCTTCCAACCCTGAAAATTCTATGATTCTATTTTTCTATGGGAGGTCTCCAACAAAACCAAACCAGATATGCTAAAGAAAAGAGACAGGCCCATGCAAGGGTTCAATAAAGCCTTTCTTGTGCATATACATATATGTAAATCATCTGCCTGTAGGTTTGTTCTCAGCTATGTGGCAATTACTGTATTAAAATCCTTGCCACTGATTACCAGCTAACCCACATCTGCAGGGCCAGCTGGCTGAGATGTGCCTAGCAGAGTGAAATATCTGGTTCATATGCTGAGTTTGTTGTGTGGTAACGGGACCCTCTGTTCTCTGGGAAGACATTTGCTACATTTCTGATACTGGAGTAATGTAAGAACAGTGTATTGTAATCAATGGGGCAGCTAACAATCACTGAAAATGGCACAGAGCACACTTGCCCACATTTTTTCAAGCTTGGATACCCAAATTTTTGAACCACTCGGCAAAACCAGGCACATTCAAAATACCACAAAGCCCAATTTTGTCTCCCTGGTAGTCTAATTAGAAGCTGAGTACATTAAGAGACAGGATGCCAGTTGCAGAAGCCATCTTTCAGGAAACAACCAGTCCTTGTTGCTTCCTGGGACAGTGTTCTACTGCTTTTCTTCCCTGATTTTAATTAAGAAAGAACTGCCTAGGGAGAGATGTCCCGTTACAGCTGTTGGAAGTCTTAGTCAGAGTTGTTCATTTTTCCATCATTTTAAAAGGTAAGCAGCAGTGTAACCATCTGTCTGCTCTTTAAATAAAATTAAAAGGAAGGGAAGAAAATCCTCTTCTCCTTATCTGTATTTCAGTGCTGATGCACAAGAAGAATGGGAACAGACCACCAGAGATGCCAGGATTGCAGTAAATACTTCTTCTCCTGAGTTGCAGGGGTCATCTCAAGTCTGTTGGTGAGGGTGGGTGAAAATCTGACATTGCAGCCTTCATCTTCTGCCTCACCTGTCACTCTTCTTCACAAGCCCATTTGCCTTTTTTTTCTCCATTTTATCTTTTGTGTCTCTTTGGTTCTGCAGGAGTAAGCTTGCTGATCCCAGCGGGGGCTGTTCCACAAGGGAGAGTCTATGAAATGTATCTGACAGTTCACAGGAAGGAGAACATGAGGTAAAAGACTGCCTTTATTTTCTTCTGCATTAATGGAGGGGGAAAATGTACTATTTGAAAGACCTGCGTTAATGTGCTTATGCAAAGCCTCCTGCTTTAAAGCAATTTGCTGACTTGGAGGTAAATGTGAGCAAAGTCAAGGAGAAACTTTCCCACAAAACCAGCTCAGACTTTTGATTTTCTATGCAAGAGTTGCACTCTGCAGCGAGCCCTGAGACTGGGGGGATGCTGAATCATAACCAGAAGCAAGGAAAATGTGCCAGCATGAGTTTGGTACTGCAGAAAAGGTGTGAGGTAACCTCTTAAGAAAGACCCCTGCTTGCAAAAGGGAAGGCAGTGGAGGAACAAGGTGCCAGATCACTTCAGCAGAGTGACAGGTGCCTGAGCACCATGCTTGGAAAATCTCCTTTCCTATTATAATGAAGGAAAATTTTTATTGGACCCTTCATGGGTTTGGCTGGTCCATGCAGAGATGAGGATGGACTGAAGTTTTTGGTGTCCTTCAAACCTCCTTGCTCTGAGGTAGGAATAAGCAAGAATTTGTCCTGCTCAGCTCCAGGCACTCCATGGGCCAGTGTTGGGATGACACCTGTTGTTGTCACCTGTTATCTGCATGTGTGGCCAATTCATATTTTAGATTTTAACAGAGTGATCTGGAAGCCTTGGCATCAAAAAAAAAAAAGGGGTCTGAAAAGGCCAAGAAACCATTTAAAGCAGTTTAGGAAAATTTAATGAAGAGAAAGAGGAGATCTTCATCTGCAGAATGGACTTGTGCACAAAGGCTGGATGGCAATTGTGAATCTAAGCAATCATTACATGGAATTTTGCTTCTTCCCCCTCCTCATAGCTAGATACATCATTTGGCTCAGCCCCTTAATGGCTTTTATTATGTGCTAAGCCACAGCTGTTTATACATTGAATGATACTGAACACTGTTCTTCAGCTTGGTAGTCTTTCACTCATGCTAAAATAATCTGCTTAAAGAAAAAATAAGTAAGCCTCCCCTTTTGCATACATTATTCATCACCTGCTCTTTGAAAATATCTAATTGCAGCTACAGAAAAAATATCTCTGTTCATATCTAGTATTGGTTGTATTCCTATCGCTTTGTCTGTGGTGTAAAGACACTTATAAACACCATTGAAAAAGGGCTTTTCCCTGCAGAAGGAAAAAAAAATGAAAATCCCCTGTTATTCAGCTTGCCTCTGAATCTCCCTTTTTTATAACATCTAATTCTTAAAAAAATATACACAGTTGTTTTCTTTCCAGCGGGCTACGGAGGGAATCCCTGCTTCCTTATTCATAGAACGAGGGACAATTAATGTCACATTCTAGTATGATTTATTTTATTCCAGGGTCATAAAACCTTCTGTGCATGCTTTGTGATAGCCCTTACTCAGCAGATCACACAGGGGATAGCAGGATAAGTTTACCTGTACTGGGAAAAGCATCCCTGAAGCTGTGCTTCTGCCAAACTGTCCCATGTGCTGAGCTACTCCTGCAGAGGTGACTAGAAAGGTGTGAATCTTCACCTGCAATGAAGGTTTTGAGCAGGTAGGGAGGTAGAAAAGAGAGGGCTGCCTTGGCCATAGGGGCAGGAGGGTTCATCCAATCATGGTGGTAATTCCTTCCTGGGCACAGAGACCCCAGCTGCTTATTTGATTTATAGCAGTTTTTCAGTGCCCACCTCCCCCAGCCCTGCACCCTCGTTACACCAGAAACCAACTACTTCTAGGATGTCTAAAATGGAGCTTGCTGAGTGTCATCCAGATCACTTGGAACCAAATAGGGACTGAAAAGGGCTTAAATGTTGCATCTCACTCTCTCTGGTTACCTCCTCTCTTCACCCAGATGCCTAGGAGCAGAAAGGGGTGGGGGGTGGCACTCAGCACCAGCTGTAATGCTCTCCTGCTGCAGGACTCTTACCAGACACTTCACTTTCTGTAGCAGAGCTGCAGCTTTGTGAAAGCTTCTTCCTTCTGACTTCATGGGCCACAGATGTTGCTTCATATAATTGGAGTCATATGGGTGCCATAAGTTAGTGTGCAGTGTAATATTTTTTGAAATTCACTGCTGCAGTCTCACAGTACTCCAGCAGAGAGTGATAGCCCACAGTAAGGACTAGCTGCAGACTTTAGGTTTTGTGGCCAAGCTGGAGCTGGAATGTGTTCAGTAAACCCTCTGAGATTCTGTGTTTATTTTCATGTGTGCTGTGTAAATGCATATGGGTTCAAAAGTCCTGTTGTGTGTAGATTTAGTTTGGAAGGGGACATGTAGGAAACTATAAAACGGGTGTTATTATCAGAAATGAAAGCAGGTTCTTTTTCTTGATATACAGCCACCATTGGGCTGAGAATGTGGTCCCTGTAGTGCTACCCTACATAGAGCCCAGGCAGCAACAGAGAGGCCATCACAGCTCACATTTCTCCAGCAGCTTAGGATTTAGCTCACACTTTTTAGAAATATGAAATTACTTCTGAACAGTCGAGCTGAAATGGGGAATCTGTTACCCTCAGAGTCCTGCAAATTCCCCTTTTTCTTCTTTTGTTTTTCTAATGTATTTCCTCAGTTAGTCTCAGAAACCTGTAGAGGGACTTCACAACCCAGTAATATCACTCTATGTTGACTTCCAGATTGGTTAGGAGAGCTTCTTTCCAAGATGTTCTATTTATTCCATTTTGCATCCATCAAAGCACATGAGATGAGGAGGGTCACCCTTGAAACATTATCCCTCTGTGGGGAATTTGGGTTCTGATGACTTGCAATAAATGCCACTTGGAGGTTGATAACTGCTGTCATCCTTGTGGCACAGTGGTTTTTCTCTTTTCCTAACATTCCATTAGGCTGGTTTGCCTGATATTGCACTGCAAGCTCATCCTCATTCTGCCTTTCATTCAGGATGGGATGAATAGTGAAGGAGGCTTTGATCCCTGGCTGTCATGAGAGACTCACGTTGACCTCTTGGAAAGGTCCATGTGCTTTATGAAGCAGCTACAGTGGGGAAAAGGGTATCTATGTGTGTATAATATATGCCTGTGTGTTTGACCACAGTAAATTAAAAAATTACAATCCTCTGAGAATATTTTAAAATTATTTACAGGTTTCAGCCATGAAGCTCATTGGCTTTTCAGTTTGGGGAAGTATTAATGGCTTGGAGATTTGCAGAAGGGGTGCCTGCTTGAGCTCTGGTATCACCTATAAAATAAAATAAAGGTGTTGTCATGACCAGCACCTGGCAAGAGCCTGTTCCCGTGAGCATCTGTGAGAGCCTAGGTCTTATAGGACTAAGGATTAAAGATAAACCCCCATCTTTCAAGATATTCTTGACTGCCTTGGGTTAAAATAAAAATCTAGCTGTGAGCTAAAATAATGGAGCTGTGTGCTTCCTTCAGAAATGTCTGGCACTGGACAGTGCTAGACAAGGTCTGGGCTTTTATGGACCACTGGTTTGATCTCATATGGCAGTTCCCATGTTCTGGCATACACCCCTGCCAAGCTAGCACAGTTTTAGGTGGAGCTACTCTTGCATACACAAATCAGAGGGAAGGACTGCACTGAATATGGCCCAGGGAAGGACATTTCTGTATAATCCGTCACACAGGAGGTGGCTCAAATGGGAGTGGATGTTGCTGTGCTCAGGGAATGTGACAGCCGTGAAGAAAGAAGCAAGCAGCACCCCTGAGGATCTTGACAGAAGATTCACATAAACATGCAGCTTCCAAATTAGCCACCTTAGAAAAGAGAAGGGTGGGGTGATCCTTGTTAAGATTTTGGCTGGTGGCTTCACACTGTGTGTTAGACTTGATACTAAAGTCATGCAGCTGATTAATGAGATTGATCCAAGGGAAAATGTTGCTTTTTTTCACCAGTAAACTCTAAGCTTACTGATGGTAAATAAAAGGAATTGAAATCTTCCACATCTTGTTTCTCCACTTTCCTTCTGCATCACGGATGCATAAACAAAATTGCTTTCTCCAGAAGACAGTTTCATGAAGTGGCAGTCATTATAACTGAGAAATTAAAAATAAAAAAAGACCAGAGGATGAGCAAAAGAGGAGGAAGCCTTTTCAGATAATTTTCTTCTAAAGTTGGACAGGCAGAAGAACCAGGGTCAGTCGAGATTATTAAGTTTGAAACTTAAGTTTGACCCAGCAATCAAAACAGAAGTAAAGTGTCCTGCCTCTAAGTTTTGGCTAAGCTGAGTAGAACTGTTGTTGTAAGTTAACCATTCCTCTGCCCTTGCTCTGTCCTGCACTTTCTGAGATGCTGTGATTGGCTTTAACATTTATGTACAGTGCCAGGGGGTGCAATGTCACCAATGAGGAGCAGAGATTTCTCTGGTTGTTCTCACATTTGCTGTCTGACAGCCACCTTCATGAATATGGCCTGGCTTATTCCAAGAAGACTGTTTCAAATGAGTCATCCCATTAGAAAACACAAATTTGATTGTGAAGAGACCAGATATAGTGAATAAAAGTTCATCTGCTTTTAAATAAAAATTGGCTGTTCTTGATAAGTGGTGCAGGATGGGACGAAGACCTTTTAGTTACTCTTAGTGCCTTTCAATAGTAAATAATAATAAACAAAATAAAATAATAAGAAAAAACATCTCTCTTGCATGCAGTGAAGCGACTTAGTAGCATAGTAGCACAACTGAATGTGCCACAGCCATCTAATAAGTACTCCCAAGACTGCTGCAAGCCTGAAGTGAAGCATATATGGATAGAGATTTTTTTTTTTTTTTTTTTTTGGCGTTGGTTTTGGGGCAGGGGATTTGATAACAGCCTAAAAGTATGTTCTGACCTGCAGTTTTGAAGATGTCTGTTCATAGATCTTTATGCTTTAGAGGAGATAGCTCCTTTGCTCTATCTGCTTTGTGTTAGTGCTGGATCTCTTGCAATCTGTAATACAGAAATCACAGTACCTGATCCCAGCAAGTGGTTCTTCTAGGCCAGGATCCTGGCTTTGATGGTGCTGCATCACCTGCTCCAGGAGAAGGTAGAAAATTGTGCGTAATAAATTACTACACAGCAGCCTGTCTTCAGGGGAATTTGCTGTTTACTAATCCCATCAATTAGTGTTGGGTTTATGCCTTGAAGCAGAAAGATTATTATCTCCTGTATAATACATCTTGTCTCCTGCATCTGTTTCTGTTCTCATTAGCTATGCTAAGGCATAATCCTTTTGTTTTAAAAATGGGAATTAGAAGCAGTGAGAAAAAGGAAAATATCTGTCAAGAGATTTTTGTGCCTTTTTCCTGTCATTTTTCATAGGGTACCTCTCTGTTGGATGTGCCACTGCGTGGTTTAGCCTCATGCCTCTGGGTTTCAGGTGTTTATTTCTGAGATATTTTTGTAGTCCCTAAACACAGTGATACCTGCAGTCCCATCAAAGCTGCACAGGGAAGGGAGTATCCCCTCGGTGTGCTCTGACATGCCTTGTCCCATATAGCTCCAGAAATCAGATTTGCTTTTTGCCTCTGTGTCACATTACAGGTTGATTCCTGCTGAGTTGCTCTAAGCTCACCTGGGACCTTTTTTTTCACTTTTATTGCTTTTTGCTACTAAATAATTACGTTTGGAACTTGTTTTGCTGCTGTACGGCTGACAGGATTTTATTTCCTATTCACATTGTTACCCTTTCTGGATATTTTGCATTATTTTCTGTCTCTCATCATTACTTGCAATCATTCCTTATTTACAGTTATCTGTAAATTTAATGATTGTGCAGCTATTTACATTCCCTTCTGCTTCCTGAGGAGAAATCCTATCCTCATAGTAGTGAGGGAGTTGTTTAGCATTTAGTTCAGTGGACCTGGGGTTTCAGTGACACTGACCCCTCTTTCACTCCAATCAAGAACTTCTCTGCAACTCGTATCTCAGTTTATAAAGGCTTCAAGTAGGTCACTTGCAGTCCCAGAATTGTTGGATATATGATGTGAGTCAATGTCTGTATGATGTGGGTGATGGAGGAGGCACTGGCACCTGCAGTGTCCCAGGACTTTGTGGTGCTGGACTCAGATGGGTGTCTAGTTGGCAATTCAGGACCCCAAAGCCAACCACCTTTGCATTTTTCTGTTCTTCACTCTTCAGAGTGTATCATAAACACTCAGATCAGGAGCATGCCTATCATCCACTTGGCAATTATTTAGTAAATCTGGTGGTAAAAGATGCCATTTACCAACTAAGGGGGGAAAAAAATCTAGGTTTTTCAACTTTTTGCATGTCCTTTATGTGCTTGTACCCAATTCTCATCTGACTGTGCAGGCTGGAGTGCAACCTGACTTCATGTTCTGCATCATTTTTTATACTTGCATTAATCAAATATAAAATGTTGTGGCACAAAATCATGCCTTCCATCAGAGTCCTAAAATTTAACAGCTAACAAACTATTGTCATGGAGCAATGACTAAACTTAATTTTACTGTCAGACAACTTCAAGCTGTATGATTTATCAGTACCATATTATTTTAATGACCTTTTGGCTTTCTTAACTGCATCAGTGCTCAGATTCTTTTCGATTTTAGCTCATTTTTCACCCAAAAGACACTGTATGATTTTTTTTTTTATCGCAGTCATGACATATTCCTTACTGTATTCTTTTTGACTGCTGCTTTTTTAATTCAGTCCCCAAACCTATGATAATGTATTTTTTTTCCTTCCTTCTTTGTGGATCAGTAGTCTTTTAGATGAAGTTAAGTTGACCAGATGATTAAGTCTATAGCTTGTCATATCTGTAGCTTTCCAGGTAAATACTGTAATTTTGAAAGATCTTTCTCACAAGACATTATGTTTTTTTTAAAAATTTTTTTAATTAGATTCTGGGAAAATTTTCAAATATCTGTTAATGCACAAGGTAGGTGACCATTAAAAAAACCCACTACATGGTGAGTAGTTTTTAAGCTTCTTGTGGCTTTTTGTAAGAACAAAAAAACAAACAAAAAAAAACCAAACAACAAAAACCCTAAACCAAACCAACCAACCAACCAAAAAAAAAAACCCAAAAAGGCCCCAACAAAATGTGAAGTACAGGACTCTGAAAAAGAAGTCACATTTTAGTAAAAAACAGCCCATTGATTTATTCAGTTCAGTCTTGCATGAGAGTGATCCCTGATCTTAATATGAATGTAGAGATCCCTACAGCTTGCAAGAGGAGCTGGACTTGGTACGCTGTCTGCAAGGGTTTAATTTCTTCTGTGTAGTGTTTGTTAGGCTAAAATAACTGACATAATACATGATAGCTGTCCAAATTGTTCCATTTTACATCTTTTTTGAAAGGCAGCTACTGCAGCTGTTTATTTCCAGTCCATGGCTATTCAGAAACAATTGGGAAGTCATTTAGTAAACTCATCAGTTAATATCTACAGATACATATAATCTGGGTTTACTGATTTGCATTGATTTAAATTTTCCATGCCAGATCTTTTTTTCTTTCTCAAATGTTATAAGAACCTACCCCAACATTTGTGGCAACAGCACTTTTCAACAGTGTCTTCATCCCACTTTGAAAATAAGATTTCTTGAAAGTTGGTCTTTCATTTTCTTTGAGATTAATGGATCATTCATAGACAGGTAAAATGGACAAAATTAGGATAGGCAAGTGGACATTATATTTGCAGTAGCCATAAGAGGTGCAATAAAATTAATATCAAAACAGCTTCTGACGTGATTTGGCCTCCTTGAAAACACTAAGATCACAGATAGTTGGGTTTATTCTTCCTTTTGGTAGGGCAAAGACTTGCAGAAATAAACAGTATTTAATGTGGACTCAACTAATTCCATTAAGACCAGTACAGATGTAAGTACAAGTACTTGTAAATGCCACAAGGGATTGAAGCCTAAGCCAGAGCAGGAGATGGAAGTCCTGTGGGCAGATCTGGAGTTAAAGCACAGATCACACTGAATGCTTTTAATCTCCTGCTTGCTGGTTTCTGGATCATGAATTTGTCCTCTGTATTATTTAGGGAGGCAGCTGATGAGGCACATTCAGCTGTGCTTGTCATACACCAGATGTCAGGATAGTTAAAGTCACTCATGCTTCCTCTGGTTTTAAGCTCTTCAGCAGTTGGTCAGGGACAGCACACAGATGCATGCATACACAGACTTGTTTAAAAACTACAATGCATGCAATATATCCTATATATTTATATGATTTCCTGTATCACCTCTTCCTAGTGACTGACACCAAGCATGCTGGGCAGCACCCAGTACTTTTAACTGCACACCCCTAGGTTATCACTGGAAATCTCAGGTCTTGTGACTGTGTTTTGCCCTCTGCACTATTCCTTACCATCTCTTCACCCTGTTTCACCTGGCACCAGTGGCACCTGCTCCCTGCAAGCACATTTGCAAAAGCCTTTATAGTAGATCTGGAGCATCAGTCAGTTTAATGCTGGCTCTGAACCCAAACTGCACATCTCAGCTGTGCTGTATTCCACTTCTGAGGTTTCAGATGCACTCATTGGTTCATTCTCTTCCCTTGTTCTTCAGTTTCCTCCACCAGGCAGTAAATAATTCTCACACTTGGTGCTTAAAAGAGCCACTGCTCATTTCTGTGTGCTGCTAAACAACCACCATATGCAGCAGTGACTGCATTTCAGCAGTGGGTGAATTGAAGCCTCTGTGTATGGTCTGCAAGGATCCTTAAGAGTGGGGGGTTGCTCATATAATAAGTAATAATTTAGCATAATTTAGGTATATAAGTATATAAGTATAATTATAATATAATGTATATAATATATATAATAATATATATAATATAATATATATAATATAATTAAGTATAATTTAGTGCCCCCTAAACCTGCATATTGAGAAATTAATGATATTTGATGAAAAAGACATTTGGGGATTTAGAAAGAAATAAACCAAACACCCAAAATCCAACCCACCCCTTCTTTGCTTGCAGAATCTCTTTATTTTAGGAGGACTTTTTATTTTTACAGACCTGAATGTATCTTTTTTTTTTGCTTTTTCCAGCTCACTTAACAAATCTATCTTTTTCTCCCATTGTCAGGCCACCTGTAGAAGACAGCCAAACCCTGCTGACACCAGTGGTGAGCTGTGGCCCTCCTGGAGCACTGCTGACCCGGCCTGTGATTTTAACCATGCACCACTGTGCAGAACCAAACACAGAGGACTGGCAGATCCAGTTGAAGCACCAGGCTGCCCAGGGACTGTGGGAGGTGAGGCTCCAGAGATCCAGCTTGTGTGCTGCAGGTGTCTCTATGAATCCCTCAAATGCCTTTCCAAACCAGGATGCCTGTATTTTGGGGGTTTTGTTGGAGGTGCATGGCTGCTGCAGGCAGACAGGAGTGCACCAGGTGTCTAAGCTGCCCAGGGCAGTTTGGTGCCTCCCAGTTCTGGATGTTTTCCATGAGATAGCCCTCACTGCAGGATTTTGACACTTAAGCTTCTGGTGGTGACAGGATATTGTGCCAAAGACATGGAGCAAGAAGGAAGAGAAAAGGTTAAAAGGCCCATGACACCTGAAAATAGTTTGTAATTCAGTCCTAGAAAGAAGAAAATTGGGTTTTATGGAGTAATTTGAAGTTTCCTAGTTTATATGCTGATTTCAAGAAAGTGAAAATAATGCTGCCAATGAGCTCCTGCTTCAGCATCAAGACCAGATTAACAAAATTATAGAGTTTACTTTTCTTCTCTTTTTCCCTCCTAATTTTTTGGTAGATGATCACTTTGACTCAGTTTATGTGGCTGGGATCTAACTCTGCATCCTGCTAACTCAGGAGCTGCCCAAGCATTGCTGGGCAGTGCAGGCTTGGTGGGAGCCCGGGGTGGTTTCTTGCCAGTACTGCAGCAGGAAGATGCCAGGGTGGCAGAAGGATCTTCCACTGTAACTGGAGCATAAAGTGATGCTTTCAGCAAGGCTGGACTGTCCTGGCAGAGCTTTAGTCTCCAGCTCTGTACTCCTAGGTACCTGCTGCCACCAGTTTGGTCTCGTGTAATTAATTTGGCAAGGACACCTTCTCCTACTGGTAGGAGAAGGGCAGGGTGGCTTTTGAAGGCAGTTGGGCTGACAGCAGTAAGAGTGCTGTGTCCCTTGCTCTTGTCCCCTGCCTGTAGCACTGAGGCTTTTCCTCAGAGTGTGCAGCGAGCACAAGTCCGTCGCGCCAACTCATCTGCACCCCACTGGCCTGACAATTGGCACTGCACATATGTTCCTTATTTGTGTTACTGGCACCTCTTTATTTCCCCCCCATCCTCCTCCTGCACTTGGCAGAGAGGTGGTTCCACCAGCCATGCACACACCGATGCCAGCACAGCCTCTGCAGCAGCCACGGGGTCCCTGGGCTGTGGTGCTGCCATCTTCTTCCTCTGCTCAGTTTTGTAGAATCACAGCCTCATGGAGGCTGGAAAGGACCTCTGAGATCATCAAGTCCAGCCCATGACCTAACACCACCATACTGGCTGTATCATGGCACTAAGTGCCACATCCAGTCTCGTCTTAAACACTTCCAAGGATGGTGACTCCAACACTTCCCTGGGGACTCCACTCCAGTCTCTGATTTCAGAGCAGCTTCTCAGAGCTAGACCTCACATAGTGCATGCACCTATACATACACACATGCACACACACATCCTGCAGCATCACTTTTGGGGCCAGCACCATCTCCCAGAGCCAGCTGCTGGGGTGGCTGTAGTGGGGTGCTGCCTTTGCAGCATTTTGCCTTGCAGAAGGATTGTGCCACCCCTGTGTCACATTTGGCTTTCCTGAGACAAGGGAGCCCGAGCTTAATGCCCAATATCATCTGAGGCCATGCTGCTCAGCTGCCAGGTGTGGGTGTTGTGCTGCAGGTGAGTTGTGCTGAGCATCATGTGACATGTGGTGGCTTTGCAAGAGGGAGCCCTCACCCACTGCTGCCTTGTTGCTTCTGCTCTTTCAAAGCCATTCAAAACCCATTTTCTTGCATGCAGGATATTACACACAGGGGTGAATGGAGAAATCAGGTGGGAAGCTGTTTTCCTTTACACTCAGGGTGGAGAGGTCATCTGCATTCCAGCTGTATGTATTTTTTTTCTTCACCCTGCAGTCTTGTCATGGAGGATTATTCCAATGAAGCAGCAGGTGATATTCCATGTAGATGTGGCATTCAGCCATTTGTAGAGGTTACCTTAAGTTTTTATAACTCCTTATTGTCATGCTGAGGAAGTGAAGGGTAGTTATGTCTTCAACGTGCCTCTGACTGCTGCTGTTAAGTCATGGTCACCAAATTGTTAGTTCTGCAGTATGTTTTTCAATAATTTATTGGTGATATTTTCATCATTTGCTACTGCAGAGACCAGAGGAAAGAGTTACAAGTCTTAGGGGACTGGAGACAGGAGGAGGCTTCTACCACCATGATCACTGCCATAATTTCCTCCCCATGCCTATGCAGGAGAAAAGCCAGAAGCAGAAATCTTAAATCTTGATTAATCTAAGGTGGAATCTGTGCAAGGACTTTGTGCATCACCCAGGCTAGAAAAGAGGGCATTGCTATCCCAAAAGAGAGTAGTTCTGAGGCATTGGGACCTCTAACTTGGCCTCTTTCTCCCTTAGGATGTGGTGGTGGTCGGGGAGGAAAACTTCACCACTCCGTGCTATATCCAGCTGGATCCAGAGGCCTGCCACATCCTGACAGAAACCCTCAGCACGTATGCCTTGGTGGGACAGTCAGTCACCAAAGCAGCAGCCAAACGTCTCAAACTGGCAATTTTTGGACCCCTGTCCTGCTCTTCACTGGAATACAGCATCCGGGTCTACTGCCTCGATGACACGCAGGATGCTCTTAAGGTGGTTGTTCCTCTTGCACTTCCTTTCCCTCTCCAGCTTTCACAGGACTGGATCCTCTGCTCTGTATATTCCTGCTCCTTGGGTTATTTTTCTGATTCAAAGAAAAGCCTGAAAACAAGCTGCTGTTTTAAAGTTCAACCCCCACACACTATAAATTGTCTTTTGCATAGGGATCTCATGCTATTTTCCATCCACCCATCTTTTTTCCTTTGTTTACCTGTATCATAGCCTTAATCCTAAGATTTTTGCATTATTGAAAGGCCATAAGGTACATGGGGCTTCATTTATTATTCATATATTTTTAATGCTAAGTGCCAGCTCCCCAGAGATGAGCAAACATAAATGCTTCTTTGTAAATAGTTGATAATTATAAAAGAAGCTTCTGGGCTGTTAATCACTGCCTACTTTCACACTGCTTTCTTCCACCTCTTCATGGGGAGCTTTTTGTGTCAGGAATTTGCAACTAAAAATAAAACAAAGCTGTTGCTATCTCTAACTATATAACCTTACTTTAACTGTGTACACATGCACACAAACACATTCTACATACAGATGAGCAGGTAGATAATCATACTTGATATTTCTCTTTATAAATACCTGTATTTATAAAGGTGGTATTATGATAGGTGCATTCATGAAATATGCAACTTCAACAGCACATTTAAGAATGAAGGTTATTAAAGGTGTTGGGTTTGTTTTTTTTTTCTTTAATCATATCCAGTGCAACTTCCCAAATGCTTCTTTGCATCTTCAAAGCTTAACTCTAACTAGAGTAATCCTGGTGCTGTATATGCTTTTGTTTCCTCAGCTCTGTGTGGGAATTATCAGGATTCAAACCCCCATGCCCTGGCTGGGAGCCATTTGTGCTTTTCAGAGCAGTGGTTTCCATCACTGCAAATTGCATACTCTGTTTTCCTCCCCAGTACTATCCCATCCCAAGGCCTGCCTGCCTAGTCCTTCACTATCTGTAAGAAAGGATGAATAAAGTATATCTGTATACTATCTGTAAGAAAGGCAGTTAAGAATAAAGGTTGAAGCAGGCATATTATCACTTCAGCATGGCTTTGTCTGGACAGAGTCTGGGAACATCACCCCTGTTTGGGAACTTCACCCGTTAGTGTTTTGGTGTTACCAGGATTTTAGAAACAATTGTTTTACCCACTCTGATTTCCCTTCTGTTTTGACTCTTTTTAAAAATGGAAAAGGATCTTTTGTAGTGATCAAGCTTTATCAGTGCTGATGAGTTTATGTCTGTGCTGCATAATACTGTTTTCCATGGGCTGAGGAAATAATAAGTGACATGGAAGTGCCTTGGACAGACAGCTAATGCAGTCAGAGCTGAGGGAATCCAATTAGGTATTACTCAAGAGCTATTGGTTTGTTTCTAATAGACTGTGGGGAGTGTTGTGAGGTAAAGTTAATCTGATTTGGTGCAGCAGCAGGCAGGATCAGGAGAAGTGCTGAGCAAAATGGAGCAACATCTTTCACACGAGAAGCTGCAGCCAGCATTTGAGAGGGGAGCAAGCCAGACCTTGGGCTTCTGCTGCAGGTAGACCATGAAGCAAGTTTCTGATTTCATGAGGAAGAGTGATCAAAGTTAAGTGGCTACTGTTCCACTCATACCTATTGCTTTGCATTTGAATTATGGTCTCTTTTGACACATCTACTCCAAGACTGGAAGGCCACCCATGGGGTTGGAGACCCAGCTATCTGGTGGTTTACAGGAGAACAAGCATATTTACTCACTAGCCACAAAGTCTTAGGAATTTATCTGCCTCTCTCTGTAATTAAAGGTCTGGGGAAGGAGAAGGTTTAAGAAAAATGAACTAATCAACCAGCTGTAGATGAAAGGGGTTGAGCATGGACCGGTGTTTATGAACCAGTGTGTACAAACCAGCTCTGTGAAATGACATTGTGTGGTGTCAAACAATGACTGCTTAGAAAGGAAAAAGAGGTTGGGGTGTTTGCCACATGCTTTCACAACACCTGCCACTGCAGTAGCCCTGGCTGTGCCAGGAGGAGCTTCTTGGCACTGCCATATTGCCAAAGGGAAGGCATTCACCAGGCAATTACTTCTGGCTGTGCAGGACAAGGCATGCAGATGGGGCTGGGCCAGCAGGTCCCAAGGTTAAAAGTAATTTGGAGAGGCTGAAAAAGTTGTAGGCAGCAAATAAGACACCAGCTGCACCATCTCTGTGTCTTGGAGCTGGCTGCCCCAGGCAAGTCACAGCAAGGGGAAGGAAAAGCAGCATGAGATGTTCCCATGTTGGGATGTCTGAGGTTTGGAAGAGCCTCTGTAAAGGACGATGTTTCTCTTTTAATAGCCAACTGAATGCATTCTGTTATTATTTACAACTAGGAATGAGTGTGCCATATGCTGAATATGTCCTAACAGCCACCAAAGGAAGACAAGTAGTATAAAACACAGGGCTGTTATTTATCTAGCAGGTTTTTCCTCTCGTTGTGCAGTGTAAGCGCTTGTTGCTGAGCTGCAGGGGGGAGTGCAATGATTTGTCATCAGTAAGGACTCAGTTACTGTGGGAGAGGCTTGGATGGGCTTCTAAGGGCTGGGGAGCAGTGGGCTCAGTGCTGATGATACATGCAGCATCCTCTGCCCAACAGGGTCCTGAGCCATCCAGGTGGGATGCTCACAAAGACACTCTTTGGGAAAGGGGAAGGGTAGCAACAACCTTGAGCCTCTATTTTAAGGCTGATTTTTGCTCTTAGAGGGGGATGCCACAACTAGTGTTCTTTAAAAAATATTAATAAGATAACTGTAAAGGAATCCAGCTGCTTTATGCTCATCCATTTATTCATGTGTGGCTTTGACACTGAGGTACTTGAGCTGCACATGGCCCTGGCTGAGCAGCCTTGCACACTGGGGCTGAGGGAATGATTTCAGTCTGTACCAGGGTGGCCTCCTCCAACCTGCCCCATGCTGTGCAGTAACTGTCCTCCAAAAGAAAGGAGAAAAAGGCAGAACAGGCATGTGGTTTTCTCTTGGTTATTTAATGCATGTTTTTCCTTCTCGAAAAAGAAATGCAACACACTAATCACTGTTGCTGGCTTCTGCCCCATTAATGAGGAAAAATGCAATGCATTAGATGGCTCCTTCTCTTAAGAAGGGCAGAAGGGTGTAAGTCCTAGCCTGTAGCAGTGGTGAGTGGCAACAGAGAGGGTGAGTGGGGCCACCTTTGCCCAGCTCAGGTTTCAGCTCAGGAGGGCACAGAGGCAGCATCCAGTGGGATAAGCAATGCTTTAAATAAAATGCTGTGTATCTGAAGCCTGGTCTGAAGGGCTGTGAGAGACACGTCTCTGATTGAATTCTGAATTAATTAGCTGAATGGCATGGGAGAAGCATGATATCCTCCAGCTGAAGCATGGAGAGGTTCTAAGGTGAAAAAGGGCAGTTAGCAATTAGGGTCCGTTGAAACCAGACACTCAGATCTGGTGGGTGGGATGTTGCAGCATCACACTGCAAGGTTTCCCCCCCCAAGTCGTGTGGCTCCCAGGGACAGCACTGCACAGGCAGAACCATCATTCAGCCCTCGTGCCCCATGTGCCTGAGAGGTGGCATCTGCAATTAGCTCTTGTAGTGCTCTGAGTCATCTGCTGGCTCTTCCAGGGTGGTAATTTGGACATAATGAAGATTTATAGTAATCAGATAATTAGAATCGATCTCCTCTTTAGATATCTTGATGAGGTAATTAGGAGGCACTGGAAAGAAGCTGAAACTAGTTCATTGACATAACCCTAATCTAAAAGATTTCCTGATTTTGTTTCTTTTCCTCTAATGGCTGATAAACAAACATCATTTTAGCTTCAAGATCTGCCAGGTGCTGAGCTCACCACAGTTTTTTCTTTTTCACTAAGTCCTAAAAGTGATCAGGAGTAGCTTGTGTTGCACTTAGCTGACATGGAGACTCCTTTAGTTGGCCTGTGGTAGCCTCCTGGTTTCACGTGCCTGCAAACTCTTTGAGTGCTCACTTTGTACATGATTTGCTTTGGCCACGTGAGACTGGTTGGTTGATTTGCTCTTGTAATTAAATACGACTGTTTGGCTGTGTTGGTTGCTAATGAGGCTCGTGTGGGTGCCTTTGTACTTGCTTCTTCATGTGGAGTATGATTAGGTTGCTTGTAGGCAATGGTCCACTGCAGTCTCATTAGTTACAGGCACATAATTTGTGTTTAGCTGCAGAAAATGTCCAGACTCTTGGCTTATTAGCTTCTAATTACAAGATCAATATTTAAGTAACCCCGAAAACCTGTGTATTAATACATACAAAATGCTCCATCACAGCATCTTGGTCTTGTTTGATACCATCCCTCTTGATGGTTAGAGTAGGAATCTGTTATCCCCACTATCACACTGTCCTGGAGCAGTTTGCCAGGAGGCCAGAGGATGAAGGACCAGCAGTATGCACAGATCCCATGTCAGCAGGACCTATGCAAAGAAGATCTTCCAAAAAAGCAAAATAGTAAAGCTACCATTAAATATCTGGTTTGGTGTGAGATAGGGAAGACTGATATATTTCCATATTCAAACAGATATGGATATACAAACCCTCTGTGGTCAATATAATTGCACACAATTAAGCTTTTTGATTATGGAACATGTCAGATAACAGTGTATCTTCACAGGGAGACAAGGGCTGGGCTGCTGCTGTTATACCCAAATCCACCAGTGCAATCCAGGTTCACAGGGAAACACAGCTCTCCTTTTTTTTCTGTATTACCCACATTATGCTATCTACAGCAGTCAATCTTGAGGAATCAGAAGACCACTGTGCTATCTGGGTGAAAACTGACCACTTTCTTCTTCTTGTCACAATACTGCAGGAGGTTCTCCAGCTTGAGAGGCAGGTGGGGGGGCAGCTTTTGGAGGAACCCAAAGCTCTGCATTTTAAGGGAAGCACCCACAACCTCCGCCTCTCCATCCACGACATTGCCCACTCTCTCTGGAAGAGCAAACTTCTGGCAAAATACCAGGTGAGCATCACAAACCATTCATTTTAGATCTTAGCAGTGAAACTTCAAGAAATAGAGTGGCACATGGTGTTTAAATCACACCAGCTGCCAGAAGGCAGTGCAGTGGACATTTTTTTTGCTGAACCATTTGCAATGACAGTGTTAAGGAACCCACTGTCTCTGATCTTATAGCATCAATGCCCTGATCCTTCTTGTCTCCCTAACTATACCTTTTTTTTTATTTTTTATTTTTTGCTTTCTTCCTGCAGGAGATTCCCTTTTACCACATTTGGAGTGGATGCCAGAGGAACCTGCACTGCACCTTCACACTGGAAAGGTTCAGCCTGAATACCCTGGAGCTGGTGTGCAAACTCTGTGTGCGTCAGGTTGAAGGAGAAGGGCAGATCTTCCAGCTCAACTGCTCCATCTCAGAGGTAAATAACATTTGCATACTTCTCTATCCAACCTGCAGGAAAGTAGGAGGGCTAAGGAGTTGTATCCTTTCCCATTGCCACCTGTTTAGTGCTTCTCATTTTCCTTCTGACTGCTGGGATGGACATAAAGGATGAATTAAGTCATTGCTTTGTCTCTCCTGTTGCTTTTTTCTCACAGTTTCTCTCATTTGCCAGGGAGCTTCCCTTCAAGGGATGGAGGTCTTTCTGCCAGTCCCACCTTTCTGTGTCTGTGGGGAGAAGCTCTTTGCCTACCACTCTGTAAAGCATCTTGCAAAGCTCTGCATGGTCCTGTTTCCTGGCAGTCCACAAGTACATCATGCCTGTCATTTCCCTGGAGAGTGAGGAAGGAGAATAGGAAACTGCCATTGCCACATTATCATCATCACTTTATCAGCCACTTTACTTTGAACCCACATAATAACTGCAATGCAATAGGAACTCTTTAGATTCTGCTACTGCTAAAAATCCTGACTACTGTCTTCCATAATTTTTCTTTTAGTGGCTGAAATTTTCCAGTAGAAAAATTATCATAAGCTGTGAAACATCTTTGCTGATGCAACCAGAAATTTTTTTTGCTTCTTCAGGCAGCCACAGTTAGGGCTGGTTCTCAAGCAATGAGTTCACGTGTGATGTGACTGCAGCAAATGTGCTGGTGGGTTTTCTGCCTGGTACCCTTGATAGCTATGAGGAGCAGGCTCTTGAGCAGCAGCATTGCTGGCTGATTTGTGGAAGGATTGGGAAACCAGAGACAAAAGTTCCTTGTTTGCTAGGACCCCAATGGTGTGCACCATTACCCATAACATCTGCTTGGCTATTGGGTGTAAAGTTACGTAGTCAGCTGGGGACTGCACAGCATTGAAGACAGATGGTAAAACAAGTATCATAAACAATTATTGTAATAAGGGCTGCATTGAGGTAATCTCTAATTTAACCTTGCAGAGAAGAGAAAGAACTGAGAGTAACTTTAATGAAATGCAAGTACACACTATAATCATCTTCAGCTGCTTGTGTGTAATAGGGCCTGGTAATAGATTCAGGGGAACAGGATAATATCCTTGTCTTGTGCTGTGATCCCATCCATCACAGATGAATAGAGGGAGTGAATAATACTGCTGTTATCAAGGCTGCCTACTGCAAAATTGCTCTTCGTGGTTGACACCACGTGATGTTCTCAAGTCCCAGCAAGGAGCAGGAGGACCTTGGGCTGCTAAGGGCAGGCATAAATGGTTGTGTCACCTAGAAAAAAAGCCCTAAGACTAAGACTGTGCCCAGCAACCTGGAAAGCTACGTGTAAGCCTCTAGAGGTGTGCTAAAGACCAGGCATCAGGAAACCTTTGCCCATGTTCCTCACGTTTTCTTCTGTGGTTAGGCTAGTGGTATCCAGTACTCTGCACTCAGTAACGAAGGTGCTGTTTGTTTTTTTGCTTTCTTTCCAACTTCAGGAACCTACTGGGATTGATTATCCTCCTATAGACTCAGCAGGCACCATCACAACCATAGTAGGGCCCAGTGCTTTCAGCATCCCCCTCCCAATAAGGCAGAAGCTGTGCAGCAGCCTGGATGCCCCCCAGACAAGGGGCCATGACTGGAGGATGCTGGCCCACAAGCTGAAACTGGATAGGTGAGTGGGACTGTCTACCTGTGGTCAGGTGGCAAAGCTGGACCCCTTTTGCACCAGGAAGGGTGTGCAAAAAAGGTGAAAATTAAGTGACAGCAGAAACAGCTACTGACTGGTCAGCACAGGAGATGAGCACCTTGCAATGGGGATGGGCTGAAATCATACAAATTAAGGCAGCCTTAATGTAACTCAGATAACAAGTTTCATTTTGTCTTGTTGCAGGTACCTAAATTATTTTGCTACAAAATCAAGTCCCACCGGGGTGATCCTGGATCTCTGGGAAGCCCAGAATTTCCCTGATGGCAACCTGAGCATGCTGGCAGCAGTTCTGGAAGAAATGGGAAGACATGAAACCTTTGTTTCTTTGGCAGCAGAAGGAAATTACTGATACAGCCTTGGCGTGGCCAGGAAGGACAGATGCAGGGAGTGGTAATGCCCTGTTATTACAGAATGAGAACTGAAATGAAAACCCAGACCAATGAGTTACACAAGAGATATTTCAGAGAAGAAAGCAAGCAAACAAACAAGCAAACAAAAAAAAACAAACCAGCCCTGACCTTCACACTTGCTCTCCTTATACATTATCACAGGATTTAAGAGAAACCATGCAAAGTTTACCTTGAAAATATAAATCAACCTAATGTTCCTCTCAGCTTGGCTGTACACTGCTTGGTACAGGATTTTACAGTTTCCTAGGAAACGCTTTTTATTGCTATCCAGATGTATGGATAAACTTTCTTAAAAATCCCAGTTTCTATGGATGTTGTTTACATCAAATTCTGGGCAGGGGTAAGGAGACTGTCCATGGCTCTTTATATTTTTTTGTTTAAAGCCATTCTAGACGAAGCTATGGACAGTTGGTTGTGGCTATTTCAGATTATTGGTTTTTGGTGAAGTCAGATTTGGGCTACAATTCTGCACATCGATTGTCTCACAGTGATCCTCCTGTCATTGTTCTGTTTCCTAGACCTACATGTAAAAACCAAAAAAGAACCAAGAAAATCTGAGTTTAAGAGATGTGCATCTGGAAAGCAGGTACTCTGGGTGCTAAGCAGGAACACACGTAATGTCCCCTTCCTTCCCTGAGTCCTACTGGGCCTGTGTGAAGAAGAGCCATAGGACAGTGGCAAACTTAGATCAGAGTTAACTCTCAGTTCACAATCTAACACCACCCTTTCACCCCTTTGCAATATGAGGGGGCTGGCTCTGCCATTCAGAGTGGTTAGGGAAAAAAAAAAGCAGCTAAAAAAAAAAAAAATAGTTGCTATGATAATTATTTACTAATTAGTATCTAGAATTATAATGATGATAATGATTATTATTATTACCATTAATACTTCATTTCTAATTTTGTCAGCAGCAGAATTAATCATTCCTGTTTTATGGAACCTGTTGTCCCCTTCTTGAAAGTCTTCTGTGTCCCTCTCTATGCTGTCTGTCCTTCCCTTCTCCAGCCATTGTATTCCTTCTCCAAAGTCCTCTGCTAGCCCACATGGGTTTTGCACCTCATTTTATCATTGCTGTGCTTCATTCCCAGGGTATGTATTACCCAGAGCAGGTGATGCTCTGTTGAAGTCCCTGACCCAACCTGACACTCTTCCTGGGAAATTTTGCACCACGTTGTTGCCTCCAAGTTGATCCCAGAATCTGGGATCAAGCTTGTCCCGAAGTGGCTGTGAACCAGTGGCAGCTTCCCGATCCAAATATACATGGATCAGTGGTTCAGGAGCATGGGTGACACTGATTTGTGCATCCAAGGTGGGCTTTGAAGTGGTCTGAAGCTGGCTTCCCATGGAGCTGCAGGTACTGAAACTCCCCACCTCCCATAAGGTTTGCAGTGGTCAGTGCCACTGGGAGTCCTCTGCTGGGACATTTCTAGATGAGATGCACTCACCTGATCTCTGCAGATATTCCCAGGCTTTCTGCAGCCAGGGAATCCCCTGTCATAGCCCAGCACAGGGCAATGGAGTGGTCAAAAAAACCTCTGTACTGCAGTTTGCTGTCCCCTCTGTGCCTGGGCAGGGCAGTGCAGTTTGTCCCTCTCAGCCACATCACTCTTGGCCACCACAAACAGGTGAAGTGGGGACTTGGCAAAAAAGACTGAACTCCTCTATTTTTGGTTGTCACTACAAATGTATTTCCTGGTCAGTGAACAGACTGATTCTTTGGTACATGGAAGTGAATAGGTTCACAGTAGTTTTACTGACAGGCTTGTCTGTTATCTACTTATGGTGCAAAAAAAAAAAAAAAAGTTTTCTGACCCAACCTGTCTGCTCCAGGTTTCCAGCCAGGCCCTGGGAGACTGGACTTGGCTTGACGGTTTTTTGTGGTTTTGGTTTTCCCCAGGGCTTTCCACATTGCGCCTTTAAAGGTAACTTTGAAAATGTCACTGGTCAAAATGAAAGGGTAATTTCAGCTGAACTTTTTCCTATTTGACATTTCCATAGGCTTGGGACTTCTTGCTTTTAATTTCTCAGCTCCCTGACACCAGTGGGGTTTGACTGACTGACTGACTGCTGGGCAGCAATCACAAAGCACTCCCTTCCTCAGAGGAAGTAACACAGCAGTTTGCAAACCTGCATTTCAGTCAAAACCCAAGACCAAAGGACATACATTTTAGCTTTCAACAGCTGTCTGCATTTAGCCTGTGTAAGGCCAGCTTCTTTTAATGCAGAGATGCCAAGGGCATTAATTCAAAAGCCAACCATCTCCTTTTTCACCGTTGCATCTGGTGCAACCCATTGCAATGGTAATGTAAATCTTGCTTACAGCTTCAGGAGGCTTCAGCTCTGCTCTTTCCCTTAATTTTTTCGCTCACCTTGGAGCTCTAAAATGGCTCTTAGAAGATAGGTCTCACTTTTTCCTCCCTCCTGTGCTATCTTCAGCTGTAAACAGTTGTATTTAGTTTCTGCTTCTCCACCTTTCCAGAGCATCAGCTTTCCTGCATGACTCTTCTTCCAAGGTGTGTGCATGACCTGAACTGTCCTTTTGCCCCTTCTCTCTAGCTCAAACTTTACTAGCTGATGCCCAGGCTCACTGGTACTCCCAGTTCTCAGGGTCTGCTAGCTGGACAGTGTGTACACCCTGCTCACCAGGGCCATGCCTGAAAGGGGGTTGTAGTTGATCTGTATAGCTATGATGCTCCTTTTTGCCAGCTCTCTCACCTACCCACTGATGCCTCCTTCAAGAAAAACAGATGAGCAACTTAAAAGCCTTCAGGGGCATTCTTCTTTTACAGCATCACCATAAAGGGGATTTATTGAGAGGAAAAGACATGTTCTGTTTAAGAGGAACATCCACAGAGGTGGGTAGAGGTCAAGAACATCATTGCCAGCAAGAACAGCAGCATCAATGTCTCTCCACAGTGGTGGAGCTGCTCTTCTTCCATCCCTACTGTTCAGAAACTTTCCCTTGCCTGCTGTAATCATGGCTTAGAATGGTTTCTGCAGCCCAGGTGCCATCAGCATTTCCAGGGAGAATCAGGGTCTGCCAGGGACCAGGAAAGTTGTCACTAATCACACACACTCCTGCTTTGCCACCACTGCTATGGCAGTTCCCACAGCTCCTGACACTCTCCCTGCATTAATTTTGCAAAGATTGTTTGTCTGGTTGGTTTTTTTGTTTGTTTGGGGTATTTTGTTTGGGTTTTTTTGTTTTGTTTTGTTCTATGAGAACACAGCGGTGCCAGAATGTGTGGCCAGGGGGCTCTAGCACAGGCTGGCAGCAAGCACCCCTCAGCATCCCCATCCTGCTACCCTGCAGAGGGAGGCTGGGAGGGCAGCCAGATCCACTCGGGATCTTATTTTTGGTGGTAGAAAAAAAAAAAGCATCGGTCCTTCCCTCTGGAGTGTGCGGACACGGTGCCACAGTGCCATCTCGTGGGGCTCTACGTGTCACCACTGCTGCTGCAGACAGCAGCAGCACTCGGGAAGAAAGCTGTCCCCTGGGGTGGCTTTTGGAAATGGCAAGGAAGTCTGGCAGGTAGTACTGGCTCTTAAAAGTTATTGTAATGTTTTATGTCAGATAAACATATCTGCTTAAAAAAAAAAAAAAAAAAAAAAAAAAAAAAAAAGGCTGCAGGCTTGTTATCTTCCAGTTATTACTACTTTTTAAAGTAGTTACTTTACTACTTTTTTTTTTTTCGTTGCTAGCACTATAAATAATATATATATTACATAAATATATATAAAATATCTGCTGACTTCAAGGAAAACCTTTATTTCTTAGTAAGAAACACAACTGGAGGAAGTCCTTTCCACTTGTTTTTTTTTTTTTCTTCAGTTCTTGTGTTGTGTTCTTGTAAAGGTGGCTGTCAGTGTATAGGCTCAAGTCTGCGGTTTGGTTGGGTTCTTTTCTGAATTTTCTTATCACAGCCAATCCATTATATCTCACGAAACACTGGGTGCTGTTTTACTGACCTAAAATTTTTGAGTCAGTGAGGGTCTCTTCAGTCGAGTTTTTCTTCCATGGGAGACCAGGACTTTTTTTTTTTTTTTTTTTTTTCCATTTTGCTGGCACAAATGCAGACACTTAGGAGACATGTTGGAGTCTGGGATGCCCTCAGAACAAAACATGGGTTTCTTAGGTTTCTTGCTATTTCTGTTGCTTACATATAGACCAAATGTATTTACATGCTGTAAGCCCATCATTGTGGACAATGTCCTCATGTCTTGCATTGCTCCCTACAATAGTTTCCTTTTGGTTCTCCTTTTTTTCTTGTTTTGGGGGTGGGGGCATAGGGAAGGGATGGGTGGGCTGGTTCTTGAGCCATTGTATTCTCTAGCCGAGTAGTTACCGCAGCTCTGAGGTTATTTTTAAACAAGATGATACTGTTGAGCTTTTTTTTTTGTTTTATGTTGTTTTATTTTGGTTTTAAATCTCTTGTCCAGGGCACCTTGTAAACTATCTTACTGAGTGTTCAGAGATCTTACCAGGTATTACTTTGGCTTTTGTCTAGCAATGAAGTACCTAATTGTTTGCAGGCAGTGCAAAGATGAGTGGTTTGTGAAGGGAAACCAAACCTTTGTCCTTTCTCCCAGAAGGACACCAATGAGGCACTGACTTTGGGTTACCATGCAGTCTATTCCTATCTTGTGTGTGAAATAACTTCAGGAAAGGAGCTGCAGATTTTTAAGTGGTGAAGCAGGCATCTCAGACATCCTTTAAAGTTGGAATTTAACAGAAATGCAAAGTGTGTGTGTGTCTGTACATACAGAGAGAGAGAGAAAGGGGATAAAATAAAGGACAGCTACTGCTAGAAGCTTTTAGCTCTGATGCTGGTTGTGGACGTTCTCTTATGACCAACTTTTGCTGGGGAAGATGAAGGTCAGAATTCAGTGCTGCATCATCCATCACTGCAAGGTCCAATAGGCAGTATATTGAGAGCCAATGGAATAGAAACTGTCAAGGTACTAGGCTTGGACTTGAACTAAAACCACAGAAATAAGTCCTCAAGTTTGGTAGGTCAAGCTCCTTGCTTGAAATAAGAGCATTTAGTGTATTTACTTACTCGTCCTTTAAGCCTGGGACCTGACCTCTGAAATCTGAAAATCCCTTTATCTGAAAGTCCTTTGATAAGCTCTGCCTGTACAAAAAAAAAAAAAAAAAAGCAATGATAATCCACAGTTCCTGCAAATCTCTATCACCAAATAGGTCTATTTTCTGTGATGGTGGTGAAATGTATTTTATAGTGGTTCAGTCTCCTTGATGACTTACAAAGACATTAATTGCTACATGTGCTGTACCCTGGGCCTGCTCTTTTCCCCAAAAGCATCCCATGCCATGGCACACAAGTAACTTCTGGATGCCTGGGAAGAAGCAGGATATAATCAGGCCGGGCCCTCCTGTAGGGGTGAGGTGGCTTCTCAAGCACTGGCACTCTGGTTTCCAGCTGCCAGCTTGCAGCTGGTGAGACAATACCCCCTAGATAAAAAACAAAAAAATCTCCTTCAGCCCCAAGAGCTTCTTCAGCTGCTGCCAGCTGGCTTTTGCTCCAGCTTGCCAGTAAATGTAGGAGCTTAAACAATATGAATAAAATGCAAAATCAGTCTGAAAAGTAAACACAATTAGAAAGGATGAGAAGATGAAACACTCTTGTCCTACAGATCTTGTGGGACACTTTGCAAAACAACCCCCAAGCCATGTGAGCCAGTAACCTACTTTGAAGCAGGGTACGTGACAGAGCTGAGACAGAGAAGCTTGGGCATTACTGGGTTTGGCCGCTGTGTGTGATGGACTTTTTGGTAATACAAATACTGTCTGTTAAAGTGCTCAAAAGAAAACATGAAGATGGTACCTTTGGTACCTTTCCAAAGCAAAGGAGGAAGGTCTGGGAAAACGAAACATCTGTGCAACCTGGGTCAAGATGGTGTTATCACATTGCTCCCTCCTCTTCCCATGTCTCAGTCCTACCAGGGTTTGTGGGATTTGTTTTCTGTGCTCTTCAGATAACTATTTTGGTTTTGATTTCCCTGTTGCTGTATCTTCTATGCAATTCCTTTTCTAAAGATTGACTTACTGCCAGAGAAGTGCTAGCCATTGCATTATTTGTATTGCTGTACAGTGGAGGTGTAGTTTACTAGTTCTGAGTGTGCCTCTTACCCCCCCCCCTCCCTTTTTTTCTCCTTCCCTCTGTTTGTAAATGCCTGCATTTATTCTGTCAGCCTGACATGTACAAAGTGTAAGAAAGAATTTTTAAACAGGTAATAAATTATATTTATAAGCAATTGGAAAAAAAAATTGACCATTACCTTGTGTTCGATTGTTTAGTTCCTGGAAGTTTGGAAGGAAAGAAGAACCTTCTATTTAAGTTCTTTTTTTGAAAGAAAAATCTGCTAAAAAAATGTTTCTGCACATAAAAACGCTTTGTGATACAGTCCTCATAAGATACCATTCATTCCACCCACATGCCCACGGGGGCTGTTTCACTGCACTTCATAAATCCTTGTGCCTTTCCCTCCCGTGGGGTTTTACCACAGTAGCTACGGGAGGATTTGCTCCAGAAAGTTTTCCTACTGCCTGAATTTTGTGATGGAGAAAAGCAACACACAGTGACACACATCCTCAGCTGTTCTCCAGTTCCTCTCCCTGCATCCAACCTTTTTGTTAAGGAAAGGATGGGAGCAGCCCACTGGGCTTCTTGTGAGTGCCTGAGAGGCAAACTAAGTCCCACTTAGAAAAGGTGATTTTGTCCAGCAGTAGCTGCTTGTGTCTGATTTAGTTAGGTGGATACAATGCCCAAACACTGAAGTTCACCCTTCTTGCATGCTTTTCACTGGCCTTATTGGACCTCTTGTGCTCACTAGTAAATTTCTAGAGGTGCACGAGGTATGGGGTCATAGTGGTGGTGGAAAAAGAGTCAGCTCTTGCAGTCACCTCTCATCACCAGCTCATCCCATGGTGGATGGAAGCAACACAGGGGGTCTGTGCACTGCCAGGGCCAGCACCATCCCATTCCCTGGGGCTGCAGGTGCCTGCCAGCCCTCAGGCTTGCCTGGGATCACTCAAGCCCTTGCCATCTCCAAGGCCCACGGCCTGTCAGCACAGCTACATGATCTGCTTGCTCAGTGCCTCTCCCTGCAAGGGGCAAATCAAGGTTAAGTCAAAGCTGAAACCCCCCAAATCATCTTCATTTCTGGTATCAGCTGCAGAAGATAAGGGTAGCTAAGCTTAGTAAGGTGGAAAGAAAATGTTAACAGTGCTTAGGACTGCCCCCCAAAAAAGGCATACCTAGAAAGATAAGGGAAAAAGCAAAGTAGCAGAAGAAATATCTATCTGGGTGACAGGCTGAAGCTGCAGCTCCAGCACCATGCACCCCAAGGGAGCAGAAACAGCCCCAAAACTATGGGATACAGTGACATGCCAAGGATGATGGGCAGCAAGTATGTGGCTTTCCCTCCTAGACGTGGCCAAGGGACTGTGGAAATGCTGCTGGAGAATTACCAGAGCACTCTGCTCCTGAGCACAGCTGGCCTGAAGCAAAGCTGGAGGGCTGCAGTGTCTCTGGTGGTCATCAGGAAGCCAGAATTCCCTGAAAATAACCAGCAAGGTTAATTTCCATGCTAGGAATGCATGCTGGAACATGGCACTGAAGAACAAAAAGAGAGCACAGGCCATAAATACAAATACATACAAATTTCTCTATGTATACAGTGATCCATGTGCTCCAGTGTCCCTCAGCACTGTGCAATGCCACGTTTCAGCTGATGTGGTGCATGTAGGATGCAATTTTTTTTTTTTTCTCCTGAAGCACAGGGATGGAAAATCTACCTTGTCTGTGCAAAGATTACCTCCCACACCTCTCGTGCTATTAAAAATAGCCATAATTCATAAATTGGGGGAGGACGGGAAGAAGGGAAGGGGGATCAACCTCTCAAAAATATTATGGAAATGCAAAATTTCTATAAATTTACATAATCAGCCACAAAATGCAAGTGACTGCTCTATTAGTGATAACACTATTTTAATTACTATTTTTCTCTTCACTGAGTTGTGAAAAGGGTGTTGCTTTTTTTATGCTAGTGGAAACATATGCAACATCCTACTGTTTATTTGTTTGCTCAGAGGAAAAATCTTATTAAAAAAATAAGTAAATAAAGTGAGGCATGAATAAAATAATCTACTCAATTATATGAAACCCAACGGTGGTGCTTTTCAAGCACGGGAAAAGTAAATAGAAAAAAAAGCAATCTCTTCCATGAAGAGATGGAAACAGTTTTATTTGGGGGAATGTTAAAACAACCATATACACTTTGAACAAATACAACAGAATAGTTTGTTCCCCGGGTTTTCTAATTACAGTATTTACAGGTTTAATAAGGCACTGGTTCTCAAAAATAACACAAATTTGTTTCTTAGACTTTACATTGTCAACCATTTCTTTAACAGAAATAACTTTGTGCTAGGGAAAGGACAGCAGTAGTTGGACGGCACCTCTCTCCCTTTTTGGGTGTTTTTTAATCTTTCTTCTTCCACTTACCTAGTCCACCTTATTTATGCCATTAAGTCACTAAACTGAATTCCCCTCAGTGATTTACATTTGAAAACTGGATTCCCAGCCCTGTGGGCACTAAAGCCACAATTATCTCCACAACTTGACTTCCAAGCTCTCATTGATATGCACAGAGAAACTGCTAAAATCTCTTAAGTGCCATGAAAAGGCCACACTTGGCAAAATTACCATGACCCTGTGGTCACTGTACATTCTGACACCACAAGAATTACACCTTGAGTGTTGGTGCAGAAAGTCAACCAGGCCACAGCTTGAATGTCACAGTGCTCAAACAAACAACTTCCACACTTCCCTTAGGCTCTTTTCTAGCCTTAGGAATATCCCTTTACAATATTAGGGATTATTGTGGGTATGAGATTTGAGGGCAAAATCTGGCCTTTGGAATCTTGGAATAAAATGGGCAGGCACTATTTATACAACTGCAGACCCTTTGCTTTCTCAGAGGTGTGTTTCCTCATACATATATATATACATATATATTTATTTTCCTATACAGCACCGTTGCAGTGACTTGCCATTTATGCATTTTCATAAATAAATATTACCTTTTATTTAGTGCTTTATCATCTCTAATAAGTTTACTCTTAATCCACACACTGGAGTTAATCCAGACTCCCAACTGAATATATATATATTTTTATATATATATATATAAACCACATAAACTTGAACATTTAACATACATACTTTATGTAACCTATCAATAAGTATCTTAGATCCCTTTCTTTTGGACCAAAAAAAAGTAAGACTTGCTTCAGAAAACCAGCAACTGGTTCTTTGTCTCAAACACAATAACAGCAGGTGCTGGGGGCATCGTGTGCCTCCTGCCCACCAGAAACACAACAGGAAAACTGAGGAAAGGAGATGTGAAACACACCTGAACACAGTAGGGAAGAGGCCACCCTGCTGTGGAACTGCTTATCCAGAGGGACCAGGCTTGGAAGTGGGATGCACCAAGCCTGCCCTGACCACTGCACCAGCCTCCCCATCAGCTCCACCGGAGCTGAGAAACCCAAGTTCCTCCTCAGGGCTGTGCTGGTTCTTCTGAAAGGACAGGAAGGTGAAGAGAGTGAGAGGAGAAACTCCATGGCTCCATTCACAGAGACAAGAAAGGCTGAGCTATCCCCCTAATTTTAGGCCACAAATATTCAAGCCAAGGCAAGGAGTAAACTCCACTCTCAGCCTTGCAAGCAGAGTTTATTAAAGACAGAGGAAAACAGCATCACGCCTCTTCAGGCTATGGTTTGGTGTACTATTAACTCTAAGAGACTGATTTTTTTTTATTGCTTGGTATTACTGAGTACAGGCAGGGAAGCTGCACTGTAGAAAAAGCACTCTAATTAACAAAAATCCTCTGATTAGCCTTTTTTAACAGTTATAATCACGGAGGCCTTTCTGGCTCTCTTGAACCTGCATATTTGTCTCTGTTAGCTTGAAAGTATAAAATGGTAATTTTTTCCAACTAGAAATACCTTCAGGGAGCTGTACAGCTAAACCCCAATTATATACCTACCTACCACAAATAAATCAGATTTGTCCAAAAAGGCAAAAAAAGGAGCATTACAGAAATGCTGAGGCTAAATCCAGCACGGCAATTATTTCACTTCTGAAATAGGCTTAGCATAATCAAAGGAGAATTTGTAAGGACTTACTTCAAAATTAAACTGAACACCATCTAGTGAAATCACACAGGTAGGCAAAAAACTAAGAACCAGTAACTCCCACACAGCTCAGCTGTGACAATATGACAAAGAGAGACCTTTCCAAAGAAAATACTTCACAGAGAACATTTCACCTTTCATTTCCCCTTCTGAATTATAAACATCACAGCAACTGCTGCATCCCTAGGAAGGAGGAATGAGGGAATATGGCAAATCCTTTTTCCATTGCTCTTCTCTCCCAAAAGCTCCTCTTGCTGGGAACCACAACCCTATGCAGCCCCAGCATGGTGACAGAGCCTGTCCCTACCCCACGGTGGCACTCAGAGGCATGGAGGCTTCTGGAAGGCCACCTGAAATATTAAGCTTAAGCCAAATTGCTGGGTTTGGGGTGCTTCTCACTACAGCAGGAGGAGCCCTGGAGAAACCAGGTACCCAGCCCTCACCACCCACCCAAGTCCCATGGTCCTTCTCTGGCAGCTTCCTACTGCAGTCAGAAAACACCAGCTTGTAGATGAAAGAATAAATCAGCTTACACAAATAAAAAGAGTAAATCAGTGATTTCTTCTCACAAGGAACCTCTTTTTACCCAATGGTTGTGTATGAAAGTCACAGAAGTTTCAACTTAACCAACAGATCCAACTGTGTGCTTCATTTCCACTCACACACAAAATACTTCATTTTGCAGTGGGGGGAAAGAAAAGGGGAAAAAAAAAAGCCAAGAAAAGGGGAACTTGTTTACCATTCTGGTACCATACCCAGCAGACTTCCTGGAAACATGAAGAACTTCTTCAAACAAGTCACACCAAATCACATCCAGATGGCTCCCAATTATCTTAAATGAAGTCCAACCCCCACTGGGATGGGCCACCCACAGGAACCCTGGTGCTAACGATGGTGGGGATATAACTGGGATGTAACTGGGATGTAACTGGGCTCCCTCTCTATACTGAGAACCACCAGCACCCACAGGTCTATGGAAAGTATCTCTGCAGGTAAGTGGCTTTTAAGATGGTTTCCATTACAGCTTCTCTGAGCTGTGCAACTTTTGTTTTAAACACTGGAGTGCAACAGTCTCTTTCCAAATGAAAAAGTTGCTTTGCTTTCATTTTCAGCAGTTTCCTCCAATATTTTTTTTTTAATGTAACAATATACATCTTTTTACTTCTAACCAAAAGTTTTATTTTCATAAACTTTAAAGCAGTATCTTTTTAAACAATCAAAATAATAATAATAACAACAATAATAATAATAAAATAATAAGTGGCTTTCATGGAAAGCAACATGCATAATCTTAAACCAGTTACTAAAACTGTTATTTCCCTGTGTAAACAAGGGTAGACAAGCCTCTTCCAATCTTGTATGTCAAAACACAGCTGATTTATGCAAAGAAAAGTCTCCTGAAAAGCTGTCAAACAAACTTACAGCTGCTCTTGAGCACGATTGCATTCAGGGTACTTGTTAGAGAAGATGTTTGATACCTCTTCAAGGACTTCTGACTTGTCCTTTCTCATGGGCCTCCAGGAGAGCTGCCTCTGGCTGAGTCAGAGTTTAATGTCCTGGGACTCTGACATTTTGGCAAGTGTCTTCTTGACCCGCAGAGCTGTGAGCCTGGAGGCAGGGTTGTGTGCCCAGCACTCCATCATCAGCTTCCCCATCTGCCGTAGGCACTGTGGAGAGGAACGGGAGAGAAAGTCCCAGCTGGGTCAGTGGATGAGGAGACTGCAGTTGCTGGCAGTGCTGAACGGAGGTCTGTGCTAAGGGCAGCCAAAAAAAAAGACAACATCCTGTCTGGTAGGAGATTATCCTCTATATTAAGGAGAGGTCTCTAAATTTGGCAATTGCTCTTATAATTTATGACTAAGTTGTAGCGTAGACTTGGTTGTATGCTCCACAAAAATCACTTATTTCCTCTTGTCCAGCCCATGCAGCCTGAGCTGGACAAGCATCTCTGTACAGCAAGCTCTTTGCTGTATGAACCCTGTGGAATTCACTTTTCTCAGCCAACAGCCTGGGTCCAGCCCAGGGTGAGCATGCACCTACAGCTCCTGCCCAGCCTCCTACAACTCAGCTCTGGTGAGGCCACACCTCGAGTCCTATGTCCAGTTCTGGGCCCCCCAGTTCAGGAAGGAGATTGAGGTGCTGGAGCGGGTCCAGAGAAAAGCAAGGAGGCTGTGAAGGGATCCAGCACAAGTCCTGTGAGGAAGGGCTGAGGGAGCTGGGGGTGTTCAGCCTGGAGAAGAGGAGGCTCAGGGGAGACCTCATCACTCTCTACAACTCCCTGAAAGGAGGTTGGAGCCAGGGGGGGGTTGGGCTCTTTTCCCAGGCAACTCTCAGCAAGACAAGAGGGCACAAGAGGTCTCAAGTTGTGCCAGGGGAGGTTTAGGTTGGATATTAGGAAAAAATTCTTTACAGAGAGGGTGATCAGACATTGGAATGGGCTGCCCAGGGAGGGGGTGGATTCTCCATCCCTGGAGATTTTTAAGCAGAGACTGGATGTGGCACTCAGTGCCATGGGCTGGGAACCACAGTGGTAGTGGTTTAAGGGTTGGACTTGATGACCTCAGAGGTCCCTTCCAACCCAAGTGATTCTGTGATACAAGCCCCTGGCCCAGCTCTACCCTGTCCCACTCCATGCTCTGCTCACTTCTGAAACACTGACAGAATCACCTCTGGCTCCCAGGAACAACTCTTTGGTTGACAGCATCTCAACGTTGCCTTTTCCCTCCTGGAAAAGGAGTGTACATCCCTGCTCTGTCTATCACCTTCTTCCAAACATAAAGAACCACATAAGCCACTGCAGCTGGGTGATGACCCCATCAGCCTATGGATTTATGCTGCCTGAAGATTTGCTTGCTGCAATAGGAAAAGGAAGTTTTCCATCTCATCCAACTTGCTCTTCATTTTCAAGAGTCAAAAGCAATGCAGACCTTGAAAACCATTAAGCATAAACACTACCAGCAGTGTCCAGAGCAGCCTAACACATTCCAGGTTAATGTGGATTTTTAGAAATGTGTTTTGGTGATACACAAGTTTTTATGCACTAACAAGGTTGCCCCTCATTGCCAGAATGCCTGAACTGGGATTACTGGTGACACTGACCAATTAATCAAGAACATTTATTTCAATGAGCTTTCCCAATCCTCAGTACTTGTGGTAGCAGACCAAACACCCACTGCTTGCCTCCCTTCCCAGGTTTCCTCCAGTGTTTCTACTCCTGGTGTGAAGGCTCAGAGGGATTTGGCTAGAGAGAGGATGAGGCAGGTGAGTCTTGATTAGATCTTCCTACACTGGCTTGTTGCACAAGTCCTCTGGCCTCTGATGGAGGTTGTTTGATTTTCCCCTCACGTTCCCAAATTGCCTACATCTCATGCCACCTAAGTCTTTCCATCTACCTACATAATCATAAAATCACAGAAAGTTGGGGGTTGGAAGGGACCTCAAAAGATCAAGTCCAACTCCCCCCCCACCAGAGAAGGGTCACCTACATCAGGTATTCATAATTCATAATATTCATCTATACACCACTAATCCTAAATGGCAGCTGTATTCTGCAACTGTAGAAAACTTTGCAGCATTAAACTGTACCAATTAACAAGATTAATGACCCCTTCTTCTTGAAAGCACTGGGATGGTTTGTCTGCAGTACCTCAACTCTTCATCTCCAATTCCAATAACAGCTTTGCTTTGTTACAGATGCTCAGCAGGAAGAGTTCAGATCCTTCCTCAGTCCTCTCACCTCTTAATTTTATTCTGGAAAGCATTTTTTGGATCTTGTGTTTCCTCTGAAAGGCCACATCCATAGCTCTCTTTACCAATATGCAATGAGGGACCTGAGCACTGTTTTCTGTAAGATGTAACAGGGTGAGTGAGCAGTGCTCCTCAGTACTATTGCACATCAATACTCCAACAGTGGAATTTAATATCCTCTGCTCATTCTAGCATAAAACCATGATAAAACTGTTTCCAAGCCTGCACACCTGAGATCACAGAGAAGCTGAATTCTCATTTCATTTCAAAGAGACAGGATAGATTTCCTGCTTAAAAAAAGAAAGAGGTTGGAACTACAGTCCACCCATCAGTACACACTGAAGCAGCTGTCAGTACACCAAGAACACTGCCACTGCACTACACAAAATAACTTCTGTTCCAAAATTTTTGCCTAGCCTCTAATTTAATGCTGTTAATGCATTATTTATTTAATATATTGTTATTAATATATTTATATAAAACAAATATAAAATATAATACAATATTATATTATTATATATTTAATGCTGGGAGCAGCAAGTAAAATGAATGCAAGGGGAAAACAGAGAGACAAAGAAGGTCTCAGGACAGCCTGCTGCCACTGTGGGATCTGGTAAATAGCACAGAAAGAAATTTGCTTGCAAATATTGTAAACTACAGCTTCTGGGGCTCTGAAACCTTCAGTGGGGACATCTGGGAACTTAACACTCCTTCCTGAGCTTTGTTACACTGCGACTGGCGGAGGCAACACTGGCAAAGCTCCTCCGTGATCAAAATCATACAGAATTGGGTCACCCTCATTCCCTTGCTCTGATTAAAAACCCAGGCTGCATTTCAGGGGGGTTGGTACCTCATCACTGCTCCATCTGTTCGGAAATGAAGGGCGCAGTCTCTTGATGCACACAATCTCCCGCATGTCCTCGTACGAGGGGTCGCTGGGCACAAGGTCATGGTATGGGAGCTGATATTCCTCAACTATTCCTGGAAGAAGCAATTAGTTGCTCATTACTTGCAGAAGACACCTTTCACTACCTTCTTCCCCTCTTGTTTTAGAAGAGCACACTCTTCAACAATTAGCTGCACGTCTTAAAAAGAATTTCCCTGCCCTAGAAATCTGTTTCGCAGTCAAGTTCCAGTTCAACCATTGCCACATAAAGACTGGATTGGTATCTTAATCCAAAAGCACAGGAACTTGCCCAGTGAGGTAGTTAAGTTACCACAGAAAGAACTATAAGCACAGGGTCCATATCAGAGCACTGGCAGAGAATTAACCTTTAATTAGGTCTCATTATCAGTGGACCTGGTATATATTAAAGAGCATTTCTGTGCCTTCTCAGAACATGGCATGGGACCATTCCTTTTGCACAGCAACTATGACAACAATATTACAGATTTTACACTGCATCACTGCAATGTGCTTTGCCAGTTTGTAAACACAGGCATCATGTTGCTGTTCATCAGCAAAATTCAGATTCTCTGGTGTAAGCACAGAGTGAACATTCAGAACAATACTGCAGGCTTTAAAGATCCATAAAGCCTGGTAAAGGGAGTGTAGACCTGAGAGAAACATCATCTACCTTTACTTGCCACCAATCTGGCCCAGAACAGCTGCCAAGTGATCTCTCTGCATTTACCTTTCCTCAGTGGCAAAATAGATGCAATAACACCCATGATTTCTGCACTACATTGAGCTCCAGGTGCAGAAGGTACACATAGCCTATACATACATGGATGGCTCTAAACCCCAGATCTAATAAGTGCCACTACCCTCTGTTTGGTTTTTGTTTTTTTTTTACTTGTCTTGTAAACAGATTATATATTTTAAATAACAGCAGAACATACCCCCAATTTTTTTTGTCCTCCTCTTTCTATTTAACTCCAAGAAAACAAAGAAATCACTATTTCCTTTGTGCTAAAATAGCTGAATACCCTCAGTCTAGCAAAATAGTGTTGCCATTGGAAAAGGTCCCCATATGAGTTCCATATTCCTTCTTGAGTGCAGGCACCCACTGCCTTAGAACGAGTCATTAAAATGCAGTCTAAATTTCTGCTGTTGAAATAGCACTGAGTGATGCTGTAAAAGAAGTTTCAACAAGAGAACTGATATTAAGAGTTATCTGTATGATTTATCCACATTTGTCTATTACAGTAAAAACAATTAACCAGAGAAAAGGCTGTAATGGAAGACTTGAGCTATAAATGGGGCTCACTGACGCAATTAAAAAATAATTAATTAAAAGTGACCTCGGTTCTTTACCTCCTGAAACACATCTCCTTGCTATCTCCCAAAGGATGAGTCCAAAACTGTACATGTCAGCCATGATGTAGGACTGAAAGTGATTTCTGTTCAAGCTTTCATCCAGGACCTCAGGAGGCATATAGCGTTTTGTTCCTACACGGGTATTTGGAGGGATGTCTACTTCATTTGTGTCACTAGAAGAAAAAGAAGGGAAGGGGGAAAAAAAGGCATCAAACAAGCAAAAAAGTGGCTCAGCAATTTAGATGGGGGAAGCAGCAAATTCACACCACATCCACTCTCAAACAGGGTCAAAAGTAATGCATAATCTTAATGGAACAATTCTTGCAAGAAACCCTGTTAGTGTGAAAGCAAACCTCCTCCCAAGGCTGCCCTGCCTGAGGCTATGTGAAGCATTAAATGCAGAATCCCAATGGAAATAACACTCAACAGGGATGCTGAAACATTTGGGAGATTTCATTAGCATTAGCCCGAGCTCTAATGCTGATGATAACAATCAAATCTTCATTAAATGCCGTTTTCTTAACATACTTTGTCACCTAATGCTTTAATTTTAGCAATTAATGGAAGACAGTAAATAGCTGGGGCAGTATCACTTACCTAGACGGCATCAGATCTGCAAGGAATTTTTTTTGTGCAAGTGTTACGTCTGATCTCTCCCAAGCTTTACACATCAGGATGTGTAAACACAGAGACTTAAGTGTAAAAAAAATCTAATTAAACGTGTCACACCTCAGACACTGAACAAAAGAGAACCCCCGTATTTAGCAAATTTCCATTATTGATGTGACTGGATCTGTTTTCTTTTTTATTATCTCAGGTTCAGTTGTATCAGTTTGCAGTTTATAAAGGCTTAATACATGGTGTATACTGTAAGTTGCTTTAAAAGCTCTGTTTCTCTTTCCCCACCTCCAAAATACACATATTTAAAATGTGATGGAGCAAATAAAATCTCACAGAATAATAATACAATTTCTGTTATTTTCTTCACCTACATCAGTTTTTCATTTACCACCATGAAAAAGACAAAAAAACCAAAACTGAGACTGAGGTACAACCAGTCACCTCCACAGTCACTGTGTCTTACAAATGCTGGTGGCATTTCTGTATACCTTCAAGAATGTAACATAAATCTACACTGTCTTGCAATAATTCTAATAAAATGAGAAATGCAGAGAACTTTAGGCAACTTATTAGCTTCAGCAGAGTGCAACCATTTCAACTACTTTTCCAGGTTCCTGGTCATTGAACATTCCTGAGAAATGCTTTCTAAGGAAGGAGTCAGTGTGAAAATAAGCTTGGGTACATAATGTGAGTTCCACTTGGGCTGTGACAAACAGATATTCCATTTTTAACAGCAACACTGGGTAGTTCCCAGTTCTTCTTGGTTCACACCTGAGCACTGCACTTGTCAGGCAAGGTCTACCTGCAAAGGGTGAATTTCTTCCCTGAGACTTCTACAGCACATACTGTATTTCCAAGCTGTTTTCTATGCCCCTACTTCTTCAAAGTAAAAATATTCTTTTCTTATCTCCTACAGGAAGGTCAGGCTCAAAAAGAAAAAACCAAGGAACCTGGTAGTTAAGTGAATGGTGAGAAGAACTCATTAAAATCCCCTTTCTTTACACTTTGAATAATTTCAGTTCAAGACCCGTACAGAATTCTTAATTTTTTTTTATACTTCAGGGAGCACACAGTTTCTGAAACTGAAACCTTCAGTCCATGGCCACATTTCTGTGCACAGAAAAAACCAGAGGCTTCATAACATGTCTGTACCATGAGAACCACTACCAAAAAGCTCAAGCTCCTTTTTCAATGGAAATGTCAGACTGCAATGACTTCTTTCACTTCTTTCTTAGGCCCAGAAGTCCTACTTGTCTGCTTTAAGTTGTTTAAACACAAAACCATTTTTTAAAGATCAAATTTAAAAGCCATTTCAGAAATAAAATCTGTACTTCGTCAATTTGATTTGTAGGAAATAAAAAAAAAAAAAAGGGCAGCCCAAATGGAGTGCTTTTCAATAAATCCCAATTAGTAACTTGTGCAAATGAGTAGTATTATTCTGTGTAAGTTGTGAGTGAATTATTTTGGGATCAGAAAAGCTGAAAGCTTTGCTGACAAGTTTACTGACACAAAGGTGAAATGATGAATACTGGACCTTTATGCAAATGCAACCCATGATTAGTAACTAGAATAGCAGCTATTTATACGCCTATATTTAGTGTTTATGGGACATTCTCACCTGCACAGGTAAACCCACCTCACCTAGAGGTGAAAGGGATGCACACCCACTGCAGGTGCTTACCCACATGTGTATACTGGCTCTGGATCAACAGCTAAACCAGCATTTGCATCTGATTTGCCAGCATTTTCATCCTCTCCTCACTTCTACTCACCTGATAAATTTAACAGCCAGGCCCAAATCTGCTATGCAGCAGGTGCCATTCTTTTTCACCAGGATGTTCTTACTTTTTAGGTCCCTGTGAGCAATAGCAGGTTTGCCCTGAGTACTGAAGATCTCAGTGTGCAGGTGGCACAAGCCACTAACAGAGGAGTAAGCAAGTTTTAGCATGGCTTTGGTGTCCAACGTAGTAGACTTGAGATAGTCATAAAGTGAGCCATTCTCATGGTAGTCAGTGATGAGATACAGCTGGGTCCAAGATCCTGTACCTTTAATGTCTGCAGCAATGAAGCCTGAAAGAAAGAGAGTTTCAAATGAACACTTTTCAGGGTTTTTTTTGACTCCTCAGAACTCTGCACTGTCAGCCACTCCTATGGTTTTATTTTAATAACATATTTAATTTCTTTCATCTTACATGCAACTATGCCTCACCTCTAGCCTATAATTTATTTTTCAGAAAGCTCAGCCATGAAAATTCAAGTGGCAGAAAAAAGACATGTCTTTGGAATAACAGTCCTTAAGTCCTATTATTTTTAACTTTTATTTATGTTTCAGTAATCCTTGCAACATCTTTCTTTTGAAAAGTGCTCAGTGGGTAATTAAAGATCACAGCAGGTAACAAAGCACACAGGAAAGGGTTTCAGACAACAGAAAATACAAAATTATTGGGCTTCAGAAACCTGAACGCTATCACACAGTTCTCTATAATTTCACTCACCAAGAATATTTTCATGCCTCATCAGGACAGTCTGGTAGATTTCTGTTTCTCTGAACCAGCTGGCCTCCTCCGTGGTAAAAAACACTTTCACAGCTACCTTTTCCCCACGCCACTTTCCCATCCAGACTTCTCCATAGCGACCTTTTCCAATCTGCTTCACCATCTGAATCTGTTTTGCAATGGTCCTTTGAACCTGTGGAATGCCAAAACAGGGGGTTCAATTTTTTTCCAGGGAAACCTTCTGCATTTACCTCCCCATCCCCTTCTGTGTCTCCTTCCCGCACAGCAAGGCAGCTGAAAAGAATGACAGGCAGCCATTCCCATGTGGATTTCTGCAAAGCTCCCTGACACTCAGGCTCCTTCTTTCCTCCAGGAACTGGTGAGCAGAAAAGCTTTGCCATACATTCCCCAAATGCACCTCAGGAAAGTAAACTGGTTCCTGTGAAGGAAATATTTGACTATTAAGCTCGAAAATTTTGTTTTCCTGGGGAATTTTGTTTGCTGTCTTTGGAAACACTGTGATAGAAAACACACTCCCTGCCCACTCCCAACCCAAACAGTATTCCAAAGTGGCAGCTAATGGATTTTCAGTTACACTGGAATATTTATTTCGTACCCAACACCACTGAGAGTGAAGGCTCACAAGAGCCAAAAGGGTATCAGTGCTCCAAAACCAGCAAAATTACAGAGCAGCTTCCTATCACCTTCCTTGAAAATCCCATGCCTAACACTTCCAAAATATAAATATCCTGTTGGGAACCTCAGCCACTACTTACACAGCTGAAACCCACACACCTAAAGTAATTTTAATAACCATCAGTACAGAGTAATAAAATACAGGAATTTTCTTTTCCAAGATACGGTAACACAGCTTTAAATTTTCCCTTTTTAGTGTCTGTACCAGCTTCCCTGTACCATGAACTGAAGCTAAAGTCAAACCACTTGAGCAGTTTAATGTAAGATCAATACACTCAGCACTGCAGAGATTCTTCTCTTAAAGATGGAAGACCTCATGGAGCAGATGGACAGATTCTACATTTAAAAAGCTTTTATTACTACAAAAATATTGGATAAATGGAAGCTAATATATTCTCATAAGTTTGGAACATGTCTGCAGATCCCGTACTTCTAAAAGTTCACACATAAGAACTCAAGGAGATGCTGCAACATAACCTTCTGGTGTTCATGGTTGACTGAACATCAGCTCTGGTTTAACAGGGGATGGAAATGTCACTGTCCTGTCCATTGCCAGTTCAATCCACAGCTAATGCCTTCTGGTGTGATAGGATTTAACAAGAATTTGAAAGCAAGTATCTTTATAACATCCAAAGCAGGGAGTTCTTCATCTGGCCCAACCTGGACACAAAATCTGGACAAGTGCAAATTTGAGGTCTCTAAGTTTTGCCACCATCCATACAAAAAATTTCAAGCAGTTTATTGCAGCAAGTGTGCACTGTCTGAATGCTTATGAAATTATATACATTTCATGTGACCCCCTTATACTTTTACAATATTGGCTGATAGAAATGATCAAAACTTGGGTTTAAATTAATTTGCTTCATTTGTTGTCCCTTGGAGATACCAGCTTGAGAATGCTGAGCAGAACTGCCACAACCCCACTGCAGCAGGAATGTATAAAACCTACTAGGTTAGGTCTAGTAGCATTTCTGTTGCAAGTACATTGCAACAGATGGTTTTCATATTATGTAATTTAAAGGACAAAAACATCCAGTGGCATTTATGCAAAGCTATTTCAAAAGTCCCAGCTTTCTTCTGTCATTTACACAGAATTCCATTTTTTCAACCCTGCAATGTACCATCAGACTTTCAAGATGGTAGCCTCAGTGCTACTATTTTTTATTAAAATCAGTGAAAGCCAAGAACAGAGATTAGCCTTAATTTTTTTAACTGATTTACTATCCTTTATGCTCTCATATAGTGATTGAACAATAGTTATATTACATTGGAATTTTGCTACAACATTCTGTAATGACATTTCAGCATTGTTGCTTTCTCTTTTGCCCATTTTAAAAATGCGTCCTGAGCAATAATGCAGTTATATCAAGTAATTTAATTTGTGCAAATATATGTAATGGCATCATAAAGTACATGGAATTACAATACTTAATGATGAAAAGTTCCTTATTAAATTACATTAAGAAAATGAAAACCACATTTCTGTTATGGGTTTGCAGGTGGCAGAATACTATGTGTAGGTCCTTAACTTGGTTTCCTCTTGCTAGCACTGCTCAAATAATTTCCTCTAGACAATTTATTTTATTTTAAGGATTTTAGCCCTTTCTTGAATCATAAACTTATTATGATTTCTAAAATGTATTAGTTAATCAAAATTGCATGATGAACTGATTTCAGAAGCATGCTGAATGATGCGTTCATGTGAATTATTTACACTGAGTGGGGTGGGGTTTATTAATTTATTTTCAAATCTTTGTATTTTGCTACTTGAGCTCTGTAAGCAGACAGGTGAGGTTTCATGGCCCTTTGTTTCTTCTCCCTGACTGGAATCACTCCAACTACTATTTCCACTTTCTGAGTTTTATTTTTCTGATGTTCAGTTAAACATTTTCAGCTACTGCAGATGGAAATTGACACAAATCAGCCTTTTCTAACTTCAGTATTTTTGAACAGAGAATTTGATACCTATGGCTGGGATAAAAACCCTTGAAAAGTGAAATTCATTGGAAGAGAAGTTAAGAAAAAATACATTAAGAGACCAAACTGTAATCCAACAAACACTTCATACTGAAATAAACATCCCCAGCATCTAATCTTCCACAATTTTTCCTGAGAATTCACAGGGGCAATAGCTTCACCTCCAGTTCTTGCTCTGTTAAAGCCAACAGGGTTCTCCTTGACTTGATTATGCACCTCAGTTTGTTGGCTCAAAGCCTTTATTTACAACTTACTGTATTTTTTGTTGGTTTAAAATCTGATTGGCAGCATTTGACTGGCAGCAATTTATTCTGTCAGAAGTGTGAAAAGGTCAGGAAAAAGAATACTTGCTGAATGTCTTGGCTAATAAAATCTTGGTTTTGGTATAATATTTATAGCCAACTAGAATAGATGTTCTGCACAAAAGGAAAACATTACTGTTTAGCATGAAGTGACATTCTGTAATAAATTTGCAGCTGACTTTCCTGAATTATTATCTTTGGATGTTTCAGTCTTTGCATAAGAAATAATAAGAGTTTAAATTCTCCACCCATAAAGCCTAGAGCCTCATTGTCAGGCACTTTCTATATTCTTGCCTCAGGCATGGGCCCAGTGGTATTAATCTGCATTTCTAGAGAGCCTGGAGTGGTTGTAGCTGACTATGACATGCAGCAAACATCTATTACCAAGTGCAACATTCATTATAGTTCTCATTTTTCTTCTTTTCCACAGAAGAATATCACTTAAAAGGAAAGTCTGAGGAAAAAAAACGTCAGCATTTTCATAAGTAAAGAGACAGGGGGAAAAAAATGCCCTCATAAAGAGCAGCTGGTCCAGTGGCAGCAAAGACTCCAGGCTTGAGAGAGGAGAGGGGAAGAACAGCAGAAAAAAGGATGGTTTCTGCCTTATGGATTACTGAAACAGCTCTGAGAGACACTGAGCAAAGACCCAGCTGAGATGTCACCCTGGCCATTTCAGCAGTTAATCTGCAGATAAGTTATTTTTTTCTGTCCACTGCAAGAGAAGACCTGGGAGGACCAGTGAGAGCAGAGATCCCATCTTCAACCAGGTCACTAGGGCTGAGGAAGGTACAAAGCACAAGATGTCACGAGTGTGGCTTCATTTTTTTGGTCTCAAGAGCATCCTGGGACGAAGTATCAAGCCCTGTGCTGCTATCAGATGCCCCAGGGCACCTGCTACCCCTGCTGGAAACACATCCTCTCAAAGAAGAACAACCAAGTTCCTCCTGTTTGCTCTAAATTATTATATTGTGTCTGTCATAACAGGTAGAAGCATCAAGCATAGACCAACACCAAGATGTGGCAGGTGTTATGGAAAAAAATTTTAAAAAACCACACCACAAAGCAAAAAAAGCAAGAATCCTCCTCAATTAAATCAATTGGAAGCATTCACTTGGAATGGTTCTAAATTGTAAGTATAATCCCTCCTTTCTGGGGCTGTTAAGGGGACACTGGTAGTGGATAGGACAGACCTGTCTTAAAGCCTAGACCAAATGATGGAGTTTCCTTCAGCAGAAAAAAATGACTGTGGTTTTTCAACCAGTCACAGCATCCACTCGACAGCTTGGCTTTTCTTTTCTCAATACCTATGTTAGTTGTCAGAAAATTTGATTTTTTAAAAAGTCAGCACTTTATTTAAATGGGACTCTAAGCACTCACTTCTGCCAGAATAAATTGAGTTTAGTCAGATTTTTGTCAACCACTCAGCCTAATGGCATCATTTTAAGGAATTATAAAAGTTCACATTTTACTTTTTCTTCAGGGTTCAGAAAAAAGTTGCATGGGCAAAAGACAAACTTAGAAACTGGAAAACATCTACAGTAATAGGATCACTACAAACTAATAGGTTGGGGAGACAGGGGGGGCATATCCTCTCTGAAAGATGAAAATGCAATCTAATTAATTTTCACAGAGGTAATATTTTAAATAAGTAGCCTGGGGTTTTTTTTCAGTGCTAAAAAAGCAATTATGACCTCCAGAAATAAAACCCTCTGGTCAACAGAAATGTTTTGCCACAGGAAGTTAAAACTTCTGTTTTTTCAGCAGGTGAGCTCAGGGCATTTATTTCTTATGGAGCTGGCTCAGAAATAATCACAAACTCCATCCCTCTGCCTTTAACCTTTGAGATTGCCACACTGCATGAAAAAATAACTTGCTGTTGACTTCTGAATGCAAAGTGAAGCCTACACATAAAAGGGTTCCAGGTTTGATGAATTCCAGCTCCCTTTACACGTGGATGATGTGTCAATCTTTGAAATGCTATTGTATGTTACACATAAAAAGCAAGAAAACAACATCAGTGAGCCAGCTGCTGCCCTGCACACTGGGGGGGGTAAATCCTGATGGATTTCTGTAAGCAATAATAGTCTGTATTTACCCTGTGGTATCTAAAATAAGAAATCAGGTGAGGTAGAAAAAAAAACAAAAGTAAGCTTTTTTGGCTTTGTTTACAGGGGAAAAAAAGGCTCCTGCTTCTAAACTGGCTGTTCACCAGCTTAAAACTTTGTAATTTCTGGAAGAAAAAAACAAACAAACAAACAAAAACAAAAAAAAAAACAAACAAACAAACAAACAAAAAAAACCTTCAACTTGCATTAAAATAATATTGCTTCCTTACCAGGAGAGGGAGCCCAGAGCCACTCCCCGAGCTCTGGGACTGCTCGATCAGATCCTTCAGGGACTCTCCAGGGGGAATGAAGGTCTCGTCCTGCTCCAGCCCGATGCTGTAGCGGGGCCTCGTTTCTTGGCGTTTGTATCTGCCGGGTTGTAGGGAAGTGAAATTAGTTTTGAATCCCATGAACACATGTGCCATGAATAATGCAACATCATCCTTCACCTTTGCTTAACACAGCTTCTTCCCCTGCTTCCCTGAGGAATATGCCAGTCTCACTGATCAATTTTTTTTTTTTAATTTTATTTTTAGGAACACTTTTCAGCATCAAAACTCCTAAGTATAGTGCTCAAAGATGGTGCAATCTGGTGCAAGTTTGCAAAGCCACCAAAAGTTTTTCTTCCAGGAACTCAAAATGTGTTTAAAGCACAGACCAAAACCCACACGTTTTTATTTTACTTTTAGGAGCCAAAAGAACATAGGGTCATGGGACCATATAAAAAATGTGACAAATTGTTTAAAGACAACGTATGTAGATTGTGGTAACATTCTTGATATATACTTATCTTACTTGTCTATACTTATACTTACTTGTATCCTCTTTTTTATGATTAGTTCTTCACCACATAAACCCATTTAGAGCCTTAGGTTTATGTACCCTAAGTAAAACTTGTCCTGTGGCTTTCTCAGATTCAGTGAAGGATTATCTGTGCTTTCACCTGGATGGCCTTTTAGGATGTCAGGCCAGAAAAAAGCTACATGAAATCAGTCACACAGATATACACGTGACTAGCATGAATTTTTCTTCATTAAAAAAAAAAAAAAAGATGATTTCTAATTTCTTTTCCTTAAGGTCCACTTGATTTTTTTCAAATTCCTAAGTCTATAAAAAGATAAATGTCAGGAGGAACATTAACAAGCCAATAAGGTATTCTTTACTTACCTGAAGTAGAAGAATATGATGATAAGCACCAAAAGTACACTGCAAACAGTCACTGAGATCAGCAGGGCCTTGTGATGAATGTTTCCTTCAGCAAAATCTGGGGAAGAAAGAAGGTGGAAAAGTTGGAAAAGGAGAGGGTACCAAGTCAGTATGAAAAGACACATACACCTTAAAAAGCACAGAGAGCACAAGTCTCCTTTCTTAGTGAAGACACCCCTGGACTCCCCAGGATTTTCATGTGCTTCCTCTTTGACCCTCAACAACTGGGGCAGAACTGGCACCTTTAAAAGCCTATTTGATTTTCCAGCCCTCCCTCAAGACAAAATATCCCTTTGGTTTGCAATTTTGTGTTTGGCTCTGAAAGAAAAATCAATTAAAAGCCATAGCTCGGTGTCTTTACTAAAGTGATCAGCCAGGACATACAGAAATTACTGCCTCTAGCTTAAAGCACTGTGATTAAGCAGCATCCCATTTAGCTATTGATATAAAAAAAGTGAATAGCTACAGTTATCCTAGGATGGAAGATATCACTGACCCTCCAACCTATAAGAAGGCTGATGACAAGAAGCCTTCTAAGTGAATTTCCATCACTGCAGAATAATCCCTCTCTGTTTTGAACACCTGAGCAGGAATTTTCTCCTCCATTCACCCTAAAGAAGCCCTGTGTGACAGCAACTCCCTCTTATGATGCTGGTCAAAACAATCCTTCCAGCTGTAATTCTGCAAAACACTTTGAAAATGAATTGCATCAAATAACTTGTAGAAAATGCTGCTGCCCAAAAACTGTTAAAAAATTCAGTCAGTCTTTGAATGGGAGGCTCATATTCTTTAAAATATGCTATTTATCTCCAGATTTGTATTCCCATCACAGGCAAATGAGTCTGACCTCCATGCATGTTCCTCTGAAGGAAAAAAAAAAACCCAAAAGAAACCCAGCACTCTCTTCTTTAAACTCCCCTGCCCCTCAACTCCCCAGATTACAGCATTTTACCATATGGATACACACAGTGCCCTTCCAAAGTTGCCCTCTGGTAAAATGCAAATGAGGACCATGTTTTCTGAAGCTCTTCAGCCTGTCTTGCATCTTTCAAGCTAATGCTCAACATACTGTAAAACACCAGAAATCTCTCCTTACTGACTCATCCTGCCACGGGGCTATCACATTGCAGATTTACAAGGGTAATGAGACAAGGAGATTCCTAAGGGACTCTTGGTTTACTGTCAGGCTCTTTTATTTTTCAGATCCGGTTTCTCCTGCTTTTTTTTGCCCCCCAAACTATTTCTTTCCTTCACTTTTCCACTACAAACAGAGCTCACCTTTTGACCACACTGGTGATGTTTTTACCTGCCATTACCTGCTCCAGGAGCATTAATAAATGTAAACATTCAAGACACAGCTGATGCCTTTGAAAGGGGACACTGACACGATGCCTGCCAGGAAAAACCCTGGAGCCCACCATTCTCCCTGCCACAGCAGATTTCTCCCTGGCCTGACATTCCAAATGGACCAAAACCAGGAGCCTCCCAGAGAATCAGAACCTCTCTGGTGAAGGGGATGGCTGCTCAGCAGAGCTAAGAAGGGCTGTAAGCTCCCACCAGCCATTTCCCTCTAAAACCTGTGGTTTGTAAGAGTTTAAGATGTCTCAGCCCATCAGCTGAGGAGGGGATAAACAGAGCATGCAGATCATATAGTGGGATTTTATCCTTGGGAGAATCTTGGGTATCTGTCCACAGCAAGTGTTTTCCCACTGGCCTTTTGTGCTTAGCAGTACTAAAGGTTGATGTCAGAAGCAGAGGGAGTCATTTAGATTTTGCTCATTCTTGTGTATGCTAGAAGTTAAACCCTGGAAATCTGCTTATTTGCATTCCCAGAACTTTTAAAGCACATGTAACTGTTTGAGCTGTCAGTCTGAGGATGGGTACATACATTTGGGAAAGGGATGATACAGATGCTCAGACCTTGAATCAAATTTCCATAATTTCTAGGATTTAAATGAACCAAAACCTACACTCAATGTTTCCAATGGCTTTTCCCATTCAGAAATATAAATTCAGGATTGTTTTGTTTTTCCCAGAGGCCATTTTGAAAGTGCTGTGTAGCTCTCAAACAAACTTAAGACTCTGACACCACACAAGTTTTTGGTATCTGAATGCAATTATGTGATGCAAGCAGAAAGAAAGTATGGAAGACATGAAGGAATCTTGATCCCTGTGCTGGGAGTGGTTGATGAAGACTGCAGGAGCTGTGATGCTGACAGTCTTGCAGTAGGTGATGTCCCCTGTGCTGATGAAATCAGCTCAAACAGCTTCAATTGTATCTCACCAGACACAGCATGGGCATGCAACTGGGTCTCACAGGAGAGGAGAATAACTTCCATATATCTTGTTATTTATTTGGCTATGTATGATGAGAGGCAATACTGACAGTAAGTGAGCTCTTCTCTCACCCTTCAAGGACTTCCCACTTTTTCAAAGCATCTTGGCAGGATTTCATTTGCTTGCTGACTTCAGAACTTCATAACCCCACCGGCACACAGACAACACAAGATTAAAAGCATGGCCCCAGTCTTATAACAGGAATGTCCATTTGTCCTGCTGAAAACCAGCCAGGCTGGTGTTTCTGGACATTAACTCTTCTTTCCTCCTACAGCCCATGCTGTTCTCCAGACAGAAGCAAGACAAACTTCCCATTCCCTGCAACATCTCCAGCATCTCCTTGGCCAGATGGAGGGATGGGGCAGCTCAGCTGTGAGTCCATCTAAATTACTGCCTCGTGGGCTGCGTAGTGGAGACTGGGGAGGGTACCAGTCAATGCCAGTTTGCATGATGGACATATTTTACCTTTAAACAAGTCCAGCTCTGTGCTTTTTAGTGTTATGTCACTTGGCAACTGCAACCTGCCAAGCAGTAAGGTTGTGAGACGAAGCAGGAGCTTCCACAGAGGCAGCAGTGAGCGATTACCAGGAGCACAGAGAGGGGAATCCAGAACAAACACAGCATAAATTTGGGAAGCTTCTTAACATACCTCATTTATGAGCCCAGTAAATGGCATGCTAACAGGTTTTGTTGTACAAAACACTGGTGCATGCTGGTGTCAGTGGTGAGCAGCACAGAAAAGGAGAGAGAGCAACAAAAGGAGGGGCTTTGGTGATAGCAAAAGCTGCTTCTCACTTTTTTTTTTCCTGTGATTTCCCCCTTCTCTCCCACTCATCCTCCTCACAGGACCATTGGAAATGCCACCCAGCAGGTTCAAGGGAGAAGTCAGCATATCAAAGGGTGAAGACGTTCTCCTCGCTCCTCAGCTCCCTCCAGTTCACAACGTTACGGTTATCCCAGCAAAAATTCCAGTGAAATCTGAGGCGTGGAGACTGTGTGCACACATCAAACCCCATCACTCCTCCAATCATTCCCTTGCCCATTCATCACCAGCTCCACAGGCAGGGAGCCAGACACGGTGGCACCACCACTTCTGCTTATATAGGCTCTAAATCAGCAGTGATATATTTCGCCTTTCCACTGGTCTCAGCCTGCATTTTGCTGGGATTTCCAGGAATATCTTTTATTGTTTAAAGCTGAGGTGTTGTAGCAGACCCAGTTATGACTCTCATTTCCTTAATAAGACAGATGTACATTGACTTCATGGCTTCTCTGGAGTGTTTTATCCTGCTAGGTCTGTACCATGATGACCTCCAAACAGGCTTGGCTGTTGTTTTTCCACCTTGCTTAACAAGTCTCGCTTTGACCAGGGTTAATTCTTCTAGCTCTCACTTTCATGTCTGAAGTTCCCCTTTCTTTCCATGGGGGAAGGGCAGGTAAATCCTACTTTCCAGCACATGATAGGTCTGCAAAAGAACTCTGAAAACACAAGTCCTTTTCCTTTGTAGATGTTACCCTGGTGCATAGGTTAATTTGCAGTTCAGCAACCTCTGACCTGCAGCTGGATGCTCTCCCTAAACTCTTTCCCAGGAGATGTAACCTTGGGTGCAAGTTAATATGAAGCCAAATTTCTGTTTGTTTTTTAAATGCAGAGGAACATATGTATTTTTCATGGAGTCTTGGACTCCATGAAGGAGTGGACCATGACCTCCTTGGGGGTCAGAAAGCTGTTCCTGGTTGCTTGTTTTTAAGTTCATCTTTCGTTCTTAGTACTTAAGGTTTATACTAACTTTGATGTAAGAGTGCTCAATCACAGCCTATTCTAAATTAGGACAGGTACCACAAGACTGACACATTTATTTGAGGCTTTAATAAAGGTGCTGACTTCAGCCTTGTCCAGTCACATTTAATGAAGCGTCCCCTAAAATGTATTTCCACAACATACTAGATCAGGATGCCTGTAACACAAGAGCTTATTTCAAACGAGAATTTTCAGATTATGTTGAGTGCAACACAGAGAAGCTAGAATCCCATTCCAATTCAGTGAAATTTTTCTTTCAACAAATATTCTTTCTACAATGTAATGGGTCTGCCATCGAGGTGCCCAAGTGATGCTTTATTTAACCCATTCACACAGAGAGAAAAACCAACATCGATCCAAACAACTTCTGCCACTATCAAAGTTGATTTTATTGCTTTCTGTAGAAGTAGCAGACAGTATTACCAAATAACCAAAAATCTTAATAAGGCAGATGTGTGGTGTCAAGACATGGGTCCAGTACTTTTTAGGAGTTTTAATGTAGAATAAATTCAGTCAGCAGCAAGAAGAAATCATGGCAGTGTTTCCCAAACTGAAATTATATTTACTGATATACTAGGTAAGTGTGAACAAATGTTGACTTCTTTCTGGAGCTTCTCTCTCAGTCCAAGAACTTCTTAAAATGAAAAAAACCCAAAGTGGCACATAGCTCTTACTTTAGAAGTCAGAATTTTATGAGTCTTTGCTGACTTAATGGCTTGCCAGTAAACAGTGAAATATTTACACACTGTCCATAGGCTTGGTTCTGTTGTTCATCTGTGCAGGATTTCATAGGCATGAAGGGAGCAGCTTGGATGAGCAAAGGTCTTCTCTGAGAAGGTATTTGTGTAAATATCTGCTGCTTGTGTAGTTAAGAGTGCATCTGCACGCTGGATTTTCAGCTTAGAACACCATGATTACAAATTCTGCAACCCTGAACTGATTCACAGACTGAACTCCCTGCTGACCATCATAAATCCTGGCTACTGCTGACAAGAGTTCATTAGGGATGAATTGACACTTAGGAATACATTTCTTTAAAATGTATTTTGAAACATCTAGCCAAAACAGTTTTACCAATTTTCAGAAAGTGATCTTTAAACAAAGAAAAAACCTAAAACCTTGACTCAGCATCTGAAAAATTCATTTACGTCCATTTTTGGCAAATTAAATAATAATTAATAAATAATAATAAATGTTACACTACATTCTATTTTCAGCTAGATTTTTCAAGCAGAAATCCTCTTCAGTGACTAGTTATGGATTATCAGGTCTTTTAAATAAGAAAAGCTTCATGGACTTTGGTCAATTTGACCTGACTGATCAACCACTGGAGACCTGGTCCCAGATGTGTGTGGAATTATGAACTACAGTCATGCACACAGCAAGGACTAGAAGAAAGATTCAGTCTTATAATTATCAGGCTAAAAACATAGATAGGAGGCATCCTCTGCCATGAGGATGTCTTTGGGATGATCACTGATAGTTTGCAGGTCTGTGGTAGGACACGATCTTGAGAGCCTAACGCATCTGCTACTCACTGCATGAATGCAATAGGAATAATGGCAACTATCAGGTCAAGGCACAACTCCCCACATAACCTGTAGGAATTCAACTATACTGTTTAATGCAGTTTCTCTGATTATGTGTAATTGGAAGAGGGTGCTTTGGCTTGGCTCTGTTGCTTCCCAAGCCACAACTAAGGCACAAGGAGGACAGCAGGAAAGGATCAGTTCGGGACTCGCTTGACTTTACCTTACCTCGATTTTTCAGTGGTGGCAGTGTAGGGTGAAGGTGTTTGTTACAGTAATCTTGGCCTGTGCAACATTCAATAGATCTTCTTTGGTGTGGAATAGGAGTGTCCTGCAACAAACAATTTAATAAAAAGCAAAATAGTGGGTTATGCTGTAAATACAGGCAGTCGTTCCGGCACTTGAGAGAAAAACATGTTTATTTGCTGAGTGCAGTCTGTCACAGATTTCTAGGATGTGTGGTAAGGGTTTCTGCCACTGGGTGTACCCAGAAACATTTTAACTGGATCTAATTCACCCCCAACACACTTCTATTGATGTCCCAGTGCTGTAGAAGAGACTGGTTTACTCTAATGGTGCAAGAGAGAACTGTGAAAGTCATACACCTTCAGCAGTTCAGACTTAGAAAAATAAGGGGTTTTTCTGCTGCTCCTGCTCTCATGGGAAACTGGGTAAAATACCATCCATGGACCTTCCTGGTTAGGCTGTTCCTGCACTCAGGTAAAACTGTTTAAGGTTGATGTTAGGAAAGGCAAACACTTTAAAGCCACCTTGGCCCATCCTCTCTCATTCCTGCAGTGAGATTTGCTCCCCATCAGATGATCACTGTACTTGAAGGGAATTTCTGGCACCAGAAATCCAAACCCAAAGCACAATGGCATGTAACACATAGGGATTGCTGCTGTTTACCAAGTGACATCCCAACTAGCTTTAGCTACCATGGAGATTTCAGGAATCAGATGCATTTCTCTAAACACAAACTTCCTCTGAGAAGAAGTGTTCCTAGTAACAGCAGTGCTGAACCCAAAAACTTCAGCTGTTGTTAGAAGCAGTTCTAAGAACACCATTTGGAGATACAAATGCACTCCCCTCAGCAAGCAGTGAAGAGCCAAAGGAACAGAAATGAAAAAACATGAACATGGTAGTATCTGTTGACTGCACCTCACTTAACAGCTCTCCAAAACACTGGTAGCAAATGCTTTCTTACCCGACACTGGAAGTCTGAGCCTTCTAATCCAAGACATCCCTTGGTGACTAAATGTCCACCAGACTCATCTTCTTCTATTATGGTGAAGCAGTAGCCATCAGTGCTGAGGATCAGGAAAGAATCAATCAGGAGAAGGTTCTGAAGTGCAAAATGTGCTGCTGAATATAGCTTCAAACTTTTCCATTCAAGGCAAATCTGCCATGAACAAACTAAGGCAACTTCTCACCATGCATTCCAAGAGCTGAGCAGCTCTTCCACAACACTTACCAACATTTCACTGCTATAATCCCTGCTAATAACACCTCAGTTCTCTGCCTGTGTTCATTACTGTGCTAAGACTTTGGAGACCTATACAAATGAAAGCATCAACACTGCCTTTTGTGCATGGGTATTTGCACCACAGTGTGGAACCTGAAGGAAGAAACATTTTTGAGATCCTACACAGAAAATATTCAGAGTAATTTGTGATTCCTGTTTTAATCATATTACAGACTGCAACACTCTGGAGTTTGAGTCCTTGCAGCAGCATCAACACCCTTCTTAACTGTTTACTTGGGTTATAAGCCTAAAGTGATCCATAATGCTTCTGTTATTGTGCACCAGGGAGGACAAATATACTACCAGGGGGCTAGATGGTGCTGGTGATAAATATCCTTCCTCAGTGAAGGTCAAATGCCTGAATGCTATGGAAAAAGGAGGATGAAGACACAAAAAGGGTGGCTGCAACTTACTGAGACTGTTGTACGTTGATTGCTCATCACTCTGAGGGAGATACATAATGTATGTAAGAAACACAAATTGACTGATTTGTAAGACGATGATCCAAAAATAAAGAAAAAACTCTTTAGTATAGAATGTTTAAGTCACATAAAAATAAAATATTTTCTCATTTCCCTGGGAAAATAACACAGGCCATTATGTGCAATGAGTGGTTTTCAGAAGAGAAAAAACAAACTCAGTTAAACCGAGGAAATAAAAAGAAAAAAAAGATTAGAAAATTTAAACATAGCAAAATTTCAGATGATTTGCTCCTTACTTGGATGAGAGTCTAAAGGACCAACAAAGAGCAAGGGCAATGAAGATGTAGGAAAAGAGAAGCACAGCTACACATAAAAGATAAACACAATTTGTAAGTATTAGCTACAGGAGAGAGAGATGCTGGAGAGGATCATGTCAAACATTTGCTGCAGTGTATTTTTATCTTAGTGGTGCAGGGTCTAGCCACAGTAAACTTATTACTTCAAATAATAATCTATCATGGATTATTGACTTCTGGATTGGAAAAGTAACCAGTTGTACATTACAAATTACTTTCCTGGAGATGTGAGTGATGACTTCTACCCTTCTTTGACATTGTGCATACAAGTGAGACAGAGACAAGCAACCCTTCTGGGCATCAACCACCTTGATTTCATTGCTTCAGCTGAAGAGATAGGAACAGTAGGATTGCCAAGAAGAGACTGTAAGGAATCCATTAGAGTAGAATATTATATTAGATTAAATTTTGTTTGCATGGTGCCTTTGATTCAAAGTAATGAGTAAGCTGAACCCAGGGGACAGAGCAACAAAACAATAAATTGCAATCAAGTGAAATTCAAAAATGACCCCCACAGCTGAAAGTCCCCAGGAAAAAAAAAAAAACAAAACAAAACAAAACCAAAATGCTCAGTTCACCACAGGAAAGAGGGGAAGAAAGTGTCAAATTGTTTGCAAAATGGGAAAAAAAAAGAAGCAGGAAAGTCAGTTTTTTGTTTGGGTTTGTTTTGTTTGTTTGTTTTTCCTGATTTTTCCATGGGATTCTGATTCTTAGCTCATTTCTGACAATAAAATTCAGGGTCCTCAAGCACCTTAGAACTTCTGATAAGTTTACCTTAAATTTAAAAAGACAAACAAAATTAGACCAGATAGAGTAAAACATAAAAGTTATGAAGCTCCAACAACAGGGAGCAAATAGCTCCAACAATAGGGACAAATCTTGCTTTTTACAGACAGTGGTCTGAAGGAAAAATGCAAGATGATTAAAAATAGCAATAAGCATTGGTACCACTTGTTTTTACCTATATGGAAAAAAAAAAAAACATAAAAAAACCCAAGCCAACCAAATAAACGCCAACAAACAAAGAAAACAATATAAGAAGTGTTCATGCAATGGTAGAACTCATTATCTTATTAAAAATTTCACAAGTCTTTGGGCAATAGGTAAAAGTGACCCATCTGAAAAGAGAGAATTAATTCTTATTTGCTTCTCCATCCCTTGTCCCTGACCTCTTCTCCTGGTTCCCAGGTTGTTAGATGGGACTACACAGGGCATCCCCCTGATATTTCATTGATTACCACATACCTGCCCTCCTCTAGAAATGAAACTGTTTATAATATTATAACAAATCAGAATCAAGTTAAGGTAAATCTGCATTGTCTCCAATTTTATGTTTATTTTGGTGACTGCACAAATAGAAACAAAGAAAGGGGCTAAGAAAGACTGGAGCTTGCATAAATATGGCTCTGCTGACCTTTGAGGTTTTGCTTTAATAGTATATATATTCTATATATATTGTTACATTAAAGAATAAAAATAAAAACCCAACAAATCGAAAGGTTAACTTGTAAGATCTCACCAAATGTTCAACCTTTCTCTAAAAATTAAAGTTGCTTAATAGAAAAGCTGCATGAACTCAAAGTTTTGGCCCACTGTTGAAGTCTTTTACATACCAAAATACAAAGAAAATTCAATCCTCTCATCTGCAGAACAGGAGAATGAAAATATTACTCAGGTGAATTATCACCTCTGGTAACACTGAAAAAGCAATTTAATTATTTTATTGCTTTGGATAACCAAAGCTATCTCAAGACACAGTTGATCAGAAATACAATCAAGACTGGTAGGCAACATATAAGAAATCTATCAGCCTGATCTTTTAAAATGTCAGCATTTATTTGTGAATGGAAAATACAGTATAACAAGTCACCTAATCAGCCTCTGTCTTTACTGCAATCCCATTATAGTCAAACCCAATTAAATCCAACATTAGTTTTTAAAATATGCAATTAATTATGATTAGACATAACTGTCTGTGCATTCACTTTGTACACAAAAAAACTTGAAATGGAACAATAAAACAAGGCCCTGATTGTGTTTAAAGCAGCTTTGAGCTTCTTTAATGAAAGCCTCTTATGAATTGCACAGATGTTCAGAAAGAAGAATAAAGTTCCAACACACTGCAGGTTAACACACTCTTTACATGCAGAGAGCTGCAAACCTTTTGCCTCAATTTTCAGGGCCATGAGCACACTAATGAGCTTCAGCTGCTTGGGGTGGCCCCACCTGGGACCTCCCCACCCTTACACACTCCCTGCCCAGGGTCTCCATTTCTGCTCAGGTCTGAGTATCAAACTACTTGAGCAATGGGTACAGAAATGCCTATTTCTGGTCCCAGTCTCATCCCTAGGATCTGGATCACTCCTGGCCAAGTGAAGGGCCACTTAGGGAGTCACCTCTGCTCATGGGGTTAAGGTACCCTTAGGAAAATATTGTCCTGGTGGGTGAGGATATGCCAGAGCATCATCCTCAGCTCCCAGCTCCCCTCTTACTGCTCCCTTATTTATGTGCTCCTGGTGAGATGACCCTGGAATGGTTCTTCCAAAATTTGTAATGCTTCTTCCAAAACTTGCCATGCTTGTGGATCGCCCCATTTCTTAAAGCACATTCTATTTAGAGCTTTTCTGTTGAGAGAGAGAGCAATCTGTATTTTAAACTGCAGTGTTATCCTTAGCTCCCTGAAGTATTCCTAGACTTAAGCTGCAGGAAGTAGAATGAAAGGGAAATTCTGTATAGGAACACAGCAGGCTGGTAGAGGATTTGACACAGATGTGGTTAAAGAATATCAGCTTTTAAATTTCTAAAAATACAACTATGGAGATGATTTGAAATGGCCACCAGATGTCCTCATTTTTATATAAACATCCAGGCTACTGATACCAGAGGCAGAATCTCTATTTTAGTAGATAAACACCTGTGGTAGCAGACCAAAATCTTCAAGTAGGATGGCAGACTGCTTTTTACAGGGAATTTTTAATAGTGATTGCCACCGAACTAGCTATTTTATTCAGAGAGTTTTAAATTAAACACAGCTGGAAACACTTTCCCATTGAATTTGCAGAGTCCTCTCCTTGCTCCTGGGCACACAAAAGGCTTCCCTGCTTTGGTGAGAGCAACAGTGGGGACAGTACTTGATGCTCTCCAGAGTCTCAGCTCTAGATATGGATTTCCCAGGTATTGGGGCATTGCCAGGTCCTTGGGTCCCTAGCAGGTACTGCCACATCCCTGTGGGGCTGACAGATCCCAGCTCTGCAGGGTCAGGAACAGCCCAAAGCTCAACAGACTGAGACCTGCTGAGAGTTTTCGTATTTTATAATATAAAATGTAAAAGGGTTTTAGTGAATATGTCTAAGAGAAGCAGATAATGCAATAAATTTTAATCTGCAGCAGCAAATTTATTCTTCAAACACAGCGTGATCGATACTGCTTGCACTTCAATATGGGGAAAGTTACTTTATAATGAGGTTAAAGGAGAATTCCAGAGGGCTTTACAACTCTGCCAACACTTATTTGGGCTAGGATGAAACATGAAAGTTACTGCCTGACTAACAAGATGTCATTGTTTGAACAGCAGGAACTAAAGGAGGGCTCTGAGATGGGTGGAATGGAGAGAGAGGGATCTATTCCCTCCCATTTTCTGCCATACTCTAGAAAGATAGGGAAAGACAGCAGCTCCAGCCCCTTTTCTTTCTACTTTCTACTGCTGTTCATTACTACCAGCTCACCACATGGTTGTCAGAGCCCATATCTATGGGCTTGTGCGTATATATATATTTATATATGTATATATTTGTATTCTTTGTTACTTTATCCCTTATGTTATTACCATTCCCCTGTGTTAGCAAATCTGTATCCAATTGTTTTCAGTTTCCAACTTAAAGTCTCAGGTCTTTATTCCCCTCTTATCTTTGGGGAGGGGGCAGAAAGAAATAGAGAGTGATTCTGTCTTAGATTTGTGGTCCACCCAAACTGCTAAGCCATGGCACAAGACTATCACAAAACTCAGAGAAAATTAATAAACCCTGCTAACCTGCTTGGTCTTGGTCAGATTTTCAGAAACCTGGTCTCAACCCAGCAAGTTAACTGGAGATTTGATAGCTACCCTTTCCCAACAGCAAATGTAGGACCCTCTTCTTTCTGTAACATTCCATTTCACTGGATGGTAGGGCAGTTAATTTAATTTTTTTTGTTGTTTTTATTACTCCAAACTTTTCAGCAATTTTTCACCAATACCAAGTGGCAAGTTAGATGATGCTTGGGTGACTGACAGCACAGGATGGGTAAGAGAAGCAGCTCTGAATAAAATGCAAGTCTTTTGATTGTTTCCATTTTCCTGGGCAGAAAAATGATAAATATTTGATTGGTAAATTACAGTTCCAAATATTATTTTGAAACCTAAATTGGGAAAAAGAATATTTTGTTACTAAGTAGAACAGTGAAGCCTGAAATGTGCAAAGATTATGAGGGCAAAAAGAGGTATAATTTTGTGTTCTGTTACTAAGCTATTCTTGGGTATTAAGACCTAAAAACAAATTTGGCATTTGATGCTCTAAGAGGGAGTCTGAAGAGAGTTTCCTTAAAGCATCACAGTGAGGGGAACATGCACAAATCCATTCTAATAGGACATTTATTCATAGATCCTTGTAACATGAAAAATACTTCATGCCAATGATGCCTGCAAAGCAGGAGTATCCAGCTGGGGTGTAAACCTTGTTCAGGGGGTTTCTTTACAGCTTCCCTGTTACCACCTATGTGAGACAGCACAGGGGGAAGCAGTGGCTCTGGCTGGGCAGAAAGAGGAAACTGCTGGCTTGCACTGCAGGGGATCAGCAAATTGATATCAGAGGGGATTTTTACAGCTTTTTAAAATGACTGCCATGTGAGAGCAGTTAGACCTAACTCCTAGCTTAAGCAAGGGACTGAAGAAAGAGAACAGAGAGGGGGGAAACTATTTACAGCTGTCATCAAAACTTTGCTAAGCTTTGGGGTGAAGCTGCAGGCTGAGCTAGAATTAAGTCAGGTTATTAAACAACACTTATAAAGACCCAATAAATATCTTCAGCAACTCCTTTCCCCACCTACCCTCTTAATCCACTTCCCTTGAAGAGCTGACACAGTATCAGACTGTCTCACCTCAAGCAGCACTGGGATGGCCAGCTGGGCACAGATCTGGCCCTGCTTTGATGCTTCTCACAACTCCACTAGGATGGTGAATACCTCCAGTATCCTGCCTGCTCTGAGTAGGGAGAAAAGTTTAAATCCTCCATGTGAGAGCTCACCCCTACTTTGCTACAGTTAAGGCAAGCTGTACATGTACCTCAAGCCAGGACAGAGGTCTTTGACCACTATCCTCATTCAACAGCATCAGTAAAATCTTCTCCAGGGTGGGAGAGCAACACCTTGGTCCCCCTTCATGTACCCTCAGTTTCCTCTGGTGCTGCAGGACCACAGAGCAAGGGCAAACAAACCTTGAGGGGGAGTGTGCAGAGGTGGACACCCCCAGGGTGGCAGGAAGATCTAACTTTGGACCTCTGAGAAAGGCAAATCGAGCCCCAGTGAGAAGTTTGTGGTACTCTAAATACAAAAAGCAGGCAGAAGACTATAGCTAGTACAACAAAATACTTAATTTTCACCTCAAGAAAAAGATCACTTGCCTTTTAGCATGGAAACAAGGCAAAAAACCAAATTCTTGAGGACTTAAAAAAAGACAGCTTAGCTACTGGAACAAAACACATAAAACAAGAGCAGGGTTCTAATAAAAGGTTTGCCACAGAGAGTGATTATAAATTTATAAGCATTTACAGACATTTCAATACATCTCCACGTACTCACCTCTCATTAACTACATGCACCTTTAAAAACAATCCCTTACATTCAGAACATTTCTTATGCAATGAATTAATACAAGTATTATCTAAAATTTTAAAGATTACATATATCCTAACATAATATATTGTATATATATTAATATGTTATATATATCTTAACATAAAAAAAGGGCTAACTGATACATAGGTAAAAAATAACTGATTTTTTATCCACAGTGTATAAACAGCTTATTTACATACAACTGCTTAAACAAAAACTGCAATACCCAGGGACTGTTCAGCTACTACAAACAGGTTTTTCCTCTGTTTCACCACCAAATGTATTTTCTACAAACCTGCAGGTGCTGTTGACTGAGTCCTCAGGACAGTGGTGGTGGCACTGACAGGACAGCTTCTTCTGAGGAGGGGCAGGTGCCGTGCTCTCACCATCTTCTTTTCTGGTGTCCATGCTTAATTTGCCAGAACTTCGTAAAGGCATGTTGCCTATAAAACTGGCTGTAAAGAAAAGGAAGGAGAAACAGTTTCAGGATGGATTGAAAGATTTGGAATGAAGGCTTTAGAGCATTTCTACCCATCAAAATTTGCAAGACTAGGAATGAAGGCTTTAGAGCCCATCAAAATTTGAGACAGTTATTTGAATTCAGTGTTCACTATGGTGCAGTTTTCTGTAGAAGTTTCTGTCTCTGAAATTTCAGAAGTCTCTGAAATTTTAATTATTGTGTTTGAGCCTTGTTGGGCCTCAGTGGCATTAGATCACAGCTGCTGATGGTCCAGTCCTGCTGCTGCCAGCACTGCAAAAGGAAATGTGCTCCTCAGACTGCAGAGTACAGGTTTTCTCCTACTGCTTTACACAGGTCAAATCCTTGGGTACACTTTTCGTTTTTTCTTTGTCTCTATACTTGGCATGCACCTACATCCACTGAACTCTACAAAAATGAGGGGAATTTATGGTACTCAAGGCAAAGCAGAACATGGTCATGTCATTGAACAAAGATTTAACAGGAAGTGATGTTCTTTTAAATTCAGCAGCATGACCTGTCACTGAATTGCGTAAGCAATTTCTATTTCTATTGCGTAAGTTAATTTCTATTTTACAAAAAATCTATAAAAACAGTAAGAGGTAAGAATCTGTTTTAGAATGAAAAATGGTGGAATATGTGAAAGTGATTACTTCTAAAAATATTAAGAGTACTGAATCTCCAGGGCATTGGTGGAATACAACTAGAGATGTTGGTGATGAGCTAGGAGCTGTTTAAGACAGATGCTTTCATCATCACCCCCCAGCTTTGCTCAGAAATATCAACTTTCACTGCTTGGGAATATTTTAAACCTCAGACAAAAAAGGGACCAGCATCAAAAGGTTCAACTGGTAGTTTCTCACTTTCACTTCTTTGTAAGAAATCTTACTAAAGGGTCATTCATGAGCAGCTGTCTCCAACAGAGTGGTTGGAGAGCAGGCTGGAAATTCTTGATTTACTTTAAGTCTTTAGAAACAACTGGCATTATTATTTTGGTTGGCTCCTGAACTGCTCCTTCCATTGTTACTACAATCATCCCCAAACCTCCATGCCCAGCCCTGATAGAGCAAACTGAACCTTTTCAGCTCCCTGCAGAGAGAATGGGGAGGGCAAACAAGCAGAGGTGATAGGAACCAAGCAGCTATGCTTCAGAGCTTGGATGGCAAAGAACAAGAGAGGCAAGAGCAGGCTGAAAGGTCCCAAAACACTGAAAGGCTGGAGGGAAGAGCAGGGCTGTGCAACTGGATCACGCCCTTAGGAGGACCAATGAAGCCCAAGCTGTGCTCCCAGGTGCTTGGGATCAGTCTGTGCCCCAAGCACCCAGGTGCACATCTTGCCTCCCAGCCACACACCTTTCCTGCCCTGTCCTGTTTCTGGTAGGAAAGCCTTGCAAACAGATAGGTGCTGGCAACACCTGGCAGACAGTTTTTCTTCAGTTTTCTTTAGTTTTCTTCAGCGTAACAAGAAGCACACAAGCTTGTCCTGAGCAAAGCAGGAAAATGCCAAACTTTGTTAACTCTGGGAAAAGTGGGACTTTGCACAGAAGATCAGCTCATGTACAGCTTTCTGGGCATTATAGCCCTTCCACCCCTTGCATAGGAGGCACAATAATACTACTAAGGTGATGCACATGAAAGATGATCATTCACCATATCAGATTATAGCACTTATAAAATATGTGTTATACTCTTTTTTGAGTATTGCTCCTGAGAAATTTTTACCTTTATAGGACTCACACCACTGGAAATTGTAATGTTGGGGCTTCTGTTACAAATCCCTTGAGAATGGGGACCATATGGTCAGAAGCAGCATGCTACTGTTGGGTTTTTTTCCAAACATCAGTGCCTGTCTCTCCATGCTTTGCTTCATCTGAGCTCCTTTACCATAGCCCAAGGCAATCTTTACAGAAAGGTAAATCTACAAAGATCCTCCAGCCATGAGAAGGCAAATGAGGAAAATAAAGTGCTGTAAAAGGAAAGCATTATTCTGGATGACCATGAGATTACTAATGTCTATAGTTTGAACTCCCACTAACCTCCATGCCCACAAGTAACACTTAGTAGAGATATTCTTGCATTTTCCTTCCCATCCCTCCTAGACTTCATGGTAATCTATGAGCACTAAGCTCCTGCACTTGAATACTAACTTTCTCATGTGACAATCCCTTCCATGGTTTCTCTAATTATTTTGCTATCATTTTTTTTAAATGATGGAGAAATGAGCAGAGATCTCCACTCCAAAACACAGTGAAGTCACTATCAGGATGAATTGTAATTTGATTTTAAATAACGCTGTTTAATGTTGATTTAATGTTGATTTAACAGATCTCTAGACAGTGGCATTTCACATAAAAAAAGAAAATCACCTATTTAAGCTTTGCATTGACTCATGTAGGTGTAAAATGAATTTGATCTAGAGAGCCCATCTCCTGGTGTACATTCAGTCCTCAAGCTCTCTGCTGAGCTTGCCAGTAAGTACTCCAGCCCCTGCCAACTGTAGCCATAGCTATGGGATTTGGACAGGAATTTCTCCACTAGAATCTGGATAAAGCCCAATAGTTCATGTCCAGCTCACATCCATCAGATGGTAATGACTTTTGGACATTGCTCTGATTCAACAAGTCTGGTAACACAGGAGATGAAAACCTCTGAATTCTGTTACTCTGTGTTCTGTAGTCCAAATCTTAAACCATCCTGCTCCCAGAGGATGAATAATTAGCAATAGTTATCATAGATTGATTTCTGTGCCACAGCTGGGTGATTTATGAGCTGTCTATACTCTAAATTAACACATCTTCTATGATCTTGCATGGGTTTTTGGGGAGTGTTGCTCCTTCCCAAAACAGATGCTAAGGGCCACAAACATATGTATTCAGGAAAAAAAAATAGTCAAGAGGTAACTATAAAACAATTTTAACTGGTGACAATCACATAACAGAGAAGGAAAAGCAGATCATGACACTTTTCCACTGTTGGATATTCAAGTCTACCATAAAACTCAAGGAAAGGTTTGATGACAAGACCTGAAGAGTTTTTATTCAAAACCATGGAAAACAAAATCTGGCATAAAAATACCAGGAAAAATGAGAACAATGTGTTTTCCTTCTTTGTGTGTGACTATATTGCACTCATGATCACAACCTGAGGTTACAATCAAATGATGTTTGAAAATAACTGTACCTTGATTACATCCACTTTAACAAACTTGCATTCTAGAAAAATAACAGCAGAGTTGGGCTGATAATGTATGATTTTCATTTTTCACCTATTATGGATTTTCTGTACACCAAAGCACATAGAACCTTTACATTGCTCCTTCTCATCTGTGCATTTAAAATTTGGAATGGTTTTGTTCTATTTCTGATGCAAATAAATGAGGGTTACAGTCTGATGTACTTTTAAAAAACCTATCAAATTGTGTTCTTAAAAACTATTTCTGCTTATATTCATAGAATTGCTGAATACCAACACAGCTACATATGCAGCACTACTTAAAATAATGTATGAATTTTTCATAAATTTCTTCTGCACTGGTTTGAAAATGGTAAGTACATATCTCCAAAACATCTATTTAAAGCATCTTAATCACATACAATGTTATTAGCTAAATTAGTTAAGTTCAGCATGGAACATAACAAGCTCTGACAAAGCTGAGTCAAGACCACCCAAATTAATACTCGTATTACACCACTTTCTACTTAAACCCACAAAGGTTTCTTTGATGTCAAAGCCCATGGAAAACACACATGGCATTTGCTGTCCACCATTACATCACAGTTTGATTGAGTGCTACTTTCTTCCTGGTTTTCTCTCATTTCTGCTCTCCACAGTTAATCTTTGACATAATTTTCATTTAGAAGAAACAGAGAATTGGTTAACACATTTTTCTTAGCATGAGATATCGCACCAGCAGAATAGTAATTTTTTAAAAACACAAAATAATTATTCCTAATTTTCAAAGGAAAGTTACATGCCAAGAGTTTTAACCTGCTAGCTATCACTCAAGTCTTGTCTATCCCTACCCACTGTAATTACCCACGAGCAAAAACTTCTCCAGCTCTCAAAACTCTCACTGCCTTCTACAATTCTTTGGTAATTCTGTAATTCTACCTTCTAAAATCCTTTGGTTCCATCTATAAATTTTAAATTACAAAGAATTTTTTTTAAATGTAAGTTTTTAATATTTGCAAAGATAAATGAAGAGGTATTTCACATAATCCTTATTACACCATCAACATACTGTGTTTAATCTCTTTAAGAGTCACATTTTCCACAGGAAAGGTAAAATGTGCTGGAGCTACCACTATTCTTCTCTGAATTGTGTGTTCTTTTACAATTCAAAATAAACAAAAAACTGTGTAAAAACATTGGTGTTTGATGCATGCATGAGGATAATAAGTAATAAAACTCTAACAGTGAGATGCAAACATTTGAGGAATACTGAGGTGAGATCTGAGGCTTGATCTGAGAATGACTGAGTCTTAGGACTTTATTCCCAGAAGCTTTTTGAATCACACAGAGCATCAATTGAAAAAAAAGAGGAGATGCAGGTGCAGCTAGATCATACCTTCTCAGATGTCCCCAAAGGGTTAACATCTGAGGTCCCATAAACCAGTTAGAAAGGGATATTTATTTCAAAGTCACACTAGCCAAGCTTTGAGAGCTATCAGCAGAAATCTAAGTTTTCCGTGGTGGCATTTGTTTATGTATTGCTTCATTTATCTATTTGGTTTGTATTGAGTGATTACACTGACTTTACAGGAGAGCTTGAGAGAGAAATTCAGCTACTGAATAGATATAATATGCAAAGGCACACTAAAAAATAGTTTCTTTTCAATCAATCTTGCAATATTCCTTACCACAGAAAGCAAGATTAACTATTTAATTTCAGTGACACTGCTGAAGCAGTTTCTTTAAAAGATGTTACTTTTATGTCTCATCACTTTAATGTTTCTGAGCTATTTCATCCCTTCCTCAACAGCATCTTGGGAAAAAATCTACCTACATGTAATAAAAACTCATGAAGCTATGTCAGCTGCAAAGCCCCAGCTATGGGCATTACCTGATCAAAACAGGGCATGGAAGCTCAAGTACAAAGATGTGAAACAAGCAGTCTGTGTATGAATCTACAAACAGTAGAGTCTGTGTCACCCTTCATTTAGAAAAAAAAAAAAGAAAGATGCAAAGAAGGACATGGAGATCCCTGTTAACATCCACAGGTAGTTTCTTCTGCTTTTAAGCTGTAAATCCTCACACACACTTGCAGTTCCAAGCAGCAAACACTGAATGCCACCATCAAAAGATTATGCAAATATGACCACGAGCAAACAATAAATCTCTCCTAAACACTACCTAGAACACCAACAAAGATGGAAAAAACACACAATTGTGTGTTGGATGGATGGACCACTCGGTGGGTTAAGAACAGGCTTGATGCCTGCACCCAAAGAGTGTCTGTCAGTGGGTCTGTGTCCAAATGGAGGCCAGGGACAAGTGGAGTCCCTCAAGCATCAGTGCTGGGACCTGTCCTGTTCCACATCTTTGTTGGTGACATGGATGGTGGCACTGAGTGCACCCTCAGCAAGTTCCCTGCTGACACCAAACTGTGTGGTGTGACTGACACACTGGAGGGAAGGGATGCAACAGATGCTCTTCATAAGCACCTTAAGGTCTAAGCAAAATGAATTGCAAACATTTTTAAAACTTATATCCCACGTGTTCTTCTTGACTACAAAGAGCTGTGTGACCACTTTCTCTCCTCAGACAATCTCTAGAGTTCAAAGCAAGAAACAAGTCTGGTCAAATGCAAAAACCAGCTATATATGATGAAAAGTTTTAGAAGAAAAAGCACTTTTTATTATTTGGCTATTTTTCCAAATGTGTAGAACAGAGGCAGCATTGTAATAAGCATGCCCTATATACTACCTAAGTATTTTCAAAATCAGACAGAAAGGTGTCTATTGCTAAGCCTAAAACCAGTCCCAGCTCTGTATTTCACCCTTAAAATGCCAACCTAGCAACCAAATTGGTCTATTATTGGAAAAAACCACAAACCACCATTAATTTATTTTAAATAAACTTAAATCCCAATGATTAATATAAAAGCACATTTCATGACAAAAAGAGAAACATCCTTTTAAATTCATCATCAGGCTAAATGCTAATTATAAGGTCTTCTAAAAATCTTTTCTTTTTCCCTCATTCCCCACCAAAGAAAGAAATAGAAAATTTGTTTCATCTGCAAGACTTCCTCCACAAACCTACCACCTCTCCCCTTAAAGCTAAACCTAGCAGAGCACACCTAAAAGTTTGCAACAGACTCCCAACACTCTAGAAACTGAGCCCCAGTCCAAGAGAACGAATGGGAAATCTCCAGTATCTGTGTCCCCCCACAAGAAATGAGGCTAAAACTGCCTCTCCTGACCAGGGCAGGGCAGCCCCAGCACATCAATCTTACTGCTTTTTTTTCTTTTTTTCAGTCATGCATTTCCCTCTTTGACCTTTCTGCAAAAAAGCACTGAATTTCTTTGGTTTGTTGTTTGGTTGGTGTTTTTCCCGCTTAAATTACTTGTAAAAATAAAGAGGTGAAAAAAAAAAAAAAAAAAAAAAGGAAAAGTGAGGAGAGAGGGGGGGGGAAATAAAATAAAAAATCTACAAGTGCTTTGTGAGCTGAAAAGCTTAACTTTCTACTCTTAGCTTTCTACTTACACTGGATTTCCAGGGGCTTTCTACTGCATCGCTGCCAGATTCACTGGGGAAGAATCATGTGAGGAGGCAGAGGGTGACTGGAGGGCTCAGCTAAGCAAACACAGCACCCTGGGCTGGGCTAATCCTGCACCTGTGGCCTCTTAATTCAGCAGCAAAGAAATGAAGTCCCAGCCTGGCTCTGCCTAATACAGCTCAGCTGGTTTTCTCTGTACTCCCTTTGATTCTAAGCTGGCAAAGAGGCTCTCAACCTGGCAAAAAGCAATATTCAGGCTACAGAGAATATGACAGTAGAAAGGTGAGACAGAAAACAAAATCCTGGAATTACAAATAAAATAAAGATTCTAAGCAAGACAGGATTTGTAACTCTTTCCAGATGGCTGACAGCAGCTTCAAAGGTATTTATCCAACTCAATACGTGGTTTCCAATGAGAACAATCATTAAAAGGTTGCAAGGTTTTTCAGGCTTTTTCTTGTTTACTTTATAAGCAGTTTTCTATGTTTTTTTTTTTTGGCTTCTTCTTGTTTACTTTATTGGCAAAACAAAAAGTGCCAACAGAGAACAGACTACTAAAAGAGATGGAATAAAACCAGCAATTTCTGATTTTTTTTAAATTTTTTTTTTTCAGAGAAAAAGCCACCAAAAAGGTCAAGAAGTTACTACCAAGATACATTGGTTTTATCATTGCATGTCACAAAAAGATTGGAGACTTGACAAAAATGATATACAAAGAGCAGAATCATTTGATCTCATAATGGAAAGATAGCAAGAATTTCATTCCAAGATAGAGACATAACAGTTGAGAGTAATTAATTATCCTGATATTTGTCTTATAAGTTGACTAAATCCTATGAAAAATTCCCTGTAATTGTGGTCTGCACAGATATATAACAAAATAATTTTTTTTAAAAGCCCCACAAATTATTACTTCACATTCATGAAATAACTCAGTTAGCTTGCAACTTCAATTCAAGGAAAAGTAATCTGGAAATTGACATTTATTCCAGATAATATGGTCGTTTTGTATATCACCTAACACACATCATCATCAATTCCCATGTTAGTATGGAGCTGTTAGAGATGACACATAGCTACTGTTACTAATCTGCTTTTTTTCTTTCCAATTTTAAGCTGTAGACATCAGACACTGCAGTCAGAACATCCTTGCAACATTTTGTACTTAAATGCTTTTCCCTACAAAATAACATTTTAGTTTCTGCTCCACTACTAGTAATCTAATTCCATGTTTGAAAACAGGTAATGAAAATAAGAGATACTTGCACATTCAGAACCATGTATCCAGTTGCTTGTTGGAAGGCTTACTGCTTCTGCTGTTTACCAATGGGATTATTTCCAAAGAAATAAGAGCTGTACTCCTAAAATAATATGCTTAAAACTAATCTGGAACTGTAAGAACTTTCACCTGATTCTGTACAGAATCATCTTTTCAGGATGCCAAGTGCAACCAGTATGATTTATAGTGCAATAACCAAGGACAGGTTTCTGGATATTTGATTTGATCTACAGAGGAAAAGGCAAGAAACATGACTTTATACATCAAATTATGAACTTGCCTTCCATTTTCTCTTTCAAAAAATTTGCATGTATTGACTTTGCAAATACTTATTTCTGGTTTGGGGGCATTTTTAAGGCTGTTTGATACTAGAAGAGGCAATGGTTGAATTTGCTTGGTCTGATCCTGCTGCATCCCTGCTTTGGAGAGCTGCTGGCACCTGCTGACAAGACCATATGTACCATGTGAAAAAGATGCTGGACATGCAATTTCCTAACATGTTGTAACAGGGTCCAGCTAGAAATTGTTTGAACTGTATCAGGTGATGGCAGCCATCACACTCCTCCTCTTCAAAGTGCCAGGACATCCTGCTTATTCTGCCTTGTGTCTCTGGAACTCCATTCCTGGGAACATCCAATAAAAACATTTTCTGACCCGTGAGTAGTGTCTTGAATTTGCTTTCTTTGCACCATTTCTGGTGTTACCCAGACTGTGCTCTGCACTCCCTAGCCAATACAAAGCTCAAAACCTACTTTAAAAATAACCTGAAAGTGCAGAAAAACAAGGAAAAGCATGGGAGATGAAGCATGAATAATACAGAGAAGTTTCTTTAACTAGGAGCAGCTCTTATGTACAGTTCCTTTTACAACAGATCACCTACCTAAGGTTTATATTCAATTAGCTTTTCAAAACAGTGGACTAAAGGGCTAGGGAGACACAGGAATTAGGTATGGAACCTGCTTTGTACATTACTAGCTAAAATTCAAGAAAAGACAACTGCTAGACTGATTATTCAAAACCAGAATGATGCTCTGGCCTATTTTCCACAAGGATGGTATCTACCTTACAACACCTATAGTTGCAATTTCCAATAAATACTTTTCTTCCAAGTAAAAAACCTCAGGCAAAAGATCATATGGGCAAGCTAACAGAAGTAGAGAAAAATATTAATGCTTAATGCCATGAGGTATTATTGCCCCCCACATTATTTAAATTTTGAGCATAAACAAGCAGCATTTGTTCCCAATGTAATAAGAATATAGCATTTCTCTATGGGTGGTAAATCTATTCCCCTTTTTTCTTTCTTTCCAATCTCTCTTCCTGAAGCACACCCTTAACCCTGTTACGAGGAGTCTACCACTCTCCATTCAGGAACCAAGCCAAAGGACTTGTCAGGAAAACATAAAAAAGGCATCTTACTTTCATCAATACATTAAAATGTCATAAAAAAAGCCCCAGGACATAATTCAGTAATTGCCAGCTACCTAATTATCTTCTCATCCTCTTTCAGCCCCCAACACAATGCCTCCATTAGGCTGCCTGCCAGTGATGCTTGGAACATTAAAAATATCCCCAATTTCTGAGGAGGTTTCACATTGCAAAATGTGCTCTGATAGGCAAGCCCGAAGTAAATACAAAAGTAAACTGATTTTATTTACTTTAAACTACGAGGGAAGCGAGACTGCTGCAAGCTGACAACTCATCCTTGGGTTTGTATCCATATTTATAGAAGAAGAGTTCAGTGATAGGGGGTCAGGGGTGGCCAAGGACAAATTTCAGTCCCCAATTAACACTACTGAGCCATGAAATCCTTGTCTCCCAGGCGCCATCCCATCCAAACTATCCTCCCACTGCACAGGGCCCTTGCTCTCTCCAGGGTTCAGTGTCTCCTGACTTGCTCAACAGTGTAAGCAGAGGGATCATTAGTTATGACTGGTGGAGTTGAGGAGATAATGTTGACTCTTCTTTCAGGAACTATTAAGCTATAAACACTGCTCTGAAAGCCATTTATCTGCATTTCAAGATAAACAGAGGAGCTACTCAATTAAGCAGATTGCAAGAAATAAGCTGCAGATGCCAAAGTGAGAGACTTTTAAATTCCAAAAAGGAAAATGTGTGCTTAACAATCACAGTTTTATACCACAAAATCACTGACATGGAAGTTCAGAAGCAGCCTAGCCTAACCACTGCCTGATAAAGAAATGCAGATCAAAGTGTAATTACAAAACAGTTAATTCCAAGCCTTGTAAATTACACGCACTTAGAATCTGCAAATTTCCACTGCAGATACCAATTATGAACATTATGATGTGGCAATCCCTGTACAGAAGTATTTACCTTTAATCTCCACATCACCACCATCTGAAAATGAGATGCTATCCCAGACCTCTGAGAATGAGATCAATGCTGAAGCTATCATGCCTGAATCTGCACTTGCTAGGGAGAACATTCTTACTGAGATAAGCAACAGAGTATGAAATTAAATTCTTGAGTCTTGCCAACTAACCGTATTTTTTTTCCTGAATATTTGGATGTATCTCTATGAGATCTTTAAGATACTAGCTTAATAAAATTAAAAGCGAAAAAATCCATCCCCAAACCATTAAAAAAACACACCCACAAAACAGTCTCCACAAACCCATGTAAAATACAAGACATTCTAAGCAACAAGAAAAAAGAAGGTTTGTTTGTTGGGTTTTTTTTTCACAGCAAAATTAAAAATTTGATCTTTCTTCTCACTTACAGATGCCAGAGCTTTCCAAACCAGCTCGGAGGTCAGAGAGGGGAACACGCAGGTGCGTTGTGCATCAGCAGCTGAAAGCTTGCAAGGTTGCAAGGAATCCAATCCATCCCCCCATCAACATTCCTGCAGGCATTATAAATGCTCCCTGAAGGAATATTACCCTAATGTGAACTAATTTTCCTCAAACAGCCCCAGCCTCATTAAGCCACTGCTCTATCAGCATTGTTCAAAGCCGTTTTTCTGCTAATATTGAACTCCCTCATGCCCACCTAAAAGGAAAAGAATCTCATTTTATGTTCTCCAGTATTATTTCTCTATTCAAGTCCACTGGCACTACACAGTAGATTAAATAAAAATATTCAGTTTCATCATTTGGTAGTAATGCCCTAAAGACTATGACACAGAGAATAAGAGAGAGAGGTTCTGCTCCCAGAAATAAATACAGAGTGAAGAGATGACTCTCCAAACAGGATTTGATAAATTTACACAGTTGACTCATCCCAGCTAGCAGGCACACATCCCCAAGTGAATTAGCAGGGCAGTATCCTAAAACAGATATTTTCTTGTTCTTTTCTTGTTGACCTGCAGTTCTTCATGCTTCTGAAATGACCTTGTACCTCTCCTAAGACAAATCCTTTTTGCCCTCAGAGGGATCACAAAGACTGTTCTCTTAACACGAGTGGCCATTGCCATTAAAAATATTTTAAAAACTGAATGTGCTTTCACTGAACTTTATTACAGAGACCAAAAAAAAAGAGCTAGTCTGCATTCAAGCACCCTCCAAAGCAGTGTAACACGAATGTGAGGTTGTGACATACAGAAACCAAAATTATTTTCTTCCCAGAGAGACAACTATTTATGTGACCTTATCCCAGATGTTCCATGATGCAACTTGCCCATCATCAATGCAAAGGATAATATTCTTTTTAAAGCATTTCTTCTTTGCAGATGAAAGTTGTTATTACAGAACCAGCACAAGAACAAAACCTGCAGGCATTCCTTCTTCTCCTGCTCCATCCAGATTGTCCTGAACAGTCTGAAATTCCAAATACGGTGGAGAATAACCAAACACAAAAAAAGGAGAAGCAGCCAGAGGACATCTGCCTATCCTAACCCCACACTCTAATAACAATCCTGAAATGATAAAACCAGTTGTACAGTAAAAGTCGCTTGTTCTCAGAAAAGCAGCAAACTAAATAGTGCTTTTGCACTACTCTCTTGCCTGCTCTTCAACATAGATACACCCAAAAGGGTTTGCCAGGAATAAGGGCACTGGGAAAAGGAAATGCAGGCAAAAGCACTGGGAGAAGGCAAACTTTGCATCCAGTCTCAGCCAGCTCAATTCCAGCTGGCACAGAATTTTTTTAAGAAATATAAAGAAACAAATAAATATGTATTACACATATAATATACATATTCTATCTCAGCAATAAATATATAAATAAATAACTTATGAGGGCTTTAAACTAGGGCAACAACGAGTTAGGTACATTGAAGAAATCACTCTGAAAATGAAATTATTTGAAAATTGAAAATCCTGCCAATGATACTGCCATGATAATGCCAATATAAGCAATGTGAGGATGAAAGCCATGGTACTTCATACATGAACCATGACCACAAGCTTGTGGTACAACATTTTGATCTCGTGTAACTAACTATAAAAGTTACTTAAATTAAAATTACTGCTTTGGAACAGACTTTAGGAAACAAGCCAAAACAATAGCCCTATGCAAGAAGCAGCCTCTCCTGCCTCCAGAGAGCTCAGTTACAGACTGGATGGCAGAGGGATGTCACATGCAGAGAGATGTCACATGCAGCACTGCACAGGGCACAGCAAGAATGACAGCTCATGCCCTCCCCACCATGCTGAAAAGAAAAACCTAAGTATTGTATTTTACACCATTAATAAACAAAAATAAAACAATTTTCCCCATAATTTATTCTTCTGTTCTTCGCATCACTATCTTTTCTTTCCCATTTTCCCTCAACCTACTTTTCTCCACAATGTTTTAAGCGTTTTATTTCTTTTCCCTAGGGTTTTTTGTTTTGTTTTAATATTTGTTTATATCTTCATGGAGTTTTCTTTTAAATAAACCAAGTAAGCTTCTTTACAAAACTTCATTTTCCCCCCACTTCTATTCCTCTCCCTCCCTCAGTTGTCTTTCTTCTGCTCTCTTCTTTTACAGGATCTCTCCCAACCCTCTCTCCTCCCATTTTCCAACGATGCTTTGACAAGCTCACTGATATTTTTTTTCTTTTCTCTCTCACAGATGTTTTCCTCACTTCCTGAATGATTTATGACAAAACCATCTGACCCCAGACAAGAGAACAGAGGCTGCCATCTATTTATTCCAACTGAGACCCCATAGTAAGTTTACCAAGCTTCCATTAGCCATTAAAATTGAGTAAGAAACCTTGATTTCAGCAAAAAGTAAATGGGAGCTAACAACCTTTGTCAACAAAATACAATATTGTGAATATTCTAGAGATTCCACATGAAATTTCAAGGACATGGATACGCTCATGAACGATAATTTTTAAAATATTAAAATTAGATTTTTCTTTCACTTTTCTTTTTTTTCTGTTATTTTAAGGAGATGAAAATGTTCATCAAGCTGAAGTTTCATTTCTTTCAGCTCCAGTCAATCTCTAAAAATATTCCATCTCATATGAACAAGGGGCCTACAGCAAGTATGTGCTTCAAGCTGAAATGCTGTGTAGTTTCAATGAGAAAGAAAAATATTTTCCCAAGCTTTCAACTTTTCATTTGTATAAAATAGTTTATTTTATAGCTAGGTACAGATGTAAAATTAAACTTCTTCATTAGTGTCTTGTACTGTACCTCACTATAAATACTGTTAAGGTAACTAAATGCATGGATTGTGCAACATTTTCCATCAGAATATGTAAAGAAATAGATGCCAAATATAGGTTAAAAAAATATAAGAAGTCATATTTCTTCTATAAAATAGCAGAATTACTGAAGAATGTGTTGGTGGTCAAGTCTCTGACAAATAAGAGGCTGTTTCTGTGCTTCACAGCCTGACTACTGGCCTGATCAACCTTAAAGAGGGAATAGGAAAAAGTATTTGGATATCCTGTCAATAAGCACAGTATTCTTTCCCTATAAAGTCATCTGAAATTACTCCCTTCCAACTTGTATTTCTTACTGCTGTTATTTTAATGCATCACTGCTAAATTAATTCTCTACTCAGGTCTGCAACAGAGGAGTGATTTTTAAAAGCCCTTTCTTGGGTGTGGAGTGTACCAGAAAAAACAAATAGTATCACTGAGCTGCAGCCAGATGAGAAGGAAAAGGGTAAAATCAGTTTTTAAAGATGGATGTGATGACTGTAGACGTTCACACCACTTTCCTGCATAAAATAATTTATATTTCTCTTTCCTTTCCAAAGCAGCGTCCCCTTGGACTGAAGGTGGTGGACAGAAGTACCATCTCTTTGGGCTGATCTCCATGCCTCAGGTGTGGAAAAATCCCTCCAAAAAGGTCAGTTAGTTTGCCCCAACATACAGGGCAAAACCATCCATGAACTAAGTTACCATCATGTCCAAGGAAATGCAAATAAAAGACTGAGTAATACATTCAGCAGGATATCAATATAAACACTTAAATATGGGTTTCATCAGCAAACACATCAATTTAATAATTTTCTTTTTTAAAAAAAGCATACTCAGATTAAAATTAATTTATCTTATAGAAAAAAAAATTACTTCTTTAGGATACTGCACTTGCAGGTTCACATATCTGCAACAGCTACTTTGTTCATGGACAAAAATGACACTTAACACAGATGGCACCAATCCAAGAATGCCAGTCAGAAATTCAGCTGCAACTATGACTAATGTTTGCCAAATTGATAGTGAGCTATAGCTGTAGGAGCCTCTTTAGGAGCTGAGCTGGGAGACATGCATTCCAGCAGCTGGGATCTAACAAGAAATGTAAGGAGTCTTACTGGGGGGAAATGTCGTGGGTACTCTTGTAGATTTAACTTGGAAGTTGGTTAAAAACTGAAGTTTAAAACCTTGATTCCTAACATGAGAAAAATATGGTGCTCAACATCAAGCCTAAAGGGTACACAAGTGTTGGTAGGTTCTACACATTAATTCTGTATTAAATGCTACCCAGCTAACCACAAGACAAGCATGATCCAACCTTTTAATAACTACTTGAAAGAATGAGGTTAGTAAATTTATGGTCTGGGAAGTCCAGAATATACTCTGAGAGAAAAAAAAATATATAAAAATCATCAACTACTTATTTTTTGCTACTCAGCAAATGCATTTCTTAGAACAAAATAACTGTCATAAATCAAAAAACCTGGGAAGCTACACTTACAGAATGGCATAGGATATCCATGACAAAGTATGTAAAGAAGGAAGAATTAAAAAAAAACAAAACAAAACAAACAACAAAAAACACCAAAGCTGAATTAGCACTTCATAATTCATTCTACATCTTGCTGGCTGCAGATCCAGTTGGATGTGATACACTCAGGATAAAACCAACTATACTTCTCCAGTTTTATCCACAACACCACTGTTGATTTGAGTTATTAAACAGGCAGGATTCAGTTAAAAAGCTGGCTCTGTTTCAGGAGAGAATCACTGATTTCTGAAAACTATTTGTAAATCTCTAATGAGAGCATGATCTCAAATCTTCACCCCTTCTGAAAATCCTGAACAAAATCCTAGCTTTACTGCAAGAGTTGTTAGCTTTGCCATCACCTCCAACAGGGTATTCTATTATATTCCAAAAGCCATGGCAGTCTGGTGAAGTCCCCACTGACTGGAAAAGGGGAAAAATAACCCTCATTTTCATAAAGGGAAAGAAGGAAGATCCAGGCACCTACAATCCCATCAGTCTCACCTCTGTGCCTGGTAAGACCACGGAGCAGATCCTCCTGGAAGCACTGCTGAAGCAGAATAATAATGAAGAGGTGACTGGGTTTAATCAACAAAGCTTCACCAAGGGCAAATCCTGCCTGACAACATCCTGGTCTCCAAGCTGGTAAAACATGGGTTGGATGGATGGACCACTCGGTGGGTTAAGAACTGGCTTGATGCCTGCACCCAAAGAGTGGCTGTCAGTGGGTCTGTGTCCAAATGGAGGCCAGTGACACGTGGAGTCCCTCAAGGGTCAGTGCTGGGACCTGTCCTGTTCCACATCTTTGTTGGTGACATGGATGGTGGCACTGAGTGCACCCTCAGCAAGTTCCCTGCTGACACCAAACTGTGTGGTGTGACTGACACACTGGAGGGAAGGGATGGCATCCAGAGGGACCTGGACAGGCTGGAGAGGTGGGGCCATGCCAACCTCATGAGGTTCAACAAGAGCAAGTGCAGGGTCCTGCATCTGGGTCAGGGCAATCCCAAGCACTGATAGAGGCTGGGCAGGGACTGGCTTGAGAGCAGCCCTGAGGAAAAGGACCTGGGGGTATTGGTGGGTGAGAAGTCAGGGTACACTTGCAGCCCAGAAAGCCAACTAGATCCTTGGCTGCATCAAGAGAAGTGTGGCCAGCAGATTGAGGGAAGGGATTCTCCCCCTCTGCTCTTATGAGACCCCACCTGGAGTCCTGTGTCCAGTTCTGGAGCCCCTTTTACAAGAAAGCCATGGATGTGCTGGAGTGTGTCCAAAGAAGGGCCATGAGGAAGCTCAGAGGGCTGGAGCACCTCTCCTGTAGAGACACTGAGAGAGTTGGGGTTGTTCAGTCTGGAGAGGAGAAGGCTCTGAGGAGACCTCATTGTGGCCTTCCAGTATCTGAAGGGGCTACAAGAAAGCTGGGAAGGGACTTTTTGGGATGTCAGGGAGTGATAGGACATGGGGGAATGGATCCAAACTAGAGGAGGGGAGATTTAGAATGAGATGATCTTAAAGGTCCCTTCCAACCCTGAAAATTTTATGATTCTGTAAGTTTAGAATTTCAAGGCAAGATCTCTCATGTAAAGAATTCCTCTTACTGTCAGTTTGAGACTAGACCTTAGTTCCTATTGAAAATAAACCAAGTTGTGATGCTAAAAAGTAAAGGTGAAACCAATCCCAGCATAAACTGTGATAAATATACAAGTCCCTTCTGGATTTCATATTCACTGTTCTGCAGCCCAAGAAATATTAGGGAGCCTTGAGAAGAAGTCCCAACTCTTGACTTGAAAACCTCACACCCATTCAAAAAGATATTATTAAGAACAACAGCATTCAGCAATAATACCAATCAAATGTTTAAGACCTCTTTTCACACAAAATTGCTCCTTTTTGGCACTCTCAGGATTTTTTTGCTTTTGCCAAAGGCAAATTCTGTTTCTGTCCATAACAACGGTGGCAAACTGGGTCTCAACACATATCTAGCAAGGACCAGATGTACTTCACATAGATTATTGTATTAGAATGTCTCAAACCAAAATGCTGCCAAATTAAAAGTGAAAAACCCCATGCTTTCAGACACGCTTACAAGAAACCAGCATAATCAAATCACTCTGTCTGTATATTGCATTTCTTACACAAGTCCAAAAAAGTCCAGTAAACCAGATACTTTTTTTTTTCTTTTTTTTAATGCTTCTTTTAGAGGCATTTCAAACTAAATACAAGAAGGGGGAAAAAAAGCAGCACACTGAAAAATAACCACAAGTCATCCATCTCAGTCATGTTGGGAGAAGGGGGGGAATTATTTATAGAACAGATACACCAGAAAATTTCTCTTAGAAACATTATCTCAAAGAAACTGCCATTCCTAAATTTTCTGTATGTTGATATATTATATCCACTGTTTAATATGCCCTCCAGCAAACAGGGATCATCCCAGCAGTGCCTCTTTTCCATGAGAAAGTCAACTCAGTTGTCCTTCCAACTTGCCCCAGCAGAGGGTCACCAATATCCCCCAAACTACATCCACAAGTCGGAGCCAATTTTTCCTCAATAAAGTGAGCCATGAGATTTTAAGAGGCTGACAGTCAGCTTTATCTCAGGAAAAGATTTCCAGGGGTTCATTCAAGGAGAAGAGATGGAAGACAGTGAGCTGGAGCAATCAGCCCTGCTCATGAACTTCTTAACTCCCATCCCCTCCAGCAATTAGGGAATGAACCAAGGACCCCACTTCCACAGTGACCCCAACCAGGGAGCTTTTCTTGCCAAAAGAAAAACCACTTTCAAAATCCTTCAGCCAGCAGAGATACGCAGGTGTTTCCCCCTTCTAATTTTCTAGGCTGAGGGACCACTTCATCTTCCAGTCTCAAATGGCATGTTCAGAGACTTCTCAAAGCTGGAAAATTATTGTTCAAGAAAAACAAATGCTGGAAATCTAAAACTAATCCCTGGAGATCAGATTCATACCTGATTTAAGCTGCAAATAAAAAAAAAAAATGAGGTTGGCTGATTTAAGGGAGGTTTTCTCTCCATTTAGCCACCAAAACATAGTCACCAAAGTTTCCTCTGACATAACTCACACATTTGAATAAATAATATATATAATGCATATAATAATAATAATAAATAATAATTTTCTGGGCCCATCTTTCCCAAATAATTCAATCTTTCTAAAGCATCTTTCAGTCTCCTTTCTCTATGGACTCTGGGCAGGCAGATAACACTTAGTAATAGAGGTGACATCTGAAGATATGAATTAGAAACAAATGCTGAGAATTCCTTTCCTGCTTGAGCTTTGCAAAGAAATACAGAACACAACCTCTGAAATGCTCAAGCCCCATGTACCTTTTTGAGGCCTGTTGCCCAAACCAGACACAGAAATCATTTTGGTCCAGGGGGCAGTGGCAGAATCCTTTTCCAGCACAAAAAGCTGCCCAAAGCACAGCTTCTCCATCCTCCCACCCCAGAAACGCCTGTTGCAGGCTGCAGCCGATTTGCTCCTTTCAACCAACAGCTCCAGGACACAACCCAGAGGCTGAAGGAGATGTAAACTATTTACCCTGCCTCCAGGGATGTTATTTTTGCAAGCTGTCAGACTGGCCTCCCTGGGCCAGGTTTGTTTAGAAGGCAAGTGTTCCATGCTCCTGCCAGGCACTCATCAGAGGAGGAGATGCCTGGGACTTTGTGTTTGAGGAAAGCTATGAAGGGATCTGCCTCTCTGGCATGGGAGATGCTTTGTTTAACTTGAGAATAGCTTTGAAAAAAAATGCAGCAAATGCATTTTTTCCCCTGAAGAATCAGTGTCACCAATGATGCTGTTTAAGGAAGACAAGACCTTCATACTGAGGAGTTAGCATGGAAGTATTTAAGACATCCTGAAAAGCAAAGTCCCATGCTCTGGTTTCACATGTGTGAAATATACTTCGTATATCTATATTTTATATATTCTATATTCTATATATATCAATATATTATATATCTATATTTCACTCCCACTCCTGTAAAGTTCTCCCGGGATGTTCTGCTTCAGTCCATCATCAGTGGTTGGTTGTGGTGGGTTTGTTTGTTAAAAAATAAAACAGGGGTGCCCAAACTTGAGGATGAGGAATTTTCAAGCTTGGTGACTAAATAAACACATAAAAACTGGAAATATGCTTAAATAAGCTACAGACACTTCCTCCAATAATGTCCCAGCCAACCTGCAAATCACGCTTTGAAAGCATATTTTTTAACCCAAAGATGTTTTTCTTTCTTAGATTATTTACTACTTCTTGAAATCATTGTATTTTAAGGGTGTTTTGGTTTTTGTTGTTGGGTTGGGTTTTTTTGCTTGCGTTAAAGTTTACACAGAATGTTATTGTGAAAGAAAAATGTTTACATTTTGCTGAGAATCAGTTGCATTAATTTTTAAAAACCCTGCATTTATTTGCTCAAAACTGTTCTTCCAGCAGAAGTGAAATTTGTGAATACTTTTGGGCCTAAAATGAAAGAAGTTACTGTCAGTCTGTACTTTCTTATGATTTTTAATTGTCTTAACTTTTTGAATCATCCCTATCAACCATATTACTTTCCAGATTTCTAGAGTACAAATTAAGGACAATGATGAAAAATTTAATTAGGAATTTCCTACTATTATCTGTAAATTTTAATAGGATGCTAAGGTCACATATTAGATCGAAAAGTAATACCAGAGAAAGTCAAATAAAAGTGCTTTCTCCTCCCCCAGCCAAAAAAGAGGAAAAAAAGAAAAAAAAAAAAAAGGAAAAAAAAGTTTAAAAAAAAGTAGAACCACTGGATAATTAGCATACACAGAATTCACAGAAGGTTACTGTAGACACTTGTCATAACAAGGAGACAGTCACTTAAATATTTCCAGAGTTAGGATAAAAATCTGAAAAAGCCCCATTTTAATATGGAAATAATGCTACATAATTAGTTCTATCAAGTCATCATTCCACCATCCTCTTAGTATTCAAGATTTGGTCACAGTAGGCAGAGTACCACTTGATCTCAAAAAGATGCCAGCGATTCATTTATAAGTAATTCTGGGTTTTACTAAATTTTAATAAAAAACAAACTTTTTCTTTTTTCTTATTTCTTTTTTTTTTTTTTTTCCCTAATACATAAGGAGGGAAGCTCCACCTCCATGGTTAAATCCCAGGAGTGAAATAATGGTTTCAGCCACAGCTGGGGCTAACCCTGCAGGATAAAAAGTATTAGTACAGACCCACCAAATTTTTCCCATGGAATCATGGAAAAATGGCATTTTGAAAGGGAGGAAAGCATTCCCTTGTAACTCTCCTTCAGTGGCAAAACCCACAGTCAATCACTCAAGTCCTTTTGAAACATCCTGAGGACTTTGCTTCTTGCCATTTACTTATTGAGAGCAAAGAGGAGAGAAAGAAAGAGCTCCCAGAAAATGCAAGGAAGGCTGAAAAAATAAGGCTACCTGGGATATTCATCTTTTCTTGCCCTGTTGTATTTCAGTGTGCACCATTTCCTGCAGCATGCAGACTTTTTGGGGAAGTTCATTTTAGTTTCCATTGCAGCTACATTAAACGCAAGCCCAGGATTGCTTGAAACAGAAGGTTCAAAGATGCCAAAAAAGGAGGACATGGGAAACTGCAGGCCCGTCAGCCTGACCTCAGTGCCTGGCAGGGTTATGGAACAGATCATCCTCAGTTTAATCACCCAGCACCTACAGGATGGACAAGGGATCAGACCCAGCCAGCACGGGGTTAGGAAGGGCAGGTCCTGTCTGACCAACCTGAGCTCCTTTTATCAGCAGGTGACCCGCCTGGTGGATGAGGGGAAGGCTGTGGATGGAGTCTCCCTGGACTTCAGCAAAGCCTTTGACACCGTCTCCCACACCGTTCTCCTGGAAAAGCTGTCAGCCCAGGGCTCAGACAGGAGCACCCTGTGCTGGGTTAGGAACTGGCTGGAGGCTCCCAGAGAGTGGTGGTGAACGGGGCTGCCTCAAAATGGCAGCCGCTCACCAGTGGTGTCCCCAGGGATCAGTGCTGGGCCCAGTTCTGTTTTATATCTTTATTGATGATTTAGATGAGGGGATTGAGTCCATCATCAGCAAATTTGCAGATGACACTAAGCTAGGGGGGAGTGTGGATCAGCTGGAAGGCAGGAGGGCTCTGCAGAGGGACCTGGACAGGTTGGAGAGTTGGGCTGATTCCAACGGGATGAGGTTCAACACGGCCAAGTGCCGGGTCCTGCACTTTGGCCACAACAACCCCATGGGAAGCTCCAAGCTGGGCACAGAGTGGCAGAAAGGGACCTGGGAGTCTGGATTGACAGGAAGCTGAACATGAGCCAGCAGTGTGCCCAGGTGGCCAAGAAGGCCAATGGCATCCTGGCCTGTAGCAGGAACAGCGTGGCCAGCAGGTCCAAGGAAGTGATTCTGCCCCTGTACTGGTGGGGGCAGTGAGCACTGGTGAGGCCACAGCTGTCCAGTTCTGGGCCCCTCAGTTCAGGAAGGATATCGAGGTCCTAAAGCAGGTCCAAAGGAGGCAACTGGGCTGGTGAAGGGACTCGAGCACAGATCCTATGAGGAGAGGCTGAGGGAGCTGGGGCTGTTCAGCCTGGAGAAGAGGAGGCTCAGGGGAGACCTCATCACTCTCTACAACTCCCTGAAAGGAGGTTGGAGCCAGGGGGGGGTTGGACTCTTTTCCCAGGCAACCCAGGAATGGGCTGCCCAGGGAAGTGGTGGATTCTCCATCCCTGGAGATATTTAAAAAGAGACTGGATGTGGCACTCAGTGCCATGGGCTGGGAACTGCAGTGGTAGTGGATCAAGGGTTGGACTTGATGATCTCTGAGGTCCCTTCCAACCCAGCCCATTCTATGATTCTGTGCCTTTCAAACCCTGCATGGCTCTCTATGCAAAATGCCTACAAGCTGATAACATCTTCATTTGTTAGTAAAACAACTTTAAACTTTAACTATGCATTAGACAAGTTTTACTAAATATTAGATCAATTTAGCAGTAATTAAAGGGCAGCCCTGACACAGGGAGTCTCTACTAGACTCCAGAGCAACTGGAATAAAAGCTCTCCAGTTCCGGCAGCATTCCTTGTCCCCAGTTTGGATTTTTTTAGGGTAACTTAAGCACGCTTCAGACAGTGCAGAGCTGCTATCAACCCCTCCTCAAGCCTTTTCCCTCTCCTCCGCTTTCAGCCCACCTGGCAGGATCATTATTGAAGCCAAGAGGAATACATTTTCCATGAACAATTTCAGAGTATTAAAATGCCTTTTCAAGATGTCCAGTCGTTGTTGCTATTTTTCAAAATTCTGTGGTCAAAGTGTCAGTCTTGCAACACTTTCTGTGGGATATTTTGCTGTCAATACCGAAAAAAAAAATATTTAGATAAGGCTATATGTAAAGTCAATGGACCAAGTCTTAAATAATTGCTACTGGCTGCAGTGACAAGAGCTGCAGGGAAATCTAAGGAAATTTATAGGTTTACTTGAACAGTTTAATATACTATTTCCCATGTACACTTTCCTCTGAAAATGGCACCAAATTATGCAAGGTTCTATATACTCTGAACTGTACTTTGTACCTACATCCTCTTGGAATAGGACTTTATGGATATTATTCCACACAGAATATTGGAAGACTGAAGCAATCTTAGCAGAAAGAGTAAACCATTGCCCAAAATGACCTATAAAAAAGAGCTCTTCATCCACCAGCTTGGACTCAACACTCATTTATATAATTAACACTCATTTAGATAATTTTCATTTAAAGTTATAACCTGAAAATTGAGGTTTTATAAGTATAATGCTCATTATAACAGCATTATAAATGAAACTTGCTTACCCTGGAAGTGTTTCTGCTTTTGAAAAATAATTCCTTCTGTCTTTCTTGTTGCCAACTGTGTGAAAAACAGCAGTGAGGGAGCCAAAAAGAATGGCTCTGATTTTTTATTTTGAGGGTTAGTTTCAAGTGTTTGGCACTGGGATTTTCTTCCATGCTCTACAGATCAGAGGCATAGCAGGCATTTGAATTCTTTCTCCTTTCCCACCTTTCTGTCACCCAGAAATTCACCTTTATTCATTAACAGAAGTAAAAGATGGACTATGGGGAGCTGAAATCCCCTCAGTCAAAACACTGCCTTTTGTTTCTCACAATACACTGGGATTTATGGTGTATGAGGACAGGACATTGCCTTGGTGGGGATTTTGTACAACAAATGGAATTTCTCTTTTAGGGTTTTTAAAAAGTTTAAACAAATTATAATCCAGAGTGAGAGACTTCTGAGTCAAAGCAGTTGAGCTTTAAATTGTCATGCATGTGTCTATCTTTTAAACACAAAAACTGTATCTTTTAAAACAAGGCTCCAGTTCTTGTCTCATTCTCTTACATGATGACAGAAACACAGCCTCCAAGTCAAAAATCCAGAGCCAGTTCTTACAGGCTGAATAGATGCTGATGGATCCATTTGCAAACAGACACATTAAGTGTACAGAAACAGTGAGATATATTACTGGAGGTGCTGAAAATGAGACTCAAAGCTCTGGCATTTCCTTCAGAAAGGATAAAACAACACAGCAACCTTACCAAGCATTTATTGTGGTGAAAGAACCCAGTAATATGGCTGTGTGAAAAAAACCTTGACAAATAATCCTTGTTCAGTTAAAATTAGACACGCTGCTAGGGCCCCTTTATGCTGCTCTGGTGAGAAGAGCAGTGCCTGAATAGATTGAAGAGACCTTTGTGTTTACTAAGCGTGTTTAGAAGAGTCTCCAAATTATTTAACACATCATCAAGATATTGGGGAGGTTTTCTCCAATTTTCCAAAGCAATTAATGTGCATATATCAAGATCCAGGTCAAGGGAGCTTGAGTATCTTTGCATGGGCAGAGATGAGAGATTACATCTTATTTTTTTCTGCATGTTGTATGAATGTGGATACTGCAGATTTGGGTAAAAGACAGCTTTCTGCATTGCTCAGAAAAGTGTCTGCATTGAACTGTGTGTAAATTTACCCTGCAATATTTTGACCATTCTACTGAGCAGTAAACAGCCACCTCAGTCATCCCTCCAAGCAAAATCAGTAAAGGAGATGATCCTGATTAGGTCTAACATTCTCTGAATCCCATTTATGTTCACCCTGGAAAAACAGGTCACAAAAATTAATCCAGCAGGTAAAAACATCTAGAACCAGAAAAGCTATTAGCCAAGGGACAAATCATATGCCTAGTCACCTGACATAAGCCCCACATCCCTTCTTAGCAAGAACTTAACCACTGGCAGCCTCTTCAACATCTTTCTGTCCCTCTCCCCCCTTTCATCAGTTGGCACAGAAGAACAAACAAGCAATACATAAAGGGAGGTGAATTGCATCGGAGCTGTTAAAAATTTATTTTGCTGAAGAATCCTAATATACAGGTACAGAAGATGGGAAAAACTCTGTAAGAAAAGCTCCTGCTAACAGAGTCTTTCTCTGGAAGGTGAACAGGGGAAAAAAAAAAAAATCAGAAAAAGCCTTCCAGGAGAGCAGTTTATAAAGGAGAGGTTCTCTGTAACAGCAATCAGTGCAGCCTAAAGCTGATTCAAGAGGGACCTGGTTTTATTCCCCTTCAAGCTTGACCAGACATGATGCTTTGCAGCCCACAAGCCAGCTCATCAGGAAAACCAGGTGCTGACAGTTCAGGTACCACCAAAATTAAGGTGTCAGTCTTACTCTGAGCTCAGTGAACTGAAGAATTATCTTAGCTCACCCAGAAGAGTTTCACTACTAATGGTCAGCAAGCAAAGTTGCTGGCTTGGGCATTTGCTTCTGTGAATATGCCCCAGTACACCTGAATTTTACAGCAGAATTAAAGGATAATCCAGAACCCTGCTGCTGAACTTACAATAAAATCACTGCCAATATCTTTTTTTGCAGACCTTTTTTGGGCTGTTTTCCAGGATGAAGAAACAGCTGTCTTTGCCAATCTCCTCACAGGCAAAGAAAATCTTCAAGATTAATTGCTCTGATAGGAACCAGGAGGTTTGGGTTTTTTTCTTTGCTATGCCAGGATTGCTTCTCCTAGAACCATTTTTCTGTTCCTGGAGGCACTTCCAACTGTGAATTAATTACAGGTTTGATAAACGATAAACTGAATACCTGTTGATCATAAAGATCAGCAGTGGTAAACTTAAAAAAACTTTTATTTCCTAGACGTCTGTGAAATTAATTCCCCACTTCTCCAAGCAGGCAAACTTTGGGCAATTGCTGATATTTTCCTATGGTTTGAAGCAAAGAAAAAAGAAATAGCTGTAAACTGGGCTTTGGCAGTGCAATGAAAGCCCAGCAATGCTTGCAGGGGAAGAGCTTCCAACTAATCAATGAACCCAAGTAGCAGGGCTTGTGGTCCAGACTGGTGGGTTCCCTCCCTAAAACCCACACTGCTCCAGATTTCATCCTTTTTAATTATGTTATTTAACAGTTTAATACAGCCAAGAACCAGAATTGCTTGTTCTTCTTTAAGCCTAAGCTCTTCAGCCAAACAAAGTATTAATGTGCTACTCAGTATAATAAATACTTGACTCCTTACACAAAGAAGCAGTCGAACGGCTTCGGCCTTGTCTCAAACTAATTTATTTTAAGTCTATATATAACAAATTCCTCTGACAATGAATTGTGTAACGTCTCCAAGACAAAAAACGGCACACTTCATTAGCTACAGAAAGACAGGTGGACCGACAGAAACTTCCACTTAGTGCTCTGTTGGCTGCCTGCCACGGTTGGAATGGGGGCAATTATGAAAAAAATTGACCACATGACTTTAATAAGCTTCGATGTGGATCGCTGTCTGGTGGAAACAGAGCTTTACAATAAGTTACCCTGGGCCTAGTCTTTGCTGCTAGGAATCAATGTGTCCTTTCAGACATCCATCACATATCCTTGGGATTATTTGAAAAGGCTTGGGAGGAGAAGAGTGATGTGAAATTGCAGATGCCCCTGTACTCAGCACTGGTGAGGCCACACCTCGAGTCCTGTGTCCAGTTCTGGGCCCCTCAGTTCAGGAAGGAGATTGAGGTGCTGGAGCAGGTCCAGAGAAGAGCAAGGAGGCTGTGAAGGGATCCAGCACAAGTCCTGTGAGGAAGGGCTGAGGGAGCTGGGGGTGTTCAGCCTGGAGAAGAGGAGGCTCAGGGGAGACCTCATCACTCTCTACAACTCCCTGAAAGGAGGTTGGAGCCAGGGGGGGGTTGGTCTCTTTTCCCAGGCAACTCTCAGCAAGACAAGAGGACACAAGAGGTCTCAAGTTGTGCCAGGGGAGGTTTAGGTTGGATATTAGAAAGAATTTCTTTACAGAGAGGGTGATCAGGCATTGGAATGGGCTGCCCAGGGAAGTAGTGGATTCTCCATCCCTGGAGATATTTAAAAAGAGACTGGATGTGGCACTCAGTGCCATGGGCTGGGAACTGCAGCGGGAGTGGATCAAGGGTTGGACTTGATGATCTCTGAGGTCCCTTCCAACCCAGCCAGTTCTATGATTCTATGAAAGGAAGCAGCCACAGCACTGGTTTTCCTCTACGTCCTGGGAGACAGCAGCCTCCCCTCCATGCTGCTGGGGGATGACCCTCTCTGAGCACATGAGCACCAAATTCCAGGAATTCAGAGCAGAGAGCAGCCACCCTCACTGCTGCTACCTGCAAGCAGGTCCCTCTGATGAAGAGAAAGTTGATAATATGGTGTTCTCCCCCCACAGCTCAGCACTGATGCCAGATAAATGAAAACCAATTTTATCAAATATTTAGGGTGAGCACATCTTGATGTAAAGATATCTCTCACAGGTTTTACAGTTCAAACTGCTACTTTGAGCATCTCAGTGAGCTATAAGACAGTGAATAAGACATCACTTTACACTATCCAGAACATCAGAGGCATTGATGCAGCAGTTCATACTTGTTCCACTTCCTGAGCAGTTTGGATAAGGTTTGGCTGTACCACCATTCCTCCTTCCCAACCAATTCTCTTTCCTCCCCAGCCAAGCTCACCCTGCCTTTTAGGAAACACCCACTCACACATTTTCCCTCCAAGGGAACTGCAATGAAGGTCTGCAAGGAATTTATTGAGGACTGAAGCAGCACAGCAATGGGAAAAGCAGCATGGCATCAGTACCACTGCCAGCCTGCCCTACATGTGAGCCATGGAAAGCCAGGATTGCTCGAGGTGTCCATGTGAGAATGAGGGCAGAGAGCCTGACAACAGCAAGAAGAGATCTGGTCCCAGCCCCCCAGTACAAACCCTTCCCATCCCTTAGCAGCACAAATGGCAGGATGATAATTCACCTGGGGAGTGGAAAACAAGAGGACTATGAGTAACTTTCTTTGTTCTTGAGTAGGGCTGTGCCACCAGAAACATTTTAATAGCTCAGAATGCTCAGCTACAACGTTATCAGAACTGCTCCTCTCCCTGTTCTGGATGCCTCTTGCTTCTCCCTACATTGTTCTTGCCTGCTTTGATGCTTCTCTTTCACACCTTTGAGAGGAGCTGTGCACAGAGATTGTATCCTTTCATATCTCCAGGCTACTTGTTCTTGAACCATTAGTGCAGGTTTTACAATAATCATACAAAACATAAAGTAACTATTTCTATTACTTGGTTACCAATAAGCAATGTTAGTGATTGTAATTTTCACTTTCACAGCTTTGTTCTATATTCAAGTGTTAAAAGTAGAAGTAGTAGAATTTCTAGAAGTAGAAATTATTATATTATTTCATTTCAACCTGACCCCAAACTACTACAGCAACAATTCTTAACAACAGGAACAATGTGCTCTGATGACAAACACCTGAGATACTTCTGACACACCAGAAATTCAGTAAGGACAAGTCCAAGTAATTAACAATCATAATTAGCCACACAAATACATCATGGAGAGCAACTGGCTCATCAATTATCTGCAGCATCAGATTTAATGGGAGTCATCAGTGTAGTAAGTTAGAAAAAAGCTGTTACCATACCAGGAGATATCCATAGACTGTGCTGTGTAGGAAAGGACAAAATGCTCTCTTCAAGAGCAGTGTTATGCTTCAGGTGGCATCACTCCTGGAGAACAAGAACTTGTGACAAGAAGTCCAGAAATGTGAAGGCAATGAATTTTGAGGATAGATTAAAAAGCATGAGGTTTGTTCCATCTAGAAACAATGGTAACAGCTTGGAAATAAGTCAAAGGTTTCTGTAAAGAGAGATTAATTTCTTGCTCCATGTGTACTTGCACAGGATAGGAAATAAAAGCTGAAATTTTAACACTGAGATCTCAGGCATCCAGAGAATCAAGTTTTCTTCAGAAGCCTGACTAAGAATGTGAACAGATTGTTTACAGAGACAAGAATAAACCTCTGTTCCCTAAGGTTTAACAAATGAAGAGTTGACAGAAATGGCTTAGGTACAGTTTTACGTGCATCAAGGTGGAGCTGTCAGCCCAGACAACCCAAACTTCCTTCCAGACTATCTTTCTGTCACTTTTTACAAATTTACCCCAAAATGCAAATTTATTGATTCCAAAACTCCTCATTTTTCAAACATCAAAGCTCTTCTAATGTTCTTTCACTTTGTTTCATAGCCTTGCAATTCTAACTTTGCCTATGAACAAAAGACAAATAATATAAAACCAAAATGTTTCATTGTAACATTGATAAAACATGTACTATGGTGACTCTGTGTTACCATCAGTTGCTCACCAAGCCAAATGATCCCTCCTCCACAGAGCTCTTATCAAGATAATTCCATTATTGAAGTTCAAAAATTCCATTATTTCCATTATTGAGTTCACATCAGAATATGAACAGAGGTTGGATCGGTCTTGGTGTCAGTCTGAAATACAGACTGTTCTCATCAGAAAGCAGAAAATAAGAAAAAGAGCAACTGAACAAATGCTAAGAAATTCAGGGTAAAATTGTTTTTGAAAATACATTGAATTTTTGGAAATAACTAGAGTACAGTATTTTGCTCTTTCTTAACTCTGAAGACTCAGAATTTGCAGCAAGCCTTAGGCTAAATTAAAACATATTTTTATTACACACTGAACCTGACCCTGTAGCATGGTTCTTTGGTCACAATAGCTTAATTTCAGAGGAACAAAGCAACATAAAAAACAGTTCTGTGTCTCTTTCTGTGTTTCCTAATCTCCTCTGAGATTATTCCTAATGAAGGGAAAAAACCATCTTTTTCAAGCAAAATCACCAACAGCACATTTTTCTCCAGACCTTTAATTGTTTAATACAATTTCCCTTGGAAGATGTTCTGTTTCATCTATACAATCTGTTTATCCCAAAAGACTAATCAATATTCTGAAATGCAAAGTTACTTATTTTATAAATGGCCTTGAATTTTCAAATTAGTCTAACAGAAGTTGTAACAAACCATACAATTTACCATGTTTTCCCCCATACAATATATTCTATCTCTTTCTAATGGCAGCTTCTGCCTGTTGGAATTTAGGTTGTCAGAGCAATAAAATTTTGCTTTCCAAAGCTCATTCTTTATGCACTGCTGGATGACTTTGCATTTAGCACAGAATTGCCACGTATGTGCATGAAACTGAATTGTTAATTTATGGGGGAAGGTGGAAAGTGGTATTTTCAGTGTAGAGTGAAAGAAATTAATAAGTAGTCACACCAAGAAGGGCCATGAATGAGAAAGGGGATGGAGTGTGTAGTAACACCAGACAGATAGGTGGGACTGAATCTGCCTAGCAATACCTTTTGAAAAAAGGGAAGAAAAATGCTATTTTATTCATGTCTCTTTTTAGAGGCTTTAAGGAAACAGGTACCAAGCACTTGCAACAATGCAGAAATGTCTGGAATTTCTTTATTGTCTGTGTCCACTGAGTTTCCAGGGAAGTTTCCTAAGAGGCAGCCCCGGATGCATCACTGGAGCAAGACACACAGCAAGGATGCAGCATTCAGCTTCATCCTTTGGGAAGCAGACAGAGGTGTTTTGAAGGAATGCTTTACCTGAAACCTGCCTTTGGATTATTATGGCTTTAGAGACCTTCTGAAAAGAGAGACCTTACAAAGGTGCTGAGCTTTGTTTAGAGAACTTAATACTCATTCTCTCAGCTGTTGACAGGAAAAGCCCATGTTTTGCTTAAGTAAAAAAATTCCTTTCTTAGAGCCAAGGGATGAAAGAGGTAGAAAAGCCCAAACACCCTCCCCCAACAGCAGAGTTAAAACACCTGACAGCTGACTGTTAACAGCAGCAGAAAGTTTTTTCTGTTCTACAATATATATCAAAGTAAAAACAAAATCTCTACCAGGTGGCACTAGGCATTATAGGGATACAAAAAACAACTAAATAATAACCTGATCCTGGGAGATGTTGAGTTCCTCCCTCCTATAAAAATGAACAGTGCAGAGGGTGCTAGGGATGTAACCTGAGCAGTGAATCACACTCCAAGCCTACAAAGCCATTGCAGGGCTACAGAGCATTATTTGAAACATTTCCAAAAAGAGAGACCACCACCTGATCTTCAAAACCCCCAACTCCACTTGAACTGAAATTCAGAGCTATGATGCACACATTGCCATGAGCTTTATTTCCACTATTCCTACAATACTGACAGTGTGAGTCCAAGTTAAAAATGGTTTATTTTTCCCCTTCACAGTGGCACACAGACCTAGAGATTTCCAAACATATTTCAGTATTCCAGACTTGAGTGAATATAGTTTGAAGCCTTACAATTCAGTCCATGAAGCAGTTCTTAAAATCTTTATCCACGAATGCAAGAGTTTGTACTGTGTGTGCATTTGTTGCTGTTCCTTTGAACATCCAACCCAGCTTGACCAAGTGCTAAAAAAGTAAACCCTCCAAAATGTCTGAATTCAGACCCCCAGGAACCTCAAGAATTGGACTTCCTGACAACATCAGCTCCAAAGGGAATATTCCATCTTGGCAGGACTTGTGCAGCAGCCTCTGTTCTTAGGCTGCACAACATCACAGCAGGTGATGCACTCTTGCTGTATTTGGAAAAAAGGGCAGATCTGCTGAGGAGTCAGAATGGGTGGAGAAAATACATTAAGGTCTGTGGAAAAAGCTTTCTGCAATGCCCTGACAAAATGTCCTGTCCCTTCCAAGTGCCAGACACATCCAGATTTGTAACCTATTATTTGGGCTGCTTACCCTGTTCACTCAAGGGAAAAGTTTGGGCAGTGGATAGGCATGATCATCATGCTGCACCATGCTTTGGCAGGATGGGTGTGTGAGATGTGTGACAGGACTTCTGTTTTCCATTTGCTTATTTTAAGTCTAAACAATCGTCCATAAAACCACAATATGGTAAAAGCCCCTTAAAAAAAAAATCATCAATGTACCTACCCACCCACTTAGGAGATGGTTGAATTAGTGTTGCTTCTGCAGGTTTTTTTACTAAAGGATTCTTACTGTTTTCTGTAGAATCCTTTTCCAATTTTTGCCAGAAACTTTAAACGTAGGTAAATAACCACAAGCAGGAAAAAATACTAAAAACAGAGAAAGAAAAGGCATGACTTCTGAATAATCCAGCTACGTGCTTTGCTGGGACCAATTTCACCCAGCACTACTTGGGTGTGAAGCCAGCTAAGGCATCCTTTACCCAGGTGATTCCCAGTTCTTTGCTCCACTTTTCCATATGCTCAACCCGAAAATTTAGGGTCTCATCAGCAAGCACACTGAGCCTCAGTGCCACTGACACAGAATTTACCTCCATTAAGTGAGTGCCAAAGGATCAAGTCCTAAGTGCTTCAAACTAAGCATGTGGTAGAATTCTGGCATCACTTCACAAGTGGATTTAGCTGCTGTCTGAACACATTTTCAATGAAAGAGACAGTCCAACCAAAAGCTGGTTTCCCTTCATAGTTATTTTGCAGTCACATCAGTGATCTGATCCACCATGCAGCTGCCTAAAGTATCAGGACAGGAAAAAAGGAGGATCAACAGCAAGAAGGTATAAATTGCTAACTTAAAGGGGTTTTACCCAAATGAGAAACGACTTTTGGGTGTCATCTTCTAGCCTGAACTGTCCTCTGTCTCAATGTTCCATCTGCAAAGTGGGGAGGGGAACAGATCTCTCTTTGTCTACCACTAAACTCAAGTTAATGAACATCCAGATACTGTAATGATGGGTGTCTCAGGAAAAAAAGAACACAAGGAAGTGAATAATTATGGCCTCAACAGGGTTTGAATAGCATGCAGCAAATAAGGCGACGGTCACACATTGAACTATGCAATTAAAATAAAATCCTCAATGGGGACTCATTAAGCAAGTGCTGCCCATCCTTTGGACTGAAGAAAGCAGGGGTCCAATGGAAAAGCTAATTTGTTATCATGCAATTAAAAGACTGAACAGGAATGTATATGCAGAGGTCACACAAAGGCTGCATGTGCAACATGAATGTAGACTCTTTAAATCCAACACTAGAAAGAGTTAATTTAGTTCTGTGCTTGTGCAGTGTGACTTGCTAGAAATACAGAACTTAGCAAGCAGTGTTTACAGACTTGCCATCATTTTAGATACATAAATTCTACACAATTTAGATACACAAATGCCTTTCTAAACATCATGTTGCTCTCCAAATATATTAGTTTAAGGGCCTTAAGTGGTTGGTTGAATTCTTTGGTCCAGATAAGGCAGGAGATGAGATTAACAGATACTGTTTGGTGTACTGAGGTTGGGACACACACCTTCCCTCCACCACATCTCTCCTACAGTCCTTGTGATGAGGTCAAAACATCCCACAAATAAAGATCCTGTTTGTGAGACAGGCAAATGACAAAACTGCCATTCTGCAAGGGAAATTTATTTGATACTTTTTTAGATTAAGCTGCCCTGAGAAAAAAGATGGGCACGTAACATGAAAGTAGCTCATAGCCTAAATGGGTTGCCATAGGGCCACTGAGATTTTGGTAGCCATTTGGTTCAGTATATGGAACAGCAATGGCCTGTTGCTGTTTATGTATTTATATCTACAAACTTTTTTATGGCCTTTGTCACCAAGTAGAGACAGATGCTCTCAATTAATGTGTCTTGTAACAGCTCTCTGGACTCACACTGTATTATTATTTCCATTCTGCAGGAGAGAAGGTGAAACAGGAGAGCAGGCCAGATGCACAAAGGTATCTTTGTGCCTAATTCCCACCAAAACTCAGCTGAACTTTGTTCCGTTACAGAACTGGGCATCTAGGTGGGATTATACTAAAGTGCTACAAAATTAACTTAGAACTTTAAACTCCCACCCTAGTTTTCTATCTTTAAAAGGTTATAAGTAGACTGAACACAGAATTGTCTATTCAGAAAATTGAGATGTATTATTTCCTTCAGTATTTTTCTGTTACTACAAAGGCAATATTAAACTGACAAGAAAAATCTGCATGGGGGGTAGGGAGGAAGGGAGGTTTTTTAATAGCTTGGGTAGCCTGTCTAGATGAGAGGCATCCCTGCCCGTGGCAGGGAAGTTGGAGTAGATAATCTCTAAGGTCCCCTAAAACCTAAGCCACTCTAGGATTATTCTACAATTCCCCTAATATTGCCAACACACTAGAAGAAACAGTTTGCACATAAACACTTAAAACACAAAAATTATTAATGCTATCACACAATAAGAAAATTCTGGTCACTTTAGGCACGAGTTTCAGAAGAAGTTTATATGCATCTTTTCTATAGTGAAGATTTACAACATCTTTAGTTAGCTCTGAGAAATCATGACATCAGATATAAGCATCAAACCTAACCACAGGATCAAAGCTGGCCTCTAGTCCTGAAAGCCTGAGCACGGAAGGCATTTGCCCACTAGCACAAACACAGAGCTTTTGGATAGGAGTGAGGGCAGAACACCATCGTGGGAGGTTTTCCATCACTTCTCATTTTCTCTATTTGCCAACAGCTTCCATCACATCCACAGCAGAGCTCCAACCTTTCTCTGATGTAAACCCCATCTCAAAGTCCCCCATCAAAAGCATGAAGGTGCTTCCCAGTAGCAGCAATGTCAGCTTTGCACCAGGACTTGAAAATATAGAGGTGGAAGCGATTTTTTCCCAGTGGGTGCTGGTGCCCAGGGTTGTGAAACTACAGATTACATTCCCTTCTTGGTTTTTAAACACCCAGAGGACTGCAAACACATCACTTACAGACTTACAAGAAAAAATGGAGCTTCTTCACCTATTAAAAACAATGTGTTCTAGAGAACAAATGTATTTTTTCTTTGTTTTACTTAAGCTAGGCCTTTATTTCTGTTACCTAAAATAAACTATTTGTTGCTAAAGGAAGGATACACCATTAAGCAGATTTTACCACAACTTTGGCAGTGGGATTCTACCTTAGTGCACAAATATTTCTCAGGGTAAATGTGTTTGATAGCCCCTTCCTGGGGCTGAAAGAAATTTGGCTACAAAGGTTGGATTTTCACATAAATAACTGTCAGGGCACTTCACAAGATTCCATAATTTAGCAGCATTCCATTTTATTTGCTTATGAGATTTAGTTTGTTCTTCTTTGGTGGTACTATTTTGTTATTAAACAAAACATGGACATGACTCAAATGCACATCCAGAGACCCGGAATGCATCTAGGGTTTTTTTTTCCCCCCAAAGAAAAATTTCTAAGGGATTTATGAAAAAGTTACAATACTATATTTAAGGACAAAATACCAAAATATAATGACAGTAAATATTCCAAACCAAATCCTCCTCCGGCTGCATAAAGCATAGCATTTTCCTCCGTCCCAAAGAACAGTCAGCTTAAGTATTAAAAAAAAATCCTCAAAACCCAAACCATCACACAGTAGTGCTAAAAACCATCCACAATGGCAATGTCAGCTATTGCTAGCAGCTGCTAAAGATACTGAAGAAATCCCAAACTTTTTGCAGAACACCATTTTTAAGAGAACTGACCAGTAAAACTATCAGAATAAAACTAGACTTCCATTCCTGGACTTGAAAGGAGACAGTAATCTAAGAGAAATGCAAATTTATGTACATTTAATACAGCTGCTACCAACAAAGAACCATCACACTTGCCAGCATCTCTAGTTCATAGAGAGCAGTAACAGCATTCCAGAATTTTCCCATGTGAACAAGCATCTCCCTAGAGAGTTGAATCTTCACTGTCCAGCTAAAAGACTGAGACTGCAACTGAGTTATCTCTGTTTGCAGTAAGAGACTAAATCTCCTTTCTTGCAGCTATAGGTGGACTTTTTCCTGTCTCCCTTCTTTGTTTAAAGGGAAGAAAAGCTAGTAACAACTGATTTGGACAGAATCCATATAAAATTTTACAGAAGTCATAATTACCGCAGACAATTTTATACCTTCCTTCTTTTTACTGAAGCCTTCTGGTATGTATTTATTTTCCAAGTTTAGGGCAAAAAAAACCCCAAACTACTAACAACTGGACTGCTAAGAGAACATGCTGAAAACTAGATTTAACAAATAACAAAATTTATGAGGTCTTCCAGCTCATTGAAAGCTTATCTGAAAGAAGGCTCTTGAAGCCCAAATTTATTCACAAAATGCAAGTCAGTAATAACAGATTCAGAAGGCAGCAATGTTATTTCTTCATCTGGAGCTGTACTTTCCATTGGTGACTTCCAGCAAGCAGCTAGCATTCATTCAACAAAACCTATCCAGTGGCCCTTACTCAGAATATATTTTAAAAATAAAATGGTGATGTTTTGTGAGTTACTCAGTTATAACAGCAAAAAAGATTAGTGTATTGTCATCTTGATATGCATTCAGATTTCAGAAGAAAACCACAGTTTTGTTCAGTTTCCAACAGGTAATTTGCACTGAAAGAATAAAACAGAGCAAGTCCCAAGAGAGCACTGTATTGCCCTGTGACGGAGGAGCCCAAATAACCCACCCTGCACAGCACCAGCGCAGTTTTTCACCATGATGTCACACTCTTCTACCTTGTACAAAGATGCTACAGAACTTATGCTGAGACATCATAGCTGGCAAGAGCTTCCAATATCACACAGCAGCATCAATTTGGACAGAAGAAACCAAGGCAAACTCAGTTAAAAGCAACACTGAGGAAAAAGCCCAAGTGATGCTTGTGCCTGCCTTACGTTTCGAATAAGACTGCTGCCAAAAGGAGGTAAAGCTGATTTAAACATTCTGCCACTTCATTCCTTAAGTGAACACTGTGACAAGGAAAAAAAGAAAGAAAATAATTTTTAAAAAGAGAGGAATCAATGCTACTCCTCCTGGTATTTTCACCTTTAAAATAAAATAAAAAAACCACTAATGAACAGAGTGGGCGAATGGTCTCTTATGTCTTAAGCTGACCAGACACAAAATAGCATCATCTATCAAAAGCCTCAGACAGTACCTGAACCAGGTAAAGGAAAAAACTAAACCCATTTGTTTCTGAAACTCTGTCACTTCCACTGTGCACTCCCTAAGACATTCTGTGGTTGGCAAGAAAGAGAAATTTCCTAGAAACCTCCTGCAAATGAACCCCAGCTGCTTAAGCACAATCCCAGATGTCTCCTGCACTGTGTGGCTTTGATAGATTATATTGAGCATAAGAAAGAGATGAAGTATTTATGTAAATTAAATTTGTAGGATGCATGTCAGTAAGCCTGAAAAACACTTTTTTTGAATGAAGACAGGAAACCATATTTTTCACCCAACTGGGTTGGGTTAGGTTATAGCAGTGACATTCGTGGAGCTCCTGAGATGGTTCCTCCAGACTGCTTAGGTTTTATTCAAACCACTCATTCCAGAAACAGCAACCACAAATACTGTCTCTGACACCAGTGGATCACACCTTTATAACACCCAAATGAAATATTATGCTTTACTACTTACCCACCAAAAGTTTAGTATTTTGAAGACTGAGAAAAAGCTCAAATCACATACAGTGTTCTGTGTATTGATTCCATGCCCTAGACATTGAATACTGCTTGAAGGAAGGAAAAGGGAATGCTGTCAGGTATTTAAGCAAATGAATATATTCTGAGAAATCTTCAGGCTACTTTATCATCAAAACTTCATACTTGTATTTGGCTTCTTCAAAAGAGAAGTGAAAGGAAGAGCCAGTGTGGTAAATGAGAAACAGAAAACATAAAATAAGGAATACCTGCAATTAAATGAAGTCATGGAAACACTAAATAACTTCATTTTCCCACAGACAAATGTCTTGCATAGAATTCCCAAACATGGCCAGTATCTCCCTCTCTCTGTTGTCCAGGTCTTGCCTATCTCAGCAGATCTCTTATCACTCTGGCAAGCACTTCTACAGAACATTATCAGGTTTTCTTTTCCTACCTGTTCCTAACTTTCATCACTCTGCAGGCTTGGGAAGACTGGTACTCTATTTCACGGGAGTCTTCTTTCTCTTTTGGGGGAGTTAGAAACCCAGAGGTTTTGTAGGGAGTTAATCTTTGTGATCATTTAGGACTTAATTATTTAAAAATCCTGTCTGATACAAATATCCATTCAAATACAGAATTACTACTTCATTCATGCACGTGTGGTCGTCTTAGCAAAGCAAAACTAATACACAAGATTAATATTTATTCTGTGGATTAGTAATAGAGGGGCTGCAGCCCTCTGAGCAGCTCACTGAATACTTTTAAAAAAGAAATCCAAAAGGCCTCAAGTTCAGCAAAGCAAGAACAGAGACAAATCTAACACCTCCCATTACCCTCGTGCTCCTCTCCAATGCCTCCTGGGTGTGTTCTGGGGCTGCTGAATGAGCAAAGAGAGCAGAGCAGTCCCAAAGGGAATCAGGGGTTTACTTGAAGAAGCCCAGCAAAGCAACATTTCCCAAACCCCCTTTCAAAAGAATATCCTGCTTCCTTTTCCTGGGATGTTTATACACTCTCACCTTTGAAAATAATGCAAAGGCAGATTTCAGCAGAGGAAGAACAATACCCATTCGGAGCTGTACTTAGATGAACACGCTGTGTCTGAAGCAAGAGCCCCAAAATTATCTGACAGGCGGTGTAAAAATCAGTAGCACTGGAAAATACCTCCCTACCATATAAAATGCTTGCTGTATAAAATACTAAAAAATAGTACAGCTGCAAATACAAGTTAGTAAACAGACACGACAATTCTTGGTCTGAAAAACCAAACTGATACACTGGTCCCGTTCTTTTTTTAAAGGAACTCAGCCTCCACTTCTGTCAGTGCTCAAGGAAGAGAATAGTCCTGTCAGTCTCAAAAGGTCCATTTAAATTTAAAATCATACAGGTGTTTAAAGCAATCTCCTAAGTAAATGCTCCATGGCTACTTTGGCTAACACATGGCACATCTACTGTCATTCCACTTAAATATTCCACTTTCCAGCAATGAATCTGGAACAAAAGGTAGTAAAAAAAAAAAAAAAAAAATCACACAAGTGAAGCACTTGACAAGCCATAAAACCAGCCTGGCCTTCAAACCCAGTATCTTTGTCAAGGCCATAGAGCTGAGCACCCAGCACTCAGTGGGTGCAAGTGCAGAACAAGTGGGTGCAAAGCAAGCTTCCTGTGTCCTGGGTTGAACCATATCTCCTAAAACAATAATAAGGAAGAGAATAAAGGAAGGAAAGACCCTGCTATTGCTATCTTTCCTCCAGGTATGCTGACAAAGAGATCAGATTTGAAGAACCTGTGATGCCCACCACAGGCTGCTTTTATTGCTAATTAATAGTGAGAGATTAATAGCTGGGGATGTCACAGAAGAGCTGCAGTACAAAATCCTTGCACACACAGTCAGTCATGGTTATGCATTTAACAGCTGGGTTCATACTTTCAGTGGATTCTGCCATATGGGAACCAGGATCAGTTTACACTTACAAAATGATTACTTTAAACTCGTGCTGTATAACTACACCACATAGATACCTCTAAAGCAGCCCAAAGGTTACCTATCCTCACATTTCCCAAATCAGCCTTCAGTTTTCAACAGGCCAACAATGTAAAGTCCTATCTCCTAATTCCCAGACCTTTTAGCTTTAAGCCTCAGTTAAAATACATCCAGGACCAGCAAGTATCAGAGGAGGGAGGTGGAGGTCTGGCACTTTGCCAGACAACAACTACACCAGCAGGTGAACATGAATTTTTTGGGGTTAAACCAAAGCACAGTCCTGCCTGCTAAATCCCTTGAGCAGTGAACCGTATGACAAGTAATTATACCAAAGAATTTTGTTGCATCAGGTTTATATATTCACCAGATTGCAACGATAATTAACAATTGTGTCTACTCAAAGTCCCTGTGGCTTTGGATCTGTTAATTGT